>NC_141537.1:118981641-119292474 GCF_021556685.1 Rattus norvegicus
GGGCAGGAAGAGAGAACTGGGTGAAGGTCAGAACTTTCTTGCAAAATCCAGAAAGGGTTGGAAGCTTGGCCACTTCTCCAGCTGCTGCAGGGGAGTAGCTAGGAAGAGGAGGCCCTTGGGGGAACAGAAATGAGGAAACCAGGCAGGGGATTAATGCCTGTGGACTGACAGAAGGGAATCAGTGAGTTCTAGGGGAGGACTAGGGAGGAAAGGTGAGTGAAGAGCTGACCAGGAGCAGACGTGAACCAGAGCAGGCACTTTAGATGCAGGGCTGGGATGGTGAGGACAGCCCAGCTTCCGGTCTGATGTTCCTCCTTCCAAGGAGTTCTTAGCTACTGCTCAGACTAGACATGAAACAAAAGCCTAGGGATGACCTGTGGGATTCACAAAGACCAGCAAGGGGACCTCTTCTGTCATCCCCCCCTATAGAGCCCAGCGCTTGTTTGCCCCCAACACACAACCAGAGCTTAAATCTAGACAATTTTATTCAGTGTAACTTGCATTCCTGCTCAGACCCTGCTCCAAGGAGACCATCTTCCAGATCCTCACCTCTGCCACTTTACACACACACTCACCGCCCCGCGCGTGCGTGCGCCGCCACCCAGGATATGGCAAAGGAAAAGAGGGGAAGATTGGTCCTTATGTGGACAGAGGAAGCGGGAGGTGAAAAGGGACAGTCTGAGACAGGTACCGGGTTCGGGGGTCGAGAAAGCATCATAGGAAGCAGCAGAGATTAGGAGAAGGCAGGGAGAGACAGGGTGCATAGCTTGAATCTGATAGAGTAGGAAATCCAAGGGTCTGGCCCTGGGTCATCCAGGACGGGAAGGGCTGCAAGGTGCGGTCCCTTTTCAGTCCCCTCTCGCCGCCTCCTCCCCACCTCGCCCAAGGGGGCCGGAATGGTACAGGCTTGCGGGGGCTTTTCGGAGCAGTCGAGTGGAAAATAGACTTTAACCCGCTTTGTAGCTGTGAGGGCGCCCCGAGCGCTTCTCCGGACCAAGGCTCCTGGCATTCCGGCGGGCCGCTGCAAGACCTGGCCTGGAGTCCCCATAGTTGTAGGGAGATGTAGACCCCACTGCCCTTTGGGGTTCTGGAGGCCCAGCTAGGAGGTGAGCACTTGGGTTGTGCGGTGGCCAGTTGGACTCCCCAGGGCAGCGACTAGAAAGCAGAATTTTCTTCGCCTCCCTCCCCCATCCTTCCCTCCACACGCGAGCAAGAACTGACTGGGTCCGGAGCCCCAAATCAAGAGCCCTAAAGGAGCCACAGCACCCTGGAAGATTGGGGTGGATAGACTACCGAGTACAGGTTCTAATGGTCAACTGCCCTCTTGTACTCCGGGCTTAACGCCTGCTATGGAAACTAACTTGAACAGATTGGGACACTGCCCCGCGGTCGCAAGTCACAGGTCGCAGGTCGCATGTCCAAGAGGCTAGGTTGCCAGTGCCACCCAGGGACCACTGGCCTGTTCCCTGGAGAACCACGCAGACAGCAAGACCAGCTCCAATTTAGAATATAGTGACCCAGAGACCTCATTTTGGCCTTGTCGTCTACTATTGGAGCCGGAGGAAAGGAAATCACTTTGAGCTTAAGCCCCGAGGTCCGGTGGGAGATAGTCGCTGCGTTGTGGGCTCCGCTGCATTGGGACGCTGCGAGCTGCTGCGGGAGAGCTGCGTGGCGATGGGCTCTGTGCTCCTCCTCGGACAGTAAGAACCGGGCCCCTGAGAAAAGAATGCATCCCGTTTGAAGCACTGTTCCCCTAATTCATAAAATCCAAATTTTCAGAAGCATGACTGCGGTTTCAGAAAATAGCTCCAGAGGCTGATGGTGGGTAAGGAGTCTCCCTTGCCCTTAGGTTAGGCGAACGTGGACTAGGTTCTCTGGACAATCTAGGCTAGACCCCAAACACCCATCCTAAGCTTGTACCCCAGTTCTCTACGAACTGAAACGACATCCCAGGACGAAGAGAGGGGTCTCAAGTACGGTACGCGCTAGAACAGGGTTTGGTATTTTTTCTCAAGCCCAGGCTTTGTAGATGTCCCGCTCAGAGCAGCCTGTGGCGGAGGCTAAAGGCTTCTCTCTCAAGTCAGAGAATCAAGATGCCGAGTGGAGGGGAGGAGGACACTAGATCAAGCACCAATCCTCCAGTCCGGTTTTTGCCTCCGACTGGGGACTGTATTTCCCCCACCCGCCATCCATCGCCCCGCCCCGCCCCGCCCCCCACCTTGGGGCAGGTGAGCTGTGGCCAATGGGGGAGTGCGGGGCAGGTGCCCGCTAACTCTCTCCTCGCTGAGCTGCAGCCCAGGCTTGGCCCAGCAGAGCTAGGAGGATCTCGGGCGGTGGTCTGTCACAGCTTGACTAGTAAGGGAGAAAGCCAGGAGGACCGCAGAAGCCGTTCTCAGTAGCAGAGGCAGCCCGCGCCCGGGCGTTTGCAGGGAGCTGCCTGCTGGGCCGCGGGGACCACGCTCCAGGCGGTGCGCAGTGGCCCAACACGGTGTTAGGGCTCTCGCACGCCCCTCGCCGCCCCGCTCCTGGCTGGTCCGCAAGGGCCCAGCGCGGGCAGGTGGGCGGGCGGGGGAGGTGAAGGGTGCGGGCGTGAGTGCATGTGCCAGGCTTGGTGCACACCCCGCACGGCGGCAGCGCCGGGGCACCGAGCGTTCCCCAGAGCCCCACTACCTCACTCCTCTTCGGCGGCAGCGACCATGTTCCAGCCCGCGACTAAGCGGGGTTTCACCATAGAGTCCTTGGTAGCCAAGGATGGTGGCACCGGCGGGAGTCCTGGCAGCGGGGGCGCGGGCTCCCATCCCCTGGCTGTGGCCGCCTCAGAAGAACCGCTCAGGCCCACGGCGCTCAACTACCCTCACCCCAGTGCAGCCGAGACGGCCTTCGTGAGTGGCTTCCCTGCCGCTGCAGCTGCGGGCGCCAGCCGCTCGCTCTACGGAGGGCCGGAGCTGGTGTTCCCAGAGGCCATGAACCACCCGGCTCTGACGGTGCACCCGGCACACCAGCTGGGCTCCTCCTCGTTGCAACCCCCTCACTCTTTCTTCAGCGCCCAGCATCGGGACCCTCTTCACTTCTACCCCTGGGTGCTTCGGAATCGCTTCTTTGGTCACCGCTTCCAGGGTGAGTGTCCTCGCTGTGTTTGTGACCCGGGGATGTGGGGGAGGTTCAGTGCGGCGGCGGGGCTGTTCAGAAGTTGTGGGGGACAAGGCTTAGGGATCAGCCTTGACTGTGAGCGGGCGATTAGCCTGCGGTCGGCTGTGTTGGTCTCTCACCCAAGAAGTGAGATTGGGACCGCCACGCCGGTTGGGACAGAAGACTAAGAGCATCCTAGGAGCTTTTTCAGACCCTCCTGTGGCCAGCCTTAATCTTTACGACTAAACCAGTCCTATCCCTGAAAATGTTGGCCCTCCGTCCTTCTTGTGCCAGAGCTTTGAGCTGTGACCATACTTCGCTCTCTTGGTCACCGCAACTCTTGGCGCGTCGGGGCAGGGGAAAGTCCACCTGCACTCCCTGGATCTGTGGGAAGCAGGGCAGCATGGTGTGCTCGTGTGCTCACTCAGAGTTCTTGGGACATTTCTCGGCAACCTTGGCCAGAGTTTTCCCAGTCACATGTGCCCTCTCCGCCCCAAAGTGGAAAAGGCTTGCGAAAAGCAAACTGGCTTTCTTCATCACTGACCTCCTCCAGGAGCCCACCCGGTTGCTAGAGCTCAGGACCGTGCTTTTGAGTGGGTGTTGGCGGAGGAGGGCTTTTAAGGTCATATCTAGTCTTACCCCACCCCGACTGCAACCGCATCTGGTTTGCTAATTAAGACCCCTCCAAAAGCCTTACACACACACACACACACACACACACACACACACACACACCAGTTATCTGACTTTCCTAAAGAAAGGAGAGTTGTGTTCATTGCACATAATTTTCTTCTTTGGATCTGAAGTTTTCTTTCATTAAAAAAAAATAGAAAAAGAAAAAGGTTGGCCTTGATTCCTATAGCAATTGTTTGGTTCCCACTTTGATATAGACTTTACGTGCAGGTAAATCAAGCGTTTCGTAAAACAGCAGCAAAAATAAGACCAGGTTGGCTTTTCGGCTCCAGGAGCTACACTGACATTAAGCCAGAACTACACGGCCAAAGTGAATCTGATATGTGATACAATTATTTATACGATAAAAGAACATTTTTTCTCGACTCTTTAGCTATAATCGCTTAACTGACTTGGAGAAAGCTATTCGGAGAGGACCCCGATTTGACAATGAGCCAAGTCTTACCTAGTCACTATATACTAACCGAGAAATTCCCGTGTATTCAATAGTTTAATTACTTCGGCGCGTATTTTTATGGGCATAGTTTTCTCCTCAAAAAAAAAAAAAATTCGGGAGCGGAAAAGCCTAAGATATTAGCTGCCTTAGGTAACATTTCCTTAACATCAATGCTTACTACTAAAATGAGGTTTTATTCAAATTTAGCTAACTACCCCCCCGGGTGGGGGGCTCTATCTTCAGCTTTGGGCCCACTGGAGGAGTTTCGATTCGTCCAGGATGTGAGCCCACCGCAAAAGGGACCTGGGTTGGTGAAGGATCCAGGACCCTGGAACACAGGATGCTAAGGGCTCCTAGCGTAGTCCAGTGTCTCAGCATACTCAAGATGCTTTCTGGATGGGGCTTTTCCGGCCCTTAGTCCGGAATCTCACATTTTTCTCTCCACCTTTCACACCTCTGGTGCCCGGCACGCTGATCCCGCTCGCCCGATGCTGGAGGTGCCTTTTGAGAGAGATCAGCTCTCAGGCTCGGAACATCCCCAGCAGGCGAGGTCAATACTTTCTTCGCAAAACCCTCCAGGAAATTTCCGCTGCTCTCTGAGCCATCGGTCCCAGCGGATACATTGTGGAGTTACACAAACCGTGGGCTTTTTCTCTCCAGAACCGCGTCTCGACGCGGAGAAGGATCCGAGTGTGACCGCGCTTGCGAACTCGGAAGTCCAATGGGTGCTGATCAACCCTTTCCAACTCCGAAGTGCCGCAGTCTTGCAGCCCACATCCCGACGACGCCGCCTCTTCCAGATCCCACCGGGTCTCGGGGCTAAGAACCCAGCCGTCCCAGGCCCTCCGGCGCCGTGTTTTCTGGAGAACCGGGTCTCCGCGATGCTCACTTCAGTCCCGTTTTGATACAAGAAACGAAACCCTACAAGAACGAAACGGAGCCCGCGTACGCGTTCTGTGCGCGGCGCTCTCGGGCACCGCGAGCCGGTGGCGCCTAGAAGCCGCTTCTCCCCTAAGCAAAGAGGAAAAGCCAGGGTGCACGGTCGGGACCTCCGAACTGGGGGCCAAACGGGAAGAACCTGCGAAGATTAAGCGAGGTTGGCATCGTTTCGGAGATCTTTCCCAGGGATCAAGAACTTTCTAAATTGGAAAGCTACGTTTGAAGGGGACTAAGGGAGGGAGACTCAGCCCGGCTAACCCTGCTGCGGTTGTGGGCACTAGCATCAAAGGACGCCTTTGTTCAGGCAGGAGGAGGAGGGAAGAGCAATCTCCGCTTTACTGTCGACCGCTTCAGGTTCTAGCTCCAGGCCATTCCTCCAAGTTTGTAGCTAATGCGGCCTCTCCGTTTAGGACTACAGCTCCAGTCCAGGGCGCTTCGGATTCTTGCTCCCACTTTCCGCTTCCTGGTTCCTACTATCTCCACTGCTAGCTCCCTGCCATCGCTTTGCAGCGGCCTGGAGAAAAAGATTGGGGGATTTTCACACCCTAACTCCTAATTCCAGGGAAAGATGGGTTCGTGTTCCTTTCTTACGGGTGTCTGAAACTAACACCTTTTCTCACAGGCTGGAATTACTTCGTCCAAACAGGCTACATCCCACCTCAAGCTTGGTCTATCCTGTGGCTCAGTCAGGAACTGTGTAGGCTCCTCTGGAGGTGGTAGGGAGAGGTGTACCCTTTCCTATGGGTCAAAAAGAGAGGCGTCCAATACAAGACACCACGACATCCCTGTCATTAGGGAAACTGTACCCATTGATTAATATCGTCGGATGTTTGGTTCTGTGCTAAACGTCATCTTTCTCACTGGAAAAAGGCTTTGGTATTTAATTTATCAGTATTTTGGATGATTTTGTAGCCTAAGGCTTCTTTCGTACTTGAGTCAAGAAGACCCTGTGATTCACTGCATGCATATGAACACATACTGGGGCACATGCTAACCACTGCAGCAGGACATCCCTTCCGTTTCCCCGGAACCAAGCAAGATTGGAGGGTGGAGGCAAAGACACTTTGGGTCAGGATAAAGCTAGTTCAGGCTCTCCTCATCCTGTGGGGTTTAAACAGACAGGGAGGGCTTTCCCCCACGGTACAGGTGACTGACACACTCCCCAGCACCTCACTGAGCTGTTACAGAACACTGCCACAGAGCCCAGCCTTGCTTTCTCTGCTCCACACTTCCCGGCACACCTCTGCATCCCACTTCCTCAATCCTGCGTGGACCTCCACACTGCGACCTCACTGCTGTATAGGTTAGGCCAGACAGAATGCTGAGATAGACATTCCTTTCCCCACAACCTCTTCTCTGACTCATCTGTCCAGAGGAACTCCCCCCCCCCCGTTGGGGTTTTACCTGGACTCTGAACAATGTGGGCTTTCAAAGCAATTTATTCAATACAGACTTCTCCTCCATTTTTCTCACCTCCCCTGGACTTCCAGCTGGTCCTCACCAAGGCTTTGAGTCTTCTTATTCACTGTTTATTTTCCCCTCTTACTCTTTCTGGCAGACCACCTTCCCTGACGGTTCCTCTATTATCCCCCTTCTTCAATCAGGCTGATAGATCCTGGTCTGCTCTTGGCACCAACCTTAGGGGGAGACTCCTTCCTATACTCCTCAGTGACACCCCCTTGTCCTGTTGTATAGTAATGCAGACCCAATCACTTAAAACGTGTAGGTGATGGGAGGTCAATCCCAGACAACTATGTCCCAAAGAATATTCCAGCAACCCAGTTGACTGGCATAGACTTCCAAAGCCCAAAGACAGTCCAACCCAGAGGCAGGTGGGACCAGTAGAGGGATACAGTCAGTCTACTGGCTGAATTTTAACAAGGGCACCTCATGAGGTGACTTTCACTTACATAGCTCTTTCTAGAAATGGGAGATCTCATCTGAATTGTCCAGACTACTGTCTTCAGAATAAAGCAATAGGGTCCACTTGAGTCAACCCAGTCAGTAGCCATCTCTGAGGAAATTAATTGGATCAGTCAATCCCAGCAGCTCTCTGTGTCAAAACATCCCATCTAGGGCTCTGCATTGTTGGGTCAGTGTAACTGATACGAGCCTGTGTGTGAGGACCCGTGTGGGATAGTCTCAGGCCTTTTTTGAGTCCTTGAGAATGTGCAACTGTGTGAGGGCCCAGTGGGGGCCTTGCCAAGCCAGAGCTGTGGATAGAAGCCTGCTCTGACTTCTATACTTCCTGACCACCACCCCAGTCTTATTCAGTCCTCTTGAGTGTAGGAGTGGAGTGTGGGAGCTTTGCCAAGGGACAGCCACTCTCTGAAATCTTATACAGTAATGGGCAGAAAAGACAAAAGGGATGCTAGAGGGTATATTTACACACACCCATAGGGAAACGAATATATCTGTATGTATATATGGGATATATATATATATATATATATATATATAATTTACTTCCATGTTCTTTCAACTCAGAACTACTCAGAGAGAAAGGAGGAGACTTTCCCATGAGAATGGCTTCCACTCTTCCAGCCCTCCTTCACAGTGGGCCTGCCTTCACCGTGTTTAAGGCCTGACAAGAGAAGGAAGTGGCAGAGAGAAGTAGATTTGAGAACTCCAGGGTCTGCCTGCCTTCTTGGTGGACCTGGCCTGCTTTCGCCTCTGTGTGGAGGAGCCTAGGCCCACAGCAGGATTTTTCAGCAGGGTTGTAGTAACCTGAGCACTTAGCTGCAGGAGTACTTTAAGCAGGAGTTAGAATCTTTGGAGGACCTCTGGTCCTGTCAGCCTTACTCTTCACACATTACCTTTCTGAGCCCCAGCCCTGTCCTCTTTATAGCTAGTCTGGAAAGGGGACTTATAATTTTTAACAAAATAATTTAAAAGCTAATCAATCTTTGGGGGCTGGGTGGAGGTAGTAGCATCGTAAGGGCGCAGGAAAAGGCCTAAGGGACTTCTACCATTCCTTGGCCTTTCTGCTGCCCCTGGCAACGTTGGATTTGAGCCTGTTGGGCCCTCATCAGGCCTGGGCTCACGAGTGGATCATGCTAGTCGTTCCCTGAGGGTAGCTCTGAAGTGTGGTTTCAGGGCAGCGGCGAGGGAAAAGGGAGAAGCAGAGGAAGTGTCAGGATTACAGAGGTGGCAGGGCGACCCGAGGCAGAGGCCTGCTACTCACCCCGCCCCTTCTCTCTATCTGTACCTGCGTGTGCTGTTGTCGCCTCTGGGCTGCAGCAAGCGAAGTTCCCCAGGACGGGCTGCTTTTGCACGGGCCCTTCGCGCGCAAGCCCAAGCGGATTCGCACGGCCTTCTCGCCCTCGCAGCTGCTGCGGCTGGAGCGAGCCTTTGAGAAGAATCACTACGTGGTGGGTGCCGAGCGGAAGCAGCTGGCAGGCAGCCTCAGCCTCTCCGAGACGCAGGTGAGCATTCTCCTGCCTTCTCCGGCCACAACCTCGGGGTGCTGGAGGTGGGCGGTTAGGTGCAGGTGTCTCTACCCCTCGGTTCCAAAAGCCACCTGCGGCATCTAGGTCGCTCCCTGGAAACCCTACCCTTTCTCTGGCTTTGCCCTGCTAAGTTTCAAGAGTCTTGTTTTGTAATGAGACATGGTTTTGGTTTCACTGTGTAGCCCAGGCTGGCCTTGAACAATCCTCCAGTCTCTGTCTCCTGCGTTCTGGATAGCATATATAAGTCAAATCGCCCAGTTTCTCTGAGCTTATAATCAGCGCTAAGGATCCCACCAGAAGCATAGTAGGCAGAATTTGGTCGGTGGTGCGCCCAGGCAGCAAACATCCCTAACCCCTCTCCAGTCTAGATGACACAGTACCCACAAGTCTGTGGGAGTGGTCTGGGTCTTCTTGGCTCTGGCAAAACCGGGGAGACCTCTTCTGACCTCAAGTACCTGCAGTGTCTGGGCAAAGAAAGCCAGTGTCAGCTTTGCAACAAAGAAATAAGCCAACAAGAGACCAGCTTCTAACTGGATGCAGGCACTAGACATTTGCTAGGGCTCTGAGAAACTGTGGCTCGTTCGTCGTGGTTCACCTTTCCGCGATAAGCCTCCAACCAAGAGTGTCTAAGGACTATGCACGAAGGGCAAGGCCTGTGGAGTGTTGAGAGAACAAACTCCACTGGTGTTGGGGGAGTTTTGAACGATGACATTATAATTCCCATGTAGGGTTTAGTACTTGATTATTTAAAGGAAAAAAAAGATGTCTAGGGAATCAGTAAAGAGGCAAACATGAGGGGTTTTTTGTAAGCACCTTGCCATACCTGAACACCGTGTGAAAGTGCCACTAAACATTTGGTCCGTTCCTGTGAAGGAGGACAGAAGCAGCTGAGGAACTCTCAGCCTGGCTGCTATATTGGATGTCTTTCTAATTTAGGTTTACAGGCCCTCTGCAGGTAGGGGTCTGCCTGTGCTCTCCCACTAAATGCTGGTGTAACAGGGAGCGCTAGTCTGGTAGACAGCCCCTTCCTGCACCCCAGTTCCCTAAACTGATCTCACCCACTGGTCCTGGTATTTTGGATACAGTGTCTGGTACCCCATAAAACAGTTGAGTCAGGGCCTCCTTCCAGGCCACCACAGGCCTGAAGGGGTTTTAGAGCTGCTAGTTGACAGCTCTCACTGAACAAATCTTACAGAGCAACAGAGTTAGTTTTAAAAACCATTTTAAAGAAAGCAATGTTTAAAAAATTAAGTTAATAACACCTCTTTTCCCTCCTGGCAAACAGTGCTTTACGATTATTGTTTAAAACAAGGTGTTAACTTAAGAATGGTGTTTATAATTAGCTTCATGTAAAAAAGTAATATTTATTAAATGTTAATTGCAGGAATGTAAGAAAACAAAACAGTTTATAATCCTACCACCCACAGATTAGCACTTGTTGAAATCTTGTCATTGTTTTTAAACTTTCCATTTTTCAGCACAGTGAGAACATGTTTAATTAATTTTTCTTTCAAACTGAATCTAGCTTCCTGTCAATTTTAGCTTCTCCTAATGCCAGTTCATAGTTGATAGGCTGTTTATTGCTTTTGTTTCTATCATTAGACATTTCTATCATGCTTTTAGAACAGAACCAAAGAGAAGAATACAATGTGTCTGTTCTGCTAACCCTCAGGACTCTTGGTTAATCCTGCTCCCAGGGGAATGGTGTTCTCCCCCTCCCATCAAAGAATATCTGAAGGAACTGAGAACTTCTTGTAGCTCTGCCTTTCCAGATAAAGACCCTGAGGCGGAGAGGTGAGCTAAGCAGAGTGCCCAAGTCAGGCAGATGGAACTTCTGCCTGTTGTGCACAATGGGCAAGTTGCTTGACCTCTCTCAGTTGTTTCTTCATCCAGAGAATACGTTTGAGGGTTAGAGGTAGCCCAAGTAACAGCCATTCCCATTCCCTCTCAGGTCTGTTCTCTTTGTTTAAAGTAATACATCAAATAGCATAATAAAGACCCCGCCTAGGTTTTCCCTAGGCCGATATTCTTCCTGCCACATTCAGTATCATCACTGTTTCCCTTCTGTTGTCCTTGTAACTTCTTTGGACTTACACTGGAGAATTAGCTCACCATGCACCCCTCAGTGTTTGCCGTTCAAGCTTAACGGTCACTTTCAGTTATCTGCTATTCATCAAGCATGTGGTGCTCCAGTCAGCTCCCTGCTTTGCGTTTCTAACATGATACCTACATTTGTCAGCCAGGTCTCTGTGCTCTGCCCTTTACATGTAACTGTCTTTTATCTAGCAACTTGTATCTGTCTGTGTTCTTTAGCCATGTCCCTAAATTGGGAAATTTATGTTTTCTCCAAACTACATGCTTTTCTTCTTAACAATAACCTCCATGTACCCATCTGTTGATTGTCTCATCCATTTTGTCTTCTGTCCACCAGCCATCTCTAGAGAGCTGTTGGCAACTGTTGACATCTTCCTACCTACTGACGATTATCTTGCCAGCTCAGCTCTGGCTCTGGCTCCTCCCAGGTTTCCATTGTCACATTGCTGTGATTGGAAGAAATAAATGCCAGGGTCATCTCCAGCCCTGAATTTGTGAGGCTCACTACCCACATTCTACTTCTGACTTTTCTGTAGAGTGTGTGTGTGTGTGTGTGTGTGTGTGTGTGTGTGTGTCCCCTCCACTCTCCCACGGTGTCCCCCTTGCCTTTCCTAATACCCATCACATTTTGCTGTTGTGACTTAATTATCTGTCATGTCCATATGTCAATCTGTAGATCAGCTGCAGCCACTCTCAAGGAGATCTTAAAATACAGGAATACCCAGGAGATGCTCTTAGGATATCCAAGATGCAGTCCAAGGAAGAAACATTTCCCACAGCTCACTGGGGAATTAAGATGAACTGCAGGTCTGAGTATCTTGGTTGTGGGAGGCAGAGGTCAAATTTTTTTTCTCATGGGATCCAGCACAGTGCCTGGCATGGAGCAGATATTCAGTAAATACATACTGAATAAAAGCCAGGCATAGGGCTGCAGAGTTGTCTCCCTGGTTATGAGTACTGGCTGTGCTTCCGGAAGACTGGGATTCAATTCCCAGGACTCAAAGGGCAGTTCACAGTCACTCCAATTCCAATGGATGCAACACCCTCTTCTGGCTTCTGTTGGAACTGCATGCTTGCGGTACATACACATATATAGGTAAAACATTCATACACATAAAATAAAAGTAAGAAAATTTTTCAGTCAGGCAGACTGGCATACACCTATAATCCCAGCACTTGGGAGGTAGAAGCAGATGTCACTGAAACGCTATACTGAAGCTGGCCTGTTTTGTGTCAATCTGTAGACAGATTGAGACCTGTCTCAATCAACCCTGAGCGGTCAGATACATTTGTTTTGATCTCACACACTCAGCCAGCTTTATGAATTATTTCTTTGCCCCCTTCCTTGGCTCCTCCTTCACTGTCTTTCCCCTTCGGTCCTGCTGTCATGGCTGACTGTTGGGTTTGATGGCACAAAGACAGGCTATAGATAAGTCTCAGAGGAGGACTCTGTGCTGGTAAAGCTCCAGCTTCAGGTGTTGGGTAGCCTGAGCTACCTGGTACTGAGCTGTGTGGCTTAGCTAGGAGTGGTGTTCGTGCTGGGATGGCTGGGGAGGTGTTCGGCCCAAGGGGTGGAAGGATGGGTCCTGGGCCATAGCCAGTTTTCCCTTCTGATTGTAATCATTTGCTTCTTACGACTGTGGTACTGAATGGGATAGGACCAAGAAGGCGCTCATCCAAGCTTGCATTCATGTGGCTGCTTGGCAGATCTAGACGTAGGCCAGAACAGCACCTCGATCACCGTGAGGGTGTGTTCCCACCATATGAGATACATGCAGGCTGGTTTCCATGGACACCAAGAGGCCAGGCAATACCTGGGGTACCCATCAGATGCCAGTGGGCAGTCACAGGCCACATGGGGATGAGTGCTGTTCTTGGCTAATTACATGTTCCAGTAGCCCCTAGAATCAAATAGACCATCAGTGTCTCTAGACCTTGTCTGCCTTTTACTTTTGCTGAGCTGTGAGAAAAGCAGGAAATGTGGTCTTGGGCCTTGGAGAGTCTTCACATAATGGCGGAAGCTGCTGCAGATATAGATAAGTCTATACATACCTGCAGGACAGGAACAGAAAACGCTCTTGGTTGTTGATTAGTGTGTTAAATTAAAGTATACGGTCCTACATTCGTGCAGGACAAGGATAGGGTGAGTAACTGGGTCCTCTTGAAGCCACAGCTCAGGATGAGGGAGATCAGAGACCTGATAGGTGGGAGGTCCCCAGCAGGCTTCTGGGCTGGAAGGTTTGGAAGAATGTGTAGGATTATGGGGGATGGGCACACACAAGTATTAGATGAGGGCAAATTAAAGTGGAGATGGAGGTGTCAAGACCAGACTCCATTTTGAGGCTTGAGAGCAGGGAGAGAGGGAGGTCTTTACCTACCTATGGGTTTTCTTCATCGACATCCAGGGTGGGAGCTTCCTGCCATGGAATGTTTGCCTTTGGAGGGATGGGTGAGCAGAAGATATCCAAGTGGCTTGGGTTTTAGGGAAAAGTTTGACAGTAACTCAGTAACTCACTGTGGCTTTGGGATGACACACCCCTTCTTCTTTTTTTTTTTTGGTTCTTTTTTTTCGGAGATGGGGATCGAACCCAGACACCCCTTCTTCTAAGTCCTGACTCCAGTGTTTCCTTATTCCTATAGCCTGGAAGTCCCATGTGGTGGACTGAGGAGAGGCTAAGCAAGACTCTGAGATGCTGGGACTCAGGCCAGATTAGTTTAGTACAGTGAGGGAGAGGACCTAGGATGGGTGGAGGGAGCAGGAGGAGTTGGGGTGACCCCAGCTTGGGGGAATGAGGGTTGATCTGACTGAGAGCAGGAAGTCTGACATGATCAATTGATAGGAAATGGATCCCCCAAGAGAGGGCAGGGAAGAGAGCAGGCTGAACGGTGGCGGTGGCGTGATTGATGTCTCCAAGCTGCCGTCTATTCTAAGGACTTTATGTCTGAGGCCGACAGACTAAGAAGACATGTTTAAATTAAAGCAGAAGAGAGAGCGGTAGAACATAAGGAGGAACTTCCCATGTCAGAGTCGCAAGATCTTGACAGGGATGTTTGGACTTCTGAAAGCCGGGACAGGGTGCGGGGAAGTATACAGGCACCTGGGGCTGAGAGCCTGAGATTGGAGGTGAGGTGAGCGAGGTGGAATGACCCCTCTTTTGTTCAGAGCAGCAGATGACTCAAAAGTTAATGGTGGTCTCCAAAATACTAAGAGGAGCTGTTTCCCACTTATTTGTAAACTCACTGTCTATTCACTCAAGAATTCACCCATGTGTGTTTCCACCATAGCGTGTAGTGATTGGTCCTCTGGGGAAGTGCTGTGTTGACCCATTCAGAACCATTTCTTGCTCTTCATCCTGCCTGACTCAAGGTGAACCACCCCCACCCCCACCCCAACCACCTGTCTGCAAAGGGTGTCTCTCCAGCTTCCTCCAGCAAGAGGTTAACACACTCTCTCTTGCTTCCT
This sequence comes from Rattus norvegicus, assembly GCF_021556685.1. NCBI lineage: Eukaryota > Metazoa > Chordata > Mammalia > Rodentia > Muridae > Rattus > Rattus norvegicus. The sequence continues at coordinate 118,995,845 of NC_141537.1, forward strand.
TGTGCTCTCTTTCTGGCTTCAAATTCCTGTGTACAAATCTAACTAGTCTAGTTTTATTTCTGTTGCTGCGACTAAAATATCCTGACAGAAAAACAACTCAAGGGAGGAAAGAGTTTATTTGGTTACAATTTGAGGTTAGAGTCCATCACCGAGGGAAGCCAAGACAAGAAGTCAAAGCAAGTATTCGCAGGTAGTAGGCCACCTAGCTATTCCACACAAGGTAGCCTTTAACCAAGCAACCCACTTCACAGCCAAAGAAGTGCATCAGGAACTTCGAAGGATGCTGCTCTCTGGAGGGCAAGCAGGATTGTGCTCCCCTAGCTTCCTTACATACTTCAGGACCCCCTGCCCAGGGAACAGCCGCGCCCACAGTGGTTGGGCCTCCCCACATTAATCAAAAATCCAGAGAGTTTTCTATGATATGGCCACAGGCCAATCCGATTTAGGCAAGTCCTCGACTGAGATTATCATCTCAGAAAATTCTATTGTGTGTTAAGTTGGCAGTTAAAGCTAGCCAAGATGGTTCAGTTTCTCCCAAACCAAGCAGTGCAGAAGAATTGATGCTCAGGACAGCCTGGTCTACTTAGGGAGTTCCAGGCCAAGCAGAGCTACATAGTGAGACCCTGTCTCAGAAAACCCAAAACAAAACCAAATCAAAATAGCAACCCCCCCAAAAAAACAAACCAAACCAAACCAACGAAACCCCCCTTGCAAAAGCACATCCACTAAAAGACCTCATTTTAGCACTGAGCTCTCTCCCAGCCTTGTTTCTGATCCCTTCCAGCCCCTCTTCTGCCAATTCCTCCCATTTCCCAGACCTGTCCCTGGCACCACTTGCTGGCAGTACAGTGTTGGGTTACTCCACCTCCGTACAACTGGATGGCCATACCTGGACAGGTCTTCTGGGCCTCGGGACTCAACTCCAAAGCCAGAGAGGACACTGCTTAGCTTCCCTGGAATCCAGATATATCCAAGCAGGCTTTCAAAGGCCAATAAGAGTTCCAGGTTACCTAACTGAGGGCAAAATGGGGAGTCCCAGAAGACTTCACTAAGAAATTGGGAGATACTCAGTAAAATGGGGATTCAGGTGATTACAGGAGCTTCTCCCCCAAACCATAGGGGTCAAGCTGGGTGGTGCCTGGGTGGCCTGCAGCCACCATTTCTGGCATGGTGTGGGGGCTGAGAGAGGTGATTATACATTGGCATTGGGGTGGGAGAATAAAAATTAGGGAACAAATTTGTTAGGTGTTTAGGTCCATTCCCTTCTGTCTCACCCATGGCCATGACTGCACTGTTCCAACACTGTTCATCCTGGCTCCTGTACTATTATGACGTCACAACTGTCCCTGCTATTATAGGATTTATAAGCAGTGTCTGGATACCCAGCCCAGAGCTGCTCTGCAGAAGACATCCAGGCTGCCTATGAAGAGGGCTATTCCAGGGGGTGGGGGTGTCTTTCTTGTCCCCAGTGCTGTTATTTTTGAAATAGGGTCTCATGTAACCAAGGCTAGCCTTGAAGTCACTATATACCTGAGGATGACCTTAAGCTTCTGATCCTTCTACCCGTTACCTTCCCAGTGCTGGGACTATAGACTTGTACTATCCCTTCTCCTTTATGTGGTGTCGAGGCTAGACCACAAGGCTTGGCGCATGCTAAGCAAGTGCTCTACCAATTGAACTGCAGTTCTGCCCCGATTGACTTTAGTTCTCTTACGGAAACAAATAGTCGGGATTCTCTTTTGAGTGGTGTACCAGGATGCTGCCCTATCCCTGGGCTCTACTCTGCCATTGGTAATTTCCGTCTTTGGGAGAGAGTTGACGGGCAAGATAGCATGCTAGGTCTGTCCCTTACAGGCCACTGTAATCATCAGTCTCCGTGAGACTTGAGGATGGGGTGCAGAAAGTGACCTGTCTCTGGGTGCTCTCTACTGCCCCCTTGAAACCACTTGCATCCAGCCCACTTGGACTCAGATATGCTGTCCTGTACACAGCTCTGAGTCATTCACAAAAGGCAGGGCAAGCTCGTCCACCCACTGGCTGACACACTCACAGTATGCTCTGGGATAGAGGGCAGGAACTGGGCTGACTGCCAAGGGTGTGCCGAGAACACCAGTGCTTAGGTGGGCACAGAATCCAGAAGTCCTGAGCTCAGAGCAGCCAATATCCTTTCCTGTCTACTTGAGAAGAGGCACACAGGCTATAAAGCCTGAACCCTGCCTTCAGGAGGAAGGAAGGCATCCCTTGTCCAACTTCATTCACCAAAGCTGGGTGCAGGGATGTTCCCTGGACCGGCTCTCTTGTCTTGAGCTAGTGGCATTTGGAACACTGAGCACCAACGTTCCCACCTCCAACCTAGTGGCAGGACAGATGGCTCGGTGGAGGCCTCTGTGAGCAGGGATTGTGAGGAGAACCTTCAAGGGCCTCTATGATGGGAAGAAAGGGTATATGAGGTTGGCACATCCCCAGCATGAAGCCATCCTACAGCCAGGGTACCAGGCCCAGTCTCCGCTTTGCTGCTGTGCGTGCTTGTCTGCAAGGGCTCCCTTCAGCCCTGCCATGAGTTCCAGATCCCCCTCCAGCAGTTACTGCAGTTGCCAGAATCGGAATGTTCACCATCACTGTTCACAAACAGCTTACCAGTGCTGTCTGCACAGCCACACGCCACAGCCCTTGCTTGTTTTAAGCCGTGCTGATATTCCCAGGAAAACACCAGGGCTTGCATGCAACTCCATTACCCCACATCCCCTACCCCTTACCCACAGGAGTCCAGGAGGCACCTTGGAACAACAAAGGGTCCCAAAAGCATCTCACTTATGGATGAGGGATGTGAGTCCTGCCAGCATCAAGGAGGACTTGGGCCTGGCTGGCCCACAAGGCTGAGTGAAGAGATCAGTCAAAGCAGCATGGAGTACTGAGGGAGCATGGGAGCATGGGGAACCACCTATAGGGGGATGTAAGGGCTGTGTTGTGGACACCTAGTAATGCTGGGAGAGAAGGAAGGAAGGACCGTAGAGATAGAACTAAATGGTGCTTCCTAGAGATGCCTAGAACCACAGGCCTGTTGTTGCCAACGAAGGATGCTGTCCCCCTTGTGCAAGCCTCACACAAGGCAAGGCTCCCAGGCACAGAAGTAGGGACTCCCTACATTCAAATCAGCACTTGTTTCTGTCCTCCGGTTTTCTTCTGACTGTTTCTTGTGTGGCCTGTGACATCTAGATGGACCACGGGGGTCAGTGCTGTTGGGACAAGAGGTACAGAGCTGACCCTGTGTGTGGGATAAGACCTCAGACAGAACTCTCCCCATACGTGTCCGTCCAAGGTCAAATGATCAGGGTGGATTTTAGACTGCCCTGAGGAGCTGCCACCTGAGGGACTGGGGTTCCCTACCACACAGCTCTGGCCTGCTCCGTTCTACTACTGAAGTGGGTAGGGCATTTTCACACAGTACAGACAGCATGTGAGTTTACAGGATCCATTAATGGCTCTGGGAACTTAGATGTAGTTTGGCTGTCGTAGGCCATGTTCTTGGTGTAGATGCCTCCTCTGGGCTATGAAGCCATGATGTCTCATGTGGCGGTGAGGAGTATGCTTTGGGCCCTCTGGGGATGGCTACATCTTCTCTGGACCCAGGCAGAGCCCTGGCCTGTTATGCTCTCCTCGGCCGGGTCCAGGAGGTTGAGCAGCCATACCTGCCCCCTCTGTTTGGGGAAACTGCCCTTATGTCTAGCTCAGTCCGTTCCCCGGCCCCCTCCTCGCTTGCATCTGAAGAGCAGGCCTCCAGACCTGTCGGGTGGCAGATGCCTGGAAGAGAACCCTGGCCTGCGTGGCCTCAGTTCCCCATCTGACTTCCAGCTCAGCTGCAGTGTGGAGGCCATCTTGGATGCTTTCTTACCTATGCCCCTCCCTCCCTCCCGGCCCAGGTGAAGGTGTGGTTCCAGAATCGGAGGACAAAATACAAACGGCAGAAGCTGGAGGAGGAAGGGCCGGAGTCTGAGCAGAAGAAGAAGGGTTCCCACCATATCAACCGGTGGCGCATCGCCACGAAGCAGGCCAACGGGGAGGACATTGATGTCACCTCTAATGACTAGGGGAACAGTCGAGAGCCCACAAGGGCAGAGCATTGCTTGCTGCTGGCCGGGGCTCCAGGGGCCCACGCTGGACTCTGGCCACTCCTTAGCCAGGCTGCAGGGAGGTGTCGAGTCACGGCCCCACAGGGCTTGGAGCCTGGGGCCATCACCGTCAGAGGGACAAGAAAATGGGCTGGCTGAGGCCTGGGACTGCTCAGCCTTCTGGTGGAGAGCCTGCTGCTTGGGTGGACCGCCCATCCCTGCGGCCCCCCCAGCTGCTCTCCGTGTCTCTGTCTTTGTTCTGAGACATGTCTCTTTTAATTTATTTTCCAGGTCCTGCTGTAGTTCTTAGTGATCCTCTCATGTCCCCCTTCCCTATGGGAAATAATAATAAAAAAAAAATCTCTCTCTTAACGACACAGCTATCCATCTTCAACCGTAGAACCTGGGCTGCAGGGTGTTGGTTCTCAGTGTGGTAGGAGCTGGTCAGCAAGGGCGCTCAGGGACTGCAGACTCCAGCTGAGGAGCATCCAGAGGGAAGGAGACCAGGGGGTGGGTTAAGGAGGTCCCAAGCCCAGCCCCCACACAGATGTGCACCTGTCCTGAAGAACCTGAAGCACCCCCTTGTCCTAGTTTCTTTTTCAGACATAAGGTCTTACTCTGTTACCCAAACTGGCTTCCAAGTCACAGCAATCCTCCTGCCTCAGCCTCCTAGGTGCTGGATTGTAAGTATGAGCTACCACACCTGGTGCCCATGGGCTTGATGATGAGCTTGCTGAGGTCATCGTGGCTCAGTGACACCTCCACCCAACCAAGAAAGGCAAGGCAGGCCCAGTGAACTCTTGTCCATCTGCCTTTTACTTTGTTTGTCCTTTCCCCTTGATACGATTCCTTCCATCCTGGAGAAGTTTGATTTGTATTTCCAACAGTCTTTCCCTCCCAACACCCAGGCTGCCTCTACTTCACCTCTCATGAGCTTCCCCACTGTTCATTCTAGCATATCCTGATGTGAATGACAGCCACCAACCACTGCCCCAGCTCCTCTTTCCTACACTCATCCACTTCCAGTCTGGGTTCATCTGTTCCTTCACCTGTTGGGGTGCCCTCCTTGTCCCCCTAACCCCTATGTTTTCATTTTGGATCCCTCTTTGGGTCTCCTCTTCCTCTGGTTCATCCATACCTCATGTCTCTCCTAGTCAGCTCATCTATTCCTGGCTAGACAGTGATGTCTGGTCACACATCAATCTGTGTAGTGTCCCCCAGTTGTCTCTGCCACTTTTCTGGTCCTGGTCTGCTATCTGGAAGAGCACAGACATTACGTGGCTTCTGTGGATATCGAAGAAGGCCCTCCATGCTGTGGCCAGAAGGGTTCTGATCCTCCTGACAGTGTCTCTTCTCTCTCTATTCTGTACTGTGCTGATGCTTCTCTCCCACCTGTGGCCTGTCCTACTTTGCTTCTAGTGTCCCTGAGTAAGCTGTCATGGCTTTTGCTGGCCTGTGCTGTTCTTCCCATCTGGGATGTTGGTGAGTACCCTGCGGACACCTTATCCTTGTTGAAGGCCCATTCCTATTGCCTGGGCTAGCGGCAGAAATCCAAGCACGCAAGGTTCTTTTGCTGAGAGCACAGGCCAAGTCCCACTGTCCTACCTTTTTCTACCCTGCCTGTCTTGCTGATGTCCACTTCTATTTCCAGAAACCAAAAGACTTCCTCCTGTCCCTTCCTCCATCAAATGAATACATCCCTCAAATCTTAAAAGTTCTAACCCAGCTAAGTCTGTATTAAATTCTGGACAGCTCTCCCTGCCAAGCAATAGTGTTGTGGGGAGGGGTGTCCATGAACAGGTAGGATGGGAGGAGAGGCTCCCTTTCAGCACTAGTGGTGGGGAGACAGGATGGGAGAGCCCTTCCTTGCTTGGCTGGGGACTGGGTTGGGTGGGGGATGGGTCCTGGAAGATCCCAGCAGAATGCCCCATCAAGAAGATAAAGAACTAGAAGAACCGAAAACCTGCCAATCTTCCTAGGCAGGCCTGCTGGGGCGGGGCGGGGAGCCCCCTCCATCCCCCCATGTTGTGCCTCTTCCGCAGACGGTAAATATTGGTGTTGTGACTTCATTAATAAAGGCTTCTGTGAGCCTGAAAAACATGGAATCAGGATGAACTATTTTCTGAGCTGCGGGCTTGCCAGGTTTGCTAATTTGGGAGTTTTTGGGCCCTCTCCAGGGAACAAACCAAAGTCTCTCCCGAAGAGACGAAGAGACGCAGATGCAGCTGAACAGTGAGAAGACAGGACTGCTGCTCCTGCCCGTTCCCGGGGGGCTCCTGCCTAGAGCAAGGGCCTGCACAGGGCCAGAAGAGTAGACATGACCTCCTTCCCTGCATCTGTGTGCGGGTGAGCTGCTGGGCTAGGCCTCCCTAAGCAAGCTCGTTTGGCCACTTCTCATCTGTGGTGCTGACCTCCAGAGCCCTGTGGAATGATGGCCTGATTCTTCTGAGCACTGGTTAAGAGTACAGAGTTGCAGGAGCCTCAAGTGTAGCCAGCAATGCATGTGCTTCCTTTCAGGGAACAACCATACTGTTTCCTCTTGTCCTCAGGACTTTCCCAGATGGGCCTCTGGCCTCTCGGGGGGCCAGGGCACCTGCTCGCTTATCAATCTCTCCTCACAGGCGCTGTGGTTGCTTCCCACGGATCTTCACACAATCTTGACTTGAGAGCCAGGCTCTGTCCTAGAGGACCCAGCTAGTTCTCAGGCTGCTTTGGGACCCTGCTCCAGGACAGCCACACAGGGGGAGGGGGTGGGGGGCAGAAGGCTTAGTGGTGCAGGCCCAGCCAGCTTTCCTGTCAGACGGTGCTGCCAAGGCGGAGCCAGACATCGGGAACAGGTTTAACCAATTACCCGAGCGCCCCATCTGCTGTCTGGGGTTCGTGTGAGGGTGAGTGCATGTGAGGGTGTTTGGAGTGTCTGGGAGGGCTGTGGGCGTGCGCGAGAGTGTGACTGTGTGGGTGGGTGTGGGCGTGTGGCTGTGCAAGTGTGCTGTGCACGTGCGTGAAGTGTAGCTGCACATCCTGGCCATGCCCCTTCATTTGTCCAAGACTGAAGCTAGCAGCTTCTGGTCTTCCTGCCCCTGCCGAAGAACTTGGGGTCTCAGTGGACAGCCTACCTAGTGGTATACCTCAGCTTCTTGTCACTCTCAGCACGCCTGGGAAGAACACTTTCAAATCACGGATTCAGATGTCCTGTGCTGGGGTGTCCAGCTGGCTTGTTCACTCTCTCATCCACATTAGAGTGGGACCCCATAGGGCGCTCCCAGCTGTTCCCCCATTCTCTCTCTGATATGCCCTTGTCCCGCTATGCTTGGTAGTACCAGACCAGCAGAGGTCCACTCAGACCATTTCTCTACCTACCTTGTTGAGTCAGGAGGACACCAGGTAATGGTATGTATCAGGGACACCCTCTGAATCAAGTTTCAGTCTCAGCACAACCCTTATTCTCTTTGATAAATCTATTCTTGCTCCCTATGAGAGAGGCCTTAGACTAACCCTGCTCCCCTAGTTGCTTCTGTAACTGTCAGCAGGAAGCCTATTTCATCTTCCTTCCTTCCTTCCTCTCTTTCTTCCTTCCTTCCTTCCTTTTCTCCTTCCCTCCCCCTCTCCCTTTTGAGGCCTCAAATTTAATATAAGACTGAAGATGAACTTGAACTTCTGGTCCCGCTGCCCTCACCTGCTGAGTGCTGGGATTACCTGGGTGACCACCATGCTCAGTTTAAGTGGACCTGGGGCTTGAACCCAGGGCTTCATGAAATGCTGGGCAGGCACTACCAACTCACTTACATCCCCAATTTCATGACTTCCATCTTCAGAGAGAAAGGAACCTTGAAAGGAACACCTTCACATCACTTAGGAAAGAGAACTTTAGACCGGGCAACACAGGGGAGGTGACAAAAAGGAACAGGGAACAAATCTGGAAAAGTGTTGAGAATGTTGGAGCACCCTTTGTAACATGGGGAGTCCTTAGTAACAATGGGAAGGCTGTAGAGCCCTTAGGTCTAGAGGGGCAGGAGCAGTGACCAGCAGAACCTGGAGAGGACAGCTGGGTAGGGAGACTCCAGGCAGGAGCTATGGCCCTGGATGGAGAGAATTCTACGGAAGTTGGAGGGCCAGTCCCAGCTTTCTGCTCATGACTTCAATGGTGGAAGTTAGGTTGCAAGGTCTCCCATGAGCCCGCCTCTTGGGGTTGTGAACAATGGTGCAGTACCTCTCAGAGTCTTACCCTTGGCTCTCCATCCTCCGTGGACACTTCTGCATCTAATTCCTCCTCTCCACCCACCTCCTGTAATCTCCATGGCTCTCCTGGAGGTCTCAAGAGCTCTCTGATGTACCCCAGTCTCTGTTCTTCACCACACACTCTTCAGTGCCTGATCTTTTCCTTCTCACTTCTCTGCCTGAGTGTCCCTCCTACACCCAGTGACTGCAGTGTCAGGATACCATGACACAGAGCTACAACCATATCCATGTGGAGAATTACTTCCATGTAGGGCTTAGTAAAGGGCTTGCTATGCAAGCGTGCAGACTTGAGCTTGATCCTCGTGTGAAAACAAAAAAATCAAAATCTCAGTACTGGGGAGACAGACAGGAGGATTCCATGAAGCTTTTTAGCCAGGCAATCTGGCCAAATAGTTCAGTAAAAGGCCCGGGCTCAAAAATTAAGATACACAGCTGGAGAGAGAGAGATGGGGTGGCTCAGCAGTTACGAGTACACTGACCTGAGTTTACTTCCTGCCGCCCATGTTGGGTGGCTCACAACTGCCTGTAACTCTAGTTCTAGAGGATCTTATGGCTCTGAGACTACCTAAACACACACACACACACACACACACACACACACACACACACACCACACCACATACCACACACACACCACACCACATACCACACACACCACACATACACCACACACCACACCATACACATACCACACACACCGCACCACATATCACACACGCCACACATAACACCACACACACCACACACACACCACACCACATACCACACACACCACACATACACCACATACCACACACACACCACACCACATACACACCACACACTGTACACACATATACACACACCACACCACACACACCACACACACCACGCACACACCACACACCATACACATACACCACACACCACACACACACACACACACACACACACACACACACACACACACACACCCCTTCACAGGCTATAAGCCAGAAGCTTCCTGACTTCCCAGCCCACAAAGCTGGTTTTTGCCCTGACCACACTGTGACCACTCACCTCTCACTGGCTGAACTTTCTTGGCAGTCTCCAGTCTCTGGGCCACATAGAGGTGGGCTTCCAGGACTTTGCCCTTGGCCTTCTCTTCCTGTTAATTTACTGTACTCCTAGAACAGTCAATAAATGAATCATTGCAAATCTTTTTCAGGTCTTTTGTTTTGTTTTTGAGGTTGGGTCTCATGGGGTCCAGTGACTGACCAGAGAGTGACTGACCTTGCATTACTGATTCCCCATCCTCTACCTTCCAAGTGCTGGGATGACAGCAGGCATGTGCCACCTCAACAGGCTTCCAAGTATGCGAGCCTATACACCCAGCCCTTGCTGGTCTCCTGACATCCTCACTTGGCTATCTTCCAGAAACCTATAAGAACTTCTGAGATGGAATGGCTGCCTCCCCTGCAGATTTGGTCTCCTTCCTGTCTTTGTAGGTCCCAAAAATGTAGCATCCTTTTTCCTCTGTTTCCCAAACAGGACGGGGCGGGGGAGGGGTGTCAGCTGGCTCCCTGCTGCCACACCCCTCTCAGTGACCTTACTTTCCTTTACCTTTGTCTCTATCCTGCTGGCCCAGGCCCTGCCTCTCCAGCCTCCATGACCAAGCAGGGTCCCCTACCTGTCATCTCTCTGTGCTACCCTCAAATGGAGCCACTCTCTCCACAAGACCCCCACAGATCCCTCTAGCACCTCTCGCCTCTCCAAGATCTTGCCTGTGTTCTGGAAACAAACTGAATTTCTTACGCTCATTCTTGGAGTGGTCAGCGCCTTCGGTGCTGCCTCTTCCCTTCCCTTGCTTGCCCAGGAAGAGGAGAAGAGCACTGTCAGGTGGCCCGGGACTGCTAGCAGCCCCTCTGTCCCCATTAAGGATGCATGGAGTCTCCAGGGAGAGAATTTGTTGCCTGCCAGTCTGTCTGTTATCTCCTCTCTCCCTGATCTATTTTTCCATCTCTCTACCTTCCCTGGGGCTTTGTAGTGGGGCCCAGGTTTTTGTATTGATTAAAGAGGAGTCAAAAAAGGCTTCCAGGAGCTACTTGGAGGTATATGGTGGGCTGGGGGGCAGTTATTGGCCATTGCCATCAGGGTTACCTGGTACTTCAGAAAAGGGTGGGGAAAGGGCTTGGGAGGAGCCATCCCCCTTGATTTTGAGGTCTCTCAATGTCCTAAAGCTCACCAAATTAGCTAGACTGGTGTGAGCGAACCCCAGGATCTGCCTGTCTCTACTTCTCTAGTGCTGGAGTTTACAAGCATGACCCAACTGATGAGAAATTCCAACTGACAGCCTAACTAGTGGCTCCGGAGGAGATGGGATGGCAGGCATAACAGCAGCTGGGGTGGAGGACACAGGGTGCTGAAGCAGGCTCCATCTTGAATCCAGAGCCAGGCTCAGGAATTGGGCCTCAGGAAAGGGTCACTCATCACTGTCCTCATACCCTGCCCCCTGCTCCAGTGTTCTGCCTCTCCTAGGCTTTGATTGAGTGGGAAGGAAGAAACCTAGATCCAGGCCAGTCCATGGGGACAGAGGGAAGGAGAGGCTGCATTCTTCAAATGTTAATGATCTCTGAGCCAGCAGGAGCTGAATCCCCAATCCAGCTAGAAACAACAAACAGTTCCCAGAAGGGACTTGTGTGCGTCCTGAGAGTCAAGGCTTGCTGTCACTGATGGGGCCCATGTAGCTTAGCTCTTAGCAAAGAAATTCCCAGGGACCTGTAGCCTCCTGACCTCAAGGTATCACTTTGAATAGAGACCCCATCCCCTCCCTCTTCCCTCTTCATCTGTTCCAAGGGGGCCCAAAGCTAGGCCTCCTACCCACACCCTGGATAATTAATGAGAGAAGGGTCTGCTGCGTTCCCCACCAATGAGCTGGCATTTGGTAGGTAAGTGCACCAAGTCTCTGTGCCTACACTAGAGGCTGGGGATACAGTTCAGCTGGCAAAGTGATGAAACCCACTTTTTAAAAGCCAGGGTGCTGGGCATAGTGGTGAATGCCTTTAATCTCAGAGACAGGTGAGTCTCTGAGTTTGAGGCTAGCATGGTTTACATAGTAAGTTCTAGGATAACCAGGGCTATAGAGAGAGACTCTGTCTCAAGAAAACCAAGCAAACAAACTAAATGCTGCTGCTGCTGCTGCTGCTGCTGCTGCTACTACTACTACTACTACTACTACTACTACTAATAATAATAATAATAATAATAATAACAATAACAATAATAATACAGTTGTGCTGGGTCATGCTTGTAAATCTCGGTACTAGAGAAGTAGAGACAGGCAGATCCTGGGGTTTGCTCGCAACAGTCTAGCTAATTTGGTCAGCTTTAGGACATCGAGGGACCTCAAAATCAAGGGAGATGGCTCCCGAGGAATGATACCTAAAGTTGACCTTTGGCCTCTATACACATGTGCACACATATGTGCACCCAAATGCTCACAAACCCGTATATATACCAAAATGTACTTACAACAGCCACTGGTTATGCAGAGACCAGTATCTGCCTACTACGTGCTTTCTACCCATACCAGCTTCTCTCTCTGCAGGGCTGGAAGATGCCCAGTGGTCCCATAGAAGAGGGCATGCTTCCCTGTGGGGACTTCTAGGGAGCAGCTTGGGAGAGAAACCAGGAGATGATAGTTAGGGTCACTGTTGCTGTGTTGAAACCACGACAAAAAGCAAGTTGGGGAGGAAAGGGTTTATTTGGCTTACACTTCTACATCACAGGTTCATCACTGAAGGCACTCAGGGCAGGAACTCACACAGAGCAGGAACCTGGAGGCAGGAGCTGATGCAGAAGCCATGGAGGGGTGCTGCTTATTGGCTTGCTTCCCATGACTTGCTCAGCCTGCTTTCTTACAGCACCCAGGACCACCAGCCCAGGTATAGAACCACCCACAACGGACTGGACCCTCCCATATCAATCAACAATTAAGAAAATATCCTCCGCCTCATCTTATGGAGGCACTTTCTCAATTAAGGTCCCCCACCTCTCATATTACTATAGCTGTGTCAAGTTGACATTAAAAACTACGCAACACGTGAGGGGATATGAGAGTTGGGAGAGGGCAGAGTTCCAGGACTGAGGCCATACACACAGAAGACCTCTTATCTGCAGTTGGCTCAGATCCCTCATGGGTCTCCAGGTCACAGGCAGGCCAGGGTGGTCCGGTCGCCTTCACTCTCCAGCCTTGCGGGCCCACACAGCACAGAGCCTACTGAGATCCCAGTGTGTTCCGGTTCCTTAGGGCGAGCCTCTTCAGCAGCCACTCACCTACAGGGCTTCTGTGATTCTGTCTTTTCCCTGTATTTTTATTTGAGAGGCTGGGGGCTCACACGCTATGGTGCACACGGGGGAGTACGCAGCGATCAGATGACAACTCTCAGGAATCTGTTCTCCACCATGGGCTCTGAAGATGAAACCAGTGGCTCTGGCTTGCGTGGCAATCCTGTGTCCTTGCTGAGCCATCAAAGTCACTCCTCTTCTGTGGTTTCAACTCATCTTCGTCCAGCTTCCTGTCCTCATACCCTCCTCCTCGTTTCCTTTACCCTTTCCTCTGGGTCTTTCCTGAACCCTGGGCAGGTGCCCTTCTTTGGGAACACTTCCACAGAGTCCCCAGCTGCCTTCACTTGATCCCTCTGCGTTTTTCCATTCCTCCCCTCCCGTGACCTGTAATGCACAGAGCCACACCTGTGTGTTTTAAATCCATGTTTATTACCCACAGCCCATTAGTATGACATAGATCACATAAACTGAGACATTTTCTGAGGTTAAAGAGACAGTCTGAAGTATCCTGGATGCCTAGGATATCCTGAGGCACTCGTGTTGAGCCTCACTCACACCCGCCCAAGGTTGGAAGCTTAGCATGGACCTGCCTCCCACTGGCTCGTCTCCTCAGTGCCCCACCCTTCCCCAGACCAGAGACTTCATTAGACAGCCAAAGTTAGGAAGTGAGACAGTGGACAGACATCTTGGTTCGGTGGCCATCTCGGCATCTTGGTCTTTTGGTTCCTGTACTCTCAAATTGCTTTCCAGAGATGGGAAGTGCATCCTTTGAGGGAATGTTTAAAAGTAATCAGAGGAGAGTTGGCCAGGAACATCAGGGCTGGAGAACCTGCTATAGATATTCCCTGACTGCTGGCAAAACTAGACCCAACAAGAGGTAATCTGTGCTGCCTTTTCTCCAGGCCTCTCTCTGTCCCCTAGCCTCAGCAAACGGACATCTGCATTCACAGAAAGCTTTCCTTATGAATTTTATGAAGTTGGGACAGGGTCTAACAGCACGGCTCAAGACGCTCAGTCACCGTCACCTGAACTACAAGGACCATCTGTCAGCAAATCCAAAGGAGCTGCCCTTTTCCGGGCTTGTATTTAGGAGTGCGACAGAAATCACTCCATACACAAAACATACCTATGAGGGGTAATGAGGCCACAGGGGCAGCGGCACAGAGGGCGAGCTGGAAGAACCCCTGGCCTGCTGGACCTCCGGAGCAGGCAGGCCTGGGTGAGGGTGGTTTTGGTCCCAAGATAAATGCATAAGGATTTGTTCCAGGACAAGTGGGCACAGAGAAGGCTGGGAATGGACTTTTCAAAAGAACTCCAGACAGATGTAGTCTCTGATCAATGCCTGGAGACCGTGGTACCAATGCCCATGCTTGGCCCATCTTGCTTCAGTGACACCTGCCTTAAGATGCTGGCAGGCAGCCTGTGACCTTGTCCTTGCTGCCCTGTGCCAGCCTTGTACTGCACACATACATGCTGACCTTCAGCCTGACCTCCTCCTAAGTCAGGTTCCAGGGTCACAAACCGGGGCTCCTATGCTAGTGTGGATAGATGAGGGCTGTGTAAAGATCAGAATATCATCTCCTTTCTGTGGGTCCTTTGGACCAGGAGTCACCCTATTCAACCCCACCCAGACCCTGCCTCCTTAGGTAGAGCTCTCTCTCCCTCTCTGGCTTACGTGTGACGAGATGGAGTCAGGAACCAGCAGCAAGAAGCCCCGAGTCTGCAGCAGTGAGGAATGGCGTGATGTGATCCCCTATGCTCAGCTCAGTCGTCCATACTGCCTCCTCCACAGCCATGAAGTGTTTGACACAAGTCAAGGTTTGTCAGAATAGGGGGGAGTCCATACAGAAGGGCAAGGTCCTTTAGTAGGCTAAGTGGCCATTTCCAGAAGGGCCCGATGCACTTTCTAGCCCAGAATCCACCTTAGAGATATGCTTGGAATGTGCACATCTAAGTGAAGCAGGCGGAAAGGAGCCAGAGGCTTGGTGGGAATCCCGGTTTGGTCCTTTGCTTCCAGGCAGGGAATGGAAGCCCAGAGATGTGGTGGCTTGTCCACTGCTGATGCTACCTCTCGGGCAGTTGCCAGGGATCCGGCCTTACATCCTCAGGCAGGAGACTCCTCTATTGCAGAAAGGTGTGGAGTGTGACTAACAGCTTCAGTGGCTGCAGACTGGACCACAGTGGGCTCAGCCCACCCTTGTCCCAGTAGGAAACACTAGCTACTTCTGGAAAGCCCAGACAGGATCCTCTCCCTGTTTCCACAGAACAATGTTCCTTCTTGGGGATCCCTGACTAGAGCTGGGGTGCTCTCAGGGGCCTGGAATCAAGAGCTCCATGAAAGATGACCTATGCCTGGGGTCACTGACTTTCACTCAGCTGTGGGGTGGGTAGGAGCTGGGTTCATTCAGAGCCTGGTGTTCCTGGAATCTTCCAGGGGTCTCTAGTGCTCCTTGATCGAGGAGGCCATTTCCTGAGAAACCTGATTATGGCTAGCTCATCCTGTGGGGTGCAGACCACCTCCCCTTCCTTCCCTTCTGTAACCCCAGGGGCCCATCGGGCCTAACCATTATACTTCCCTCTCATCAATCTAACCCAGCTCTCAGGCTCCTCTGGCTCCCATCACCTGTCCACCTGCTGCTTCTGGTCAGCTGCAACCAAGGCTCAGACTTGCTTCTAATTAAAAAAATTAAAACAAAAAAAGTAAACGTATAAAAGGATACTACTTCTACCCCAGGAGCACTCTATAGTTCTTTAGCTCAGACGAAATTGTGCTGAGTGGAGTTTAGCCGACCCCATGTAAGGCCCAGAGATGCACTTGATTTTTTTTTTTGTGTGTAGGAAATGTGTCAGAATTCCTCTCCCCTATGTTAAAATGTGAATGGTTAGTCTCCTTACTGACAGAGGTTGACTGCTTTCCAGGCAGCCCCTCCCGGCAGATACAGCTCATGAGACTTCTTTCCCCACCCCGAATGCCTGGCCTGGACAGTGCTGTGTTCCCAGGCCGGCTATCTTCACTCACAGCCCCTTGTTGTACACCACTGTCCGGCTGCTTGTAGCCCGGGCTATCTCAGGCTCCAATTGGGAGGTTTCAATCTGAGGAGAGAAAGAGAAGAGTGTAGAGGTGGGGAGAGCCAGGAAGAGAGGTGCAGTGGATCTAAGGCCTAACCTGGTACCCACAGCTCTATACCCCTAGCCAGTGCCTCTATGTCCTAGCTAGGAATATGCAGGCTTTCCCTTCGATCAGCTCAGGATTAGCCTCCTTCTGGTCTAGAGACTGAGTTTCCCTCTAGCAAATACCCTAGTTCCTCTTCCTGCAGGCACATGAGGACCCGTCTTCCAGTCCTCCTTAAGCCTAGCAGTACCCCATTCTCCACTTCCCTGGACATCTCAGATACTCTATCTCTGTCTACACACAAACACACACGTGTGCGCGCACACACACTCGCTCCAGCTCTTGCTCTCCTCAGTGGCCGTCTGTCCCTTCCACTTGGAAGGCAACGCCCACCTTCCTCTCCTCTGCCTGGTCCTCTCCTACACAGCCCTCTTCTCTCCCAACTTTGCTGTCCATGGACTCCTACACACGCCACAAGACCTTCTTCCTACCATGTCAGCCTTGCCTATGCCCCGGTACTGCTTCTCCCCAGCAACCATACTGCTTTAAATTGTCCATTCTGGCCAAATCCACCTGCCCACCTCCCACTGGCTTCAGCCCACAGCAAATCTGGCTTTACAAGAACTCTCTTTCCAAGGTCAGTTACCCTCATTTCAAAACATCTCCTGGCCACTTCTTGGAGTACTTGGGGCTTGGTCTGGCTGGACTCCTGGTGCCTGTCATGTCTCAGATGTGACCGGCTGTGGTTCTCCCCTGAGCCTAAGGCCAACAGCTGACTGCTGGCTAGTCAGAGATGATAGATGCTTCATGGGTGCATAAACTCAACCATCCTGAAATAGAACTGAGCCTATGCCCCAGCCCAGCTCCATGTTCTGGGCAATAATTCCTTTATCTAATGGCTGTCTGACCAAAGACCCTGGGCTCTCTTCCCTCCCTCCCTTTCCCTCCCCTTCCCTTCCTTTGACCTCCCTTCCTCTTCCCTGTCCTCCTCCCTTCCCTTGCCTTCCCTTCCCTTCCTTCCCTTCCCTTCCCTCCCCTTCCCTTTCCATTCCTCGGACATCCACTTCAGACCACGGTCTTCTGAATCTCAGGCCTGGTCAATCCATCCTCATTTAAAAATGGTTCAGCAGCCTGCACCCAAGCCCCCAGTTCCCACCATCCTGAAGACACAGGACACATGTACCTCTTTGGGTTCATTATACAAACCAGGCTGTTCCCTGCCTCACCTCAGTCTGCCTGGGTTGCTCTGTCTCTTAGAGGCATCCTCCCATCCCCACTCCCACTCCCACCGTTTTTCTGTCTTTAGTTACCTTTATAGGCCTAGCCATAGACCAGAGCTCACCTAGGCTGGATAGGACAACCCTTCTGGTCCAAGACCCCTGCATTTCTTACATCACAGTGTGTGTGTGTGTGTGTGTGTGTGTGTGTGTGTGTGTGTGTGTGGGAACCACTCACACATTCTCTACCTTTCCATGTCAGACCACAAGTGCCACCCCTCACAACACCCCACCCCCGACCCTAACACACACACACACACACACACACACACACACACACACACACACACGCCTTCAGGCCTAGAACAGTGCTAGAGTCTCTCTGGTTAGATTAATGGGTAGAAAGAAAATGGGTAGCAAGCACCTAGAAATGGCTCCTTCTCTAAACCACAGCAACCCAGAAGTTGGCCTTCGGCTCCAGGTTGAGCCAGAGGGGAAAGCCTGAGTTGGACCAATGAGGGAGATGCACTCTTAGTGAGGGACCCACCCATTAGCTTGTCATGTGCCCCAGGCAAGATCTTAGAACTACCAGGCCTTTGTGTTGTGTAGCTCGGCTGAACTTGATCCTAGATCCTAGGTACTCACTAGATGTGAAACCACTGAGGCCTTGGATGTGGCCAGAGGCTGGCCCAGGCAAGGGAAACTTCAGGGAGCTCAGTCAAACCAGGATATGTAGGTCAAGGTCAGACGAGGGGGAATTTGGTGAGGATTAGAGATGGTGGGCATAGAAGGGACCCTGGAGAAGGGTCCCCATCCCCTGTCCCTCAATACCCTAACACTCCGTCTACTTGAGACGGTCCAAGAGAAAAGAGTTACGCTCAGGACCCAGGACCCCGCTCCTAAAACTGCCTTCTCCTGCCCCACCCCTCTACCCTGAGTCCCCTCCACCCGACCAGCTCCCCTCGTCCCCATGCTGCCACTGACACAATGCACAGCGCCCACGCTTAAAAATCTAAATGCTTTTGAAAATGTTTAACCTAGTTAGACAAATTAGCAAAAATTTGTGCAAAACAATTTAGGTATTTAAAATATTCAATGTTTTTAAAAAACTGGAAAACTGTTCTTAGCTTTCAGCTGCAAAAACCAACAAAATATAACATCCCAGCAATCTTACCATGAGGTGTAACATAACCCTTCGGGAAAGCTGTTAAACAGCTACCGAGGCATCCTGGGAAATAGCACTTCATTTATTCAAATGCACATATGTCAGGCTTTTGCACCATATGTCATTCCAAGCTATTTACAGTAATAATTAAATCTTAATCAACGTTTAACCTCTGTAAAATGTTTGAAGAATCCTAATCACCCTTCAGACTGCACTAATGAAGGAGAAATATATAAACATAAAAGGAAAACGATGCATAGATACCACACTGGAAAGAACAGTAATTGCAAAATTGTATTTCTTTTAAATATAATCAGTAAATGATGTAAAGTAAGCCAAGGAGTATTTTAAGTTAAGACATCTTGGATGTCAGAGGTGTGAGCAGCTAATTTTGTTCTGCTACCCATAACAGATGTAGCATATTTTATTTTAGTGCCATTATTAGCAGCTCCCCATGCAGCTTTCACTGAAGCACTGAGGCCCGCATTAAAATCCTAGAGGCTGCTCACCACCGAGGTGGAGGACCGAGGCCCAGGGCCGTGGCCTGCAGGGCCCACTCCCCGCAGAACCCAGCATCCCCACAAGACCAAGGCTACTCCATTGTGGCACCCAGGCTCCCCTGGGGCCCCACTGAGCCGAGGGTAGCAGGTAGAATGGAATGTCTGTAGGGGTATACAGACAGTGGGAGCCTCCTGGGGGAGGTGGCCCAGGCATCCTAGGTTAGGGTCTTGGGGACAGAACTGCCCTTCCTGTTCATTTCTATCCTGTGTGTGTTTATGTTCACATTAACCAACACCACACACTCAGGCTGGGTGAACAGTGATGGACCGGGCCAGCTCACTGCCCTTGAGAAGCTGGAAGTCTAGGGGAGGAGTCAGAAAGTGAAAGCAGATGGATTCCTGAGAGAGACAAGCAAAGTACCATGGAAACTGGGGAGGGCCTAGGGGTTACCATGCACTGATGAAGGCACAAGGAAGGGAGGCTTCTCAGAGGAGGTGGGTTGGGAAGAGAATGGAAGACTTGATCAGAGAAGGCAGGCAATAATTGCTAGGTGGGGGGGAGGAAAGCAGCAGGTCAGCCTGTGGAAAAAAAGGTGGTGGTCACCGTGGATACATAGAGGGATATTAAGATGGGGATAGAATAGGCGAAGCATCCTAGGCTGCCTGGAGGAGCCAGCCATCATCCGAGAGAATTAGGGAACCATTAGGTGAACAGGAGTGAGCACACCCAGGATTGAGAAAGGTCCTTCTGACCATGGCAGGGTGGAGGATGGGGGGATGGGGAGTGAGGAGACAGGGAAGCCTCCCAGAGGAGCAGCTGTTGGAACCAGAAAGTTCCTAGGTCCTGCCTTCTGATGTTGCCCATGGGGGCAGGAGGAAGAGTGAGCCAAGGAGCCTTTCTGGAGATGACATCCACAGAGTTGATGACCAATTGCATGTGGGGGTGAGAGGGAGGTGTCGAGGATGACTGGGCGGCAGATGACTCCTAATTCTAGCTCATGAGCCGGGGTGGTGGTGATACCATTCTCAGAGGCAAGGAATATGGGAAGGGGGGTGGGTTGGCCATGCTGAAGCTGGGGTGCCTGCGGGTCTCCCGGGTAGACTGGCCCGAGAGGCAGATGGGCCCAGGGTTCTGGGCTCTGGGCAGGAGGGAGACGGATGTGTGTGCACAGCCAGCGCCTCCAGAGTGGGGGAGCTTGCCCGGAAGAGCAGATGGAGGGGAACAGGCACATTGGAGGGGCGGGGAAGGGAATGAGCCCATGAAGGCAGCCTTAGGCAGCCAGCATGAGCAGCTGAACATTGACATAGGGTTCCAGACACCTCAAAGCCCTGAGTACCGAGTGACAGTGGTCTCAATGAGAGCTTTGATCCTGGCAGCTAGATTGTGGGGAGCCCAGACTTCCCAGACCCAAATCAGTGCTGACCTTGGGTGCAGCTGCTTTCTTCATCCTGAGGCATGGCAGCTAGCTGCCTGTGAGAACCCCTCAAGTTCTCTGGCCATGTCTGGGTGTGGGGCCAACGTTCTATGATCTTCAGGTCCTGTGTGTGAGGAGATCACCAAAGGCCCTCACTATTGGGCTCACTTGAGAGAGGCCAGGACAAGGGCCCTAGAGATGCCTGTGTCAACAGGCTACCATTTCCCCTCCTATCTGTAACCAAGTACACTTGTTGCAGTCATCTTTCCAAGATGAGGGCAGGAAGGCAAGGTCCACCAAAGGAATCTACCCAGGCTCTGCCTGGCAATGTCCTCCTAACCTGTGGTTTGTAGTATGGCTGGATGCTGCAGCCTTTCCGGTTGTCCTCCAGCTCTAACCCCAGAGCAAAGGACAAGTGCTGTTCTTTCTTTTGAGGACTCCTCTGCTGCTGGTGGGACTGAGAGGTGACTTAGGAAGCAATGATTTGCCCACTGGAAATGGTACAGTGACCACAGTAGCTGGTGCACAGGCCTGTGGAGGGATGAAGGCTCAGAGAGACATAGGTACAGCCAGAAGGGGCACCAGCATCAGAGGCCCTGAGAAAGTTGGGACTTGGCTACGTCTGCGTGGTAACTCCCCCAGGCTCTAGGGAGGTAAGATGGTGTGGAACGGCCATGGGGAAGAGAACGACCCCCAGCTTCAGGCTGTTGGCTGGGGCAAGCAGGAGGCTGTGTGTCTCCTCTGATGGGCTTCTTCAAGCCAGGATGGTAGGGGTGAATGGAGGCTCTCATGGAGAGGGATCTGGAAGAAGGTGCCAGAGCCTCAGAAGGCAGGACCATATAGGACGCTAAAGGCATTGCTCAGAGCGTGCTGGATGGTACCTCTTGCCCCAGAACTGGTGACACCATGAATGTGTCCAGCCTGCCCTGAAATGAGCACTACCATCCCTCTGGGTCTGCCTTACTCAGCTCCATTTCCATCCTGAAGACCAAGCTCAAACCATGAAGCCCCTCTCAGGAGACATCACCAAACACAGAGCACCATATCCAGTGTCTCCTCTAAATACCCCACAGCCCAGCTACCTCCAGGACCCCCAGTTCCCTACAGCTCTTTCATGGCCTGGGAAGGGTTAACCTTGAGCTATTTGCCTTTGTAGCCAGACACTATGTTGGGGTGGGGGCCAGGAGTCAGGAATGCACTGGGGGCACACACACCTGCAGCCAGCCCCAGTGGATAGTTTACATATTTGAACCAGGGGCTAAGGTGCAGAGACATAAACAGGAAACTGGATCCCCAAGTAGAGCCTCACTCTCCTGGCCTTTTCCCTACTACAAAGCACTCCCTCCTCCTGCCGGGGCAGGCTTTTCTACCTCCTTTTCAAAGAGAAGGGCAAAGGGGTGGGGCATTCAGCCTGACCCTGTGACACAGCCTAAAGCCACTTCCGTGCCTGCCCAGGGGTCTGGGCCTCTCTGAGGCAGGCAGGTGGCACAGCACTTGACATAGGTCCCTGAAGCCTGGCTGGTCCACGGAACAGACACAGGACCGAGACAGCCTTAGCTCATACACACACTGCACATCCAGGCCCATCTTTGAAATTGATCTGAGAGTCTTTGAAGGGCCAGGCTAACCAGGGTTACAGGGTCAGCTGAGGCCTGAGCTTGGACACCTCGGGTACTGAGAGTAGACTACCTTCTTAATGAAGGCCACCCTCCAGGGAGGCACAGTGGCACATCCCAACACGTGGGGGTCAGAGGCAGAATTGAGAGCTCCAGGCCAGCCTGGGCTACATAGCAAGTTTCTGTCTTAAACAAAACAAAGTCAGATTCCTCAGCAAAGCCATCTCTTAGCCTGTCCCTCCCAGAACCTTCCAGAATACCTCACTGAATTTGGTAGACAGGTTTGGTGGGGCAAAGCTTCCATTGAAGGAAGGAAGAGCATGCCTGGCCTGCTCAAGGCCCCTTGGGGCTTTCTCTGGGTTCCTTGGATGCTCTGCTGTTGAGGTATGAGTCTATGCTATTCTCTCTCCTCCTGCTGGGTCCCCTGGTCTTGTGCCACACCCACGATTGTGGCCTTAAGCATCTCCAACACTTGTTTTAGCCTTCATTGCTTCTCTGCTTGCGGACTCCAGCAGGGAGGGGGCAGATTTCAGCTCCCACATCCATATCACTGAGAGCCAAATGTGGGGCTCCTCCCCTGGGCTTGGTAGACCCAGCAAGCGCTCCAAGCCCCATCCTCACTTCAGAACTTTACTGTGTTCCTTGGTGTTCCTGGGTGCCCTCTGGTGGACTGACCTCAGAGTCTTTCTCCCTCTTCTGTCTTCTCAGCCTGGAGGCCTCAGTTTCTCCATCTATACAGTAGGACAAAGATACCATCTAGAGGTGGGTGGAGGAGTCTTCGGAGGAAGTAGGAACTCACATGATGCTATAGAGAAAAGGTGAGGTTGTGGCTGTCCTGACCAGCCCTAGCGGATAAGCACTCTCACTGGGCTGGGCTCTCACGTGCTGCAGTTCATCGGGTATGCACTGAACACCCTGCACTTACGGCTTTTCACTCAGTGGAAATTTTGCCCAACTAGGCTCCACTCTCGAAACCAGTGAGGTATTCTAGAAGGTTCTGGCAGGGAGACCTCAAAGAGACAAGTTGGGAGGTGGCTCTTCTGAAGCCTATCATTGAGAATGTGTGCACACTGGTGTGTATGCACGTGTGCAGGCCTGTGTGCACGCATGGGTTAGGATGGGGGTGTGGGGAACAGGCAATATGACAGGTGGCGTTGGCGTTCCTGGGATCCAAGTGGCTTTGCCATCCCCGTTTGTCCCTCCTGGGGGGTCCTGTGGGCAAATTCCAAGAAAGCAGCGGGCGGGGAGGCGGCAGATTTCTGACAGCAAAAATAGCCTGCTTCAGCTTTCAGTGGGGATTGATTAAACCAGCAAACGAGAAAAACCCCAAACAAACATCTCTAAGCAAAGATGGATGTGAGACTGGAGGGGAAGAGGCTCCTTTTCTATGGACAACGAAAGGTACTGTGGACTCGGGAGGGACACGGCCCCAGACACTGAGTCTTGCCTTGTATTGGTCCTGGAAGAGGAGGAGGAACTGGAGCCAACAGTACAGCCAAGTTAGGTCTGTACCAGGTAGTGGGAAAGAGTTGGGTTCTCAGCCTTACATGGAGGGAGGGAGAAGTCCTGTCCTAAGGTGGGAGTTATAGCTTACATGTTGAGGTAGCAAAGATCCTGGATATCAGGGAGAATGTTCCAGGGCCTTCTCGAAGAGTCACAACCCTTCCCTGAATTTTGTTCTCAGAGAAAGGGAGGCAAACTGGGGAGGGTGTCAGCTTCTGGTGTGTCACAGCTGCTTAGCCAAGCTGGTCCATCTAAGCTACCACTTTCTGCAGGGCTGATGAGGGTAGAGAGTGGTTCTAGTACCCAGGGGAGGGGCATGTTCTTGTCTCTGGAGTGGGGTACAACGTGTTTCTTTGCTCTGAAAATAAGAGGGAGAAGATGAGGTGAGGAGTAGGGATGGAATGTGGCCCTAGGAGTTACTGTAGAGTCAGCAGATAATGCTAAGGACCAAAGATGCTTCAGCCTTTCTCCCAGCATGCCTCAGGCCCTGGAGGCCCTTTTGAGCTGGGAGTGGTTAGGTTGAGGGTGGGGGCAGGGGCGGGGCGGGACTGGGGACGGGGGGGGGGGGGGGGAGGGGGATGGGGGGGGCGGAGATTGGCAGGGCTGATTGATGCCTTTTCTAGCTAAGGTGTTCAGCAGAAGCTAGTGTCTGGGGAGGAGGCATCCATCTGCAGAGGGGTCAGGAAAGGCCAAAGGCCAGGGACCAACAAAAGACAAGACAACAGACAGCACAAACAGGCCCAACAGGAAACAACCTTCTGGCTGGTGAACATGACTCCTTGCCCCCAGGAGGCCTCTGCAACATCCTTCCAGCCACAGTTTAACCGCTCAGAGTCTGATCCTCCTCTCTAGCCCTGCCTTAGTGTCGCTAGGAGGACAGGGCCCAGGGGACTAAGTGGAGGGCATGCTCCGCAGCCAGCTAAGGGGGGCCTGCCCAGCCTCCTCTTGGCACCATTCAGCTACTACACAGAGGGCACACTGCGCTGCGGGAAAGGCAGGCGCCTAAGGATCAGCGTAGCTGCCATCCTTCTCCTGATTCGAGCACCTGCCTCTTATTTTCACTTCCAGGTTCCTACAGGGCAGACACTGGAAGAAACTTAGTTGTAATACTTGCTTTCGACTGAGGTCTGCACTGGGGCCAAGCTGGGAAAAGCCAACCAGAGGGCAGAAGAGAGGCCCAGAGCTGCAAGATGGCCCGTGATGGCAGCCGGTACCTCCAACCCCCCACCCCCACCCCATACACACCTGGAGGTGGAGATTAGCCTTAGCCCCCTCTCCACACACACCCCAGCATCCCCAGACAGGCCCCGCCTTCTCCTGTGGACACATTTCAACCTCACCAAATCGGCTAATTATTGACAGTTGGTGAAGAGGAGATTTCACTTTTTCCTCCTGTTAAACTGCTCCTAATTAGCTCCCTGTCACCAAGCCGGCGCCCGCCCGCTGCAGTCCCTGTTCACAGCGCCTCATTAACCTTTCGCTCCTCTCCTGCCGCCTGCCAACAAGATGAGGACAAAACCAGATTGTGGAACAATAGCTCCCGCTTGTATAGCAGCCCCGTTCCTTAGCCCCCGAGCTCCCCAGGGAGCATCGGGGGAGGGGCAACCTGGATACCGGAGAGTCCCAGAGGACTCAGGAATTAAGAAAGGCAGAGGCAAGGGTGAGCGAGGCTTGGCCAGCGCACTGCTTCTTGCTCCCTGGGAGACCTGAGGCTCATTAAACCCCAGGGTTGGACACACTCCCAGGTAGAGAACACCGGCTGTCAGAATTGGAAGGGCATTTGTCATTACCCAAGCCAGACTCCACTAGCAGCCAAGCCCATGGACCCAAGGCCTGAACACTGGATGTCCCCAAGAGTCCGAGACAACAGTGTACATGCAGACCAGACAGAGGGACAGAGGTGACCTTGTTTGCCTTGTTTAGAGGCCTAATGGTCACAGGATAGAGCCAGAAAGGCCACCCTAAATCAGGACCTCTTCAAGTAGAGAGCCCTCCACAACCTACCCTACCTGCCTCAAGGAGCCTTGAGGCAAGCACAGCTCCTGGCTTTACCGCCATCATAATTGTCACCCTCATAGGATTTTATTTCAGCTTTTTAAAAAAAAACTAGTTCTCATGTAGCCCAAACTGGAGTTCAAATTCATGATGTAGCCAGGGATGGCCTTGACCCCCTGCTCCTCTTGGCTCAGGTGTATGCTACCACACTCCATTTTACTTTGGGTTTTTTTTTTTTTTGGTTTTGGTTTTCTGACCCAGGATCAACCCTATGTGATCCTAGCTGGCCTACAACTTGCTCTGTAAATGAGGCTGGTCTCGAATTTGTAGGGATCCCCTCCTTCACAGGTGTGAACCACCACACCCAGGGACGTTTAATTACTAAACTTGTTTCTGACTTCAGATTAAGGCTTCAGGAAATCAAAAGCCATTAGAAGGCTGTCTCAGTCACAAGAGCAAGTAGCCTAGTCTTCGTGAGGGACCACGGGGCAGGGAACTTATTCTAGGTATTGGCTAGATGCCACTGTCTAGCCAGTGCTCCACCATACCCTTACCCTCCAGGTCAAAGAACAGGCCCCATTCTCCCTGTCCAGTCAGTGAGTTTGAGGCCCAGCAGAGGCCAGACTGGTTCTTATGCCCAAGTTCACAGCTTATTCCAGATGCCATCTATTGGCCTCCTAGACGCCTCCACCCTGCCCAGTTCTACATTAGAAATAAAGTAATACGGACAGTCCCTGTAGCTATGACAGTAGACTCCCTAGGAAAAGCAGGAGGTCTAGAGGAAGGCTCTTTGGCCCGACTGATAAATAAGCAGTGTGAAGTCTGAGCACAAGCTGGATTTTCTCTTCTTATGGTGAGAAGTGGGCAGGCTGGGCTGTGTGACAGGATCCTGTCTGGATAAGGTGCCTCTCTCGACCGAAATGAACCTCAGACAACATAATTACCTTTAAGCTGCCTCAGTGCCCTCATTTGTAACCAGAACATGCTGGGGACTCCCTCGTGGGACTATAAAGCTTCCTCTGCCAGTCTCTAAGCCACTTCTGTGAACAGAAAACAACCATTTTGCCTCCTAGACTGATGGGTCTAAAAACCCCACCAGGGCCTCTCAGCCCCTTCCCAGGGTCCCACTCGTGGCTCACTCCACAGAGCTTCCTCCTCCCCCACCTACCTTGTCCTCATCCTCCTGCCTCTGGTTAATCTTGACCTTTTGTTCTTGGCTTCAGTCCCCTCAGTGCTCCAAAGGTTCTGTGTCTCCAACCAGGTCTCTTCCTAGAGCTGTCAACGACCACCTCTGACTGACCTGGTAATATCTCGATACTTAACTGTACCTGACGGAGTCAAAATACAAATCGAGCAGAGGCCTAGCAAGTGACCTCAGTCAAGGTAGCTATAATTACTATTTGTGGTTGACCCTTGGTGCCATTTAAATAGGCAGGAACTCTCCCTTCGAAAAGAGTGAAACTCTCTCTCAGGCCAGGAAGGAGAACTGGAGGTTCTTCCTCAAGCTCTGGGACTAGAGAGCTGAACTCTGCCATACCAGTGACAACGAGCTAGCCATCCTAGGTCCTGAACTTGGTCTCCAGGTCTCCTAGTTAATTAATTAGTACTTGAGCGATTACTTCTGTTGACAGCCTTGGTGATTTTTGGCAAGGTTGGGTCAGTTCAAGCAAGTCCAGACTCATATGGCAAATTCCCCTGGCTTCTGGGACACATGACACGGTCCCTGTACTGCAGAAACAGCTCCTCGTTAGAACTAATTGGGGGGGGGGGGTGAACAAAGGAGCAAGCGCCTCCCAGCCAATTGGCTGATGGCTTTGGTGCCATGGGTTGCAGACAGGCCTCAAAATACCCTATAATAATGTCCAGGTTGGGCTAAACCCTGCTGGGGAAGACACAGCTGAGTGGGGAGTTCTGAAGAACACGTTCCTGCCCTCCTTCCAAAGGACAGAGACCTCATACTGTTCTTCCCAACCTATTAGAGCAGGCAAGAGGGACAGAAGAGTCTGGAACTTGTCTACAACCTCTTGGAACAGCTGACTGGGACTCCTATCTGTGCTGGGTGTGGCCTCCAGAGTGTCCCCTCCTATCAACACTGGCTTCTGTGACTGAGGGTTGGTCCCATCCATGGCTGTTCGTTCGCAACATTCTTTTCCAGTAGAGCCAGGAGGGTATACATGGGATGACCCTTTCCACTTAGGACAGCTTCTGATTTGGGTGATCTGGGGATTCTCTGTCCTGGGTCCTTTCCACAAGCAGAGGTTCCAGCCCAGTGGTGGCCCCAGAGACCTAAGAATCAACTATACCCTGTCTCCAGGGCTTATACAGCCTTGGGCTCCAGTAGATGGTCTGAGGCTCAGCTTTCCCATGAGAACACTCTCCCACCCCCTTGGCCATTGCCCCCAGGAACCCTGGCTTGTCTTCCCTCCTCCATTTGGGGCACTCCTTGACGCAGGGCTGGTCATCAAATCATTCATTCAGAAGCTCATTCTCTAGCCATGAGCTCAGCGGTTGTAAACAGCAGCTTGGCTCTGTGTACTCTTCGTCCTTGCCTCTGATTCGTCATGACCTATACCCTACCCACAATTATTCCTGCCATCCGCCCACTGGCTACCAGGAGCACCGGGCTCTCCCCTGCCAAGGCTGGTCCCTTGGTCTGTACACTAGTTCTTCCATCCCTTCACAGACTTTGCTCTTTCTCTGAAGTCCTCTGTCACACACACACACACACACACACACACACACACACACACACACACACACTTCCTCCTTATTTAAAAACAAAGAAACAGACAAATAAAAGCTCTAGAGGTGTGCAGTAGCTCCCTGCCAAGCTTCCCCCTCACTTTCTAAGGGCAGAGACACTCTAACCTCAGGGACTTTGCACATTCCCATCTCAGTGAGTCTGGCTCTGCCCCTACCTGATGGCCTCCATACTGTCCCTGCAGCCTAGGACACCATCCTAGATTGTAGACCTGGATGCCGCTCCCCACAGGGTGCCCCCACTTACATGGTTCATGGGTTCCTCCCACCTACAGGTCTAACTGACTCAACTCTCCCCTCTTCTCATCTCCATCTTGTGACAAAGTGACTACACCTACCTTCTGGTTTCAAAACCAGAAAGCCAGGCGCACACCCTGCCGGCTCCCTTCCCCCCCTGCCACATGCAGTTCTTCACGAAAATCCCAAGGAAGCGGCTGCCCCACTCTCATAATGGCCCCACTTCTCAACGCCCACTGCCAACAGCCTGGTCCAAGCCGCCATCATCTCTCACTGGATGCCCGCCACAGCTTCCTGATGGCTCCCTCTCCAGAGCTCCAACTCATCATGAAGCATCCATGGAGACCATCCATTCGCAACCAAGAAGCCTTTGTGCAGCTCTTTAGGTGCCATCGCCCCTCTGCTTTCGC
Source organism: Rattus norvegicus (assembly GCF_021556685.1). Lineage (NCBI taxonomy): Eukaryota > Metazoa > Chordata > Mammalia > Rodentia > Muridae > Rattus > Rattus norvegicus. The sequence continues at coordinate 119,024,428 of NC_141537.1, forward strand.
CTCAAGTTTCCGGTACCGCCCAGGTCCGACCTGCTTCACCTCGCTTGAGTCATCTCTCCCCGTTACTGCTCACAGGGCAGACCTCATTCAGGTACCTATGCCAGGTACTGTCATACCTCAGAATCTTAACACCAGCTGACCTCTAGCCTGTGTGTCCCCAAAGACCCTGCCCACTGGGTCAACTCCAATCCAGCTTCCGTGCCCCAGCATGCACCACTTCCCTTCAGAATCTGTTTGCCTCTTTCCTTCCACCCTAACCTTCCTTAAACTTCATTTGCTATTACACAGGATCCTTGTGTCGCTGTTTGACAGTCATCTTTGAGAGGTCTAAGCCTCAGCCAAATTCATTCACTGGATTGATCGATTGATTGACTGATTGATTGATTGATTGATTGATTGATTTTAAAGAAAGATTTTCATTCTGTAGCTCATGCTGGTCCCAAATGACTTTTTAGCTCAAACTGGCCTCAAACTCACAGCAGTCCTCCTGCCTCACTTCCTTCACCACAACCCTGCTCTAGCCCAAAAGGTTGGTATTGTAGACTGGAGCCACCTGAGACCTGGCTCTCACCACACACCCTGGCTCAGTACTGGCAGTCAGTACTGGATAAAGTCTTTGATAATAAGTGCCTCCTCCCTGCCCTGCCCTGGACCCCCACTGACCTCTGACATCTGCGGGAAAAGGCTGATGGCCAGGGGCAGGGCCAGGCCGAAGGCTGCCAGGCACACGAGGCTATGCACAGGTAGGAGTAGCCGCGGGCGTGCTTGCAAGAGAGCTGTCCTGTGGAGAGAAGGAGGGCCACATGAGGTACACAGCCCAGACTGCCTGGCCATGAGCTGCCAAAGCTGGGCCCCGGGCTACCTCAGTGGCCCAGTACATCTCGAGCCTAGTAAAGAGTAGGCACTGTCTTCGGGGCTTCTGTTGGTTACCACTGCTTTCCCCACACCTGGCTGTGAAGACAGGGAAGGGCCCACAGGAACCCTTGGCTACTTCAATTGTAAACAAGTTCTTAGAGTGAACCACCCATCTGCATGGTGATGGGGAGGGGTGGACAGAAGTGACTGTCCCCTGGCTCCCGAAGAAGCACACACATATGAGATGTAGTAAACATCAGGAACACTCCAGTATGTGCCATCCAGAAAGTAGACACAGAATACATTGTACACGTACACACACACATGTGCATGCATGTGACCAGAGATAGGCAGTCCTGTCCTGTGCATGAAAACTGAAGACATCCCACTGATTACCACTTCCATTCAAGGGCCATGGGGCGGGCAGGCATGGTCATGGGTAATTCTGCAGGCAGCTGCCTAGACTCTAACAAACACCCTGTAGTGGCCATCACCTTGAGCTGCTCCTGGCTCCTGACTTCAGGACCCTTTGACAGCTGCACCTCCCTGCCTGATGCAGTTGTCACACCCCCTATGACAGGTTGGGGGGTGGGGGAGGATTCGGTGTGCGGAGTTTGAATAGGTTCCCAGGACTGAGGTGGGTCACCCTAGCTGACAAGTACATAGTCACCACACTTAGCAGAAACCACCATTTGTCAGATTCTATGGCATTCTAGCTCTGGAAACTGGGTAATGCCAGCAGAACTGAATGCCTGGATCATCTGCTAGTGATGTTAGATGGGCGCTAAACCCAACCTCAGTGGCCACAGCAGCCTCACAGGACCAGCCGTGGGACAGATTACAACTGGAGCTCGTCCCCTTCCCCTACTGAAGCAGGGCTGGCTCCAGTCATAGAGGAGAGGCCCTTGCTGTGCGTAGTCTAAATTGTATGTGTCTTCAAACTGCCACACATTAAGGTTTCGTTAGTCTGGTCCTGTTGGGAGATGGCAGAAGCTAAGCTAGGGTCCAGAGGGTAGGGTGCCCCTCAGGGACAAAAGGGAGTTCCAGTCCCTCTCCTACTAAGTTTCCCACTCTCTAAAGGGCCAGGTTTGTTCTGCTTCCTATTCACACCACATGGGCCTGATGCCCCAGGGGTTAGGCTGGATGACAGGTGAAACCACCTGAAACTGAGAGTCAAACGTTTCTACCTTATCCCAGATGTTTGGTCGAATAAGGGGAAACTGACTCATCCATCCATCCTTCTGGGGGCAGGCCCCCTCAGCAGACAGCAAGGTTGAGAGTGGCAGTTCTCAGACTCTCAGTACACACTGGAATGGTCTAGTTAAAAGTGGCTCTTGATTCCACGGGACCCTCCTTCAGCTGGCATTAGAACCAGGAACTGGCATTCATGAGTCTCTAGATCGCACCTCTGAGAGGCGGCTGCCTTTCCATGTTCTCACTCAGGTGTTAACCAAGACCCAACTGCTTATCAATTCTAAGCAAATCCAAAGGTCAGCCAGCTCAGCAGCAGGTAAGTGTACATCATCTTCGCTGGTGCTGCTGCTACCTGCACAAAGGATGTGAAATCCTGGCAGTAGAATTCTGCACTGGCCCTTCTTGGCTGGCCCAGACCCCATGCTCTGTGTGAATGTTGGATAAAGCCTCGTTGAGTTACTGGGGGCTGGGGTAAGCACTCTCCCAAGGAATAAGAGGAACAAGACAGAGGGTGCCAAAATCAAGCTCAACCCCAAGAGGAGTGGCACCCTATTATCTCTCTAACCTATGCTAGCCCAAGGCCTCATGGGCTTCCTCTGGGGTCTCACAGAGGTTGGAATGAGGTCAAGACCAGCTCTGATCATCTCATGCCTGGGTCTCAGGGCTGTCTGTGGCAGTTCTCCAAGGGTGAACCTGGAGGCATAGCCCTAAAGGTCACCTAGGACAGGGAAGGGTGACAGGTCCTCTGGGACTTCCTGAAAGTAACACTCAACAAACTCCCATCCATGGGGATTATGACCTCGACTCCTCTCAGGGGAGGCAGGCTGAAGTCCCTTGTATGCAGGTGGGTCCAGGAAGCCCCAGGGCTGCGACCTTTGGGAAGCCTGGGGAGTCTAGTCCAGAGCCCCCAAGAGAAAACACAGCAGGATGGGGGGAGGGGAGAAGAGGGAACAGGCAGGCAGGGATTGGAAAGGCAGCTGGGGGAGTTAAAATATGCAGATGGAGAGATGTGCGAATGCCTGGAAAAAGGGAAGACCCGGATCAAGGCAGTGAAGGAGCTAGGGGAGCGGACTCAGGGATCTACCACGAGTGGGGCCCAGAGCTCCATCCAGCTTCCACCCACCCACATTCACTCTTCCAGTGTGTCCTGAGCAGGGTTGCAAGGCTTGGGGGAGCAAACTGTAGCCTTTCCGTCCCTTCACTGACGCCTGCCTCTGGACTGATGGGTTAAATCTGTGGGCCTCCCAGCCCTGGATCTGAACTCAGCTTCCCGGCTGGAAGGATCTACAGGGAAGGTGTGTGTCAGGGCGCTCCCGGCGTAACGGGAGGTCCTTAACTTCACACTTCAGACCTCTTTTGGTCTCAGTGGTGAGGACAGTGGGACACACAGTTTCTTTCCACCTCTGTCTGATCCTAGCTGGAGGCCCAGGACTCCTGACGGAGAGGATAGACTGAGGCCAGAGGCAAGCGAGGAGGCCGCCACACAACAGCTGGTCCCCCCATTGCTGTGCATTCCTTCAGCACTTGCAGCGCAGCCCTACTTTGCGCTCCATTAATTTGCAAGTCAGCTGCTTTGTAAGTGTGCTTTTGTCTATTCTCCCTGGCTGTCCAGACTTCCTCACCCAACCTGGCTCGGGAGGGTGGGGGCCGCCCCCTCCCATTAGCCCTGAAATCCTGCATCGAAGAACTCTGGACAGCACAGCTGCTGGTCCTCAGGGGGAAGAGATGTTGGAGCATTGACCAACGCCAAGTCCAGAAGAGCAAGAAGGGCTGCATCCTCGTTTTTTTTCTATGTGGGAAACTGAGGCTGAAGAGCATACTTCCCTAGTAGGAGTCTCTAGTGCTCTGCCTCTCCTGCGACCCAGTCCCGGGGTTTGATAGTGGGCATGAGATTACTAAGTCTTTGAGCATACAAACGGAGTCTTACCCACCTAACATTCTGAGGGAACTGGGGCTGGACTCTTCTCTCTCAAAATCATCCAGGGAGCCCCAGGAAAGGGTCAACTACTTAGTAGGCTGCATGGAGCTTCAACTACTGACTTCTCATTTCCCTACCCCACAGCGTCCTCTTGGGATGAGGCAGGCTGTACAGCACTCCAGACACTGGGCTAAGGAGGGTTCGGAGTGAAAATAATCTCCACATCACCCCCCATAGCTCCTAAAGCAAACTTTAAGCCAACCCTCCTTCAGCCTTTGGCAAGCTCGGTTCCTGTGCAAAGTAGGAAGTCTCCTCAGGTCATGTCCTCTGCAGCCAATCCATGCTGAAGGGATGAACCAGGTTTCTCCCCATCCTGTGTGTAGTGTTCAGGTGTCTGGAAACTGCGCTGAGGCTGCTGGGTGCTCAGATAGGGAGGAGGGTTGGAGCTTCAGCTCTGCTCCTGCTGGCTGCAGTGGGTTTGCCTACTGTATCCCAGCAAGCCATAAAACCTGTAGCCAAGGGCTTCTGGATCCCCTAGCTGCTTCTGGACACCAGCCTGGGGAGTGAGACTTCATTCTCCCTCCGTAGCTTTCCTGAGCCTTATGGGAGGAGTATGGGGCAAGCCCTCGGCTTCCCCAGCTTCTGCTGTCCTTTGATGCCTGTGTCTATAAGAAACCTCCTCTGCCTAATCTGCCAGGTGAGGGCTCTGTCCTACCAGACTTGCACACGTGACAGGTGACCAACCAGGTTTCAGCACTGCAGGCAGCCGCATCCTCTTCACCTGGCCCTGGTCTACACGTCTGTCCTTTTTTTTTTTTTTTTTCTTTTCTTTTTTTTAGGAGCTGGGGACTGAACTCAGGGCCTTGCGCTTGCTAGGCAAGCGCTCTACCACTGAGCTAAATCCCCAACCCCCCATATCTGTCCTTTTAGTTGGGGGTCTCTTCTAAGACTCACAGGAGAGGGCTATACAGAAAGCCAGATAATCAAAGAACTGCCCTCTCCAAATCTATATTTTTTTGCTGCTGTTTGTTTTAAGTTTCCATGCTTTTTTTTCTTCCCTCCTCTTCCCTTCCCTTCCACCCTTTTTCTTAATGTGTTTTCAAAACAGGGTCTCACATTTTAACCCAGGCTCGAACTCACTATATAGCCCAGGCTACCTTCAAACACATGGCAATCCTCTTGCTTCGTCCTTCTGAGTTCTGGGCCACCATACCTGTCCCAGATTAATAGATTTTAATCTCAATGCTCAGATGCAAAGGTTCTGCCCATTTCTGGGATTGTAGGGTCTCTCCTTTGGGTGCCCAGGACCTTTGTCTGTCTGTGCCAGTGGGCATGCTTTCCTTCCAGCATGCTGGATCCTATGGGGCCCCACCAGAGGGAGAGGCCACGACCTGCTTATCAGCCCATGCACACACTGGCCAGGCTCTTTGCCTCGAGCTTCACCCAGAGTCCTTCTTGCCCCACTCCAGGCCTGCCGGGCATCCATAGGCAGGTGGACCCTGGTTCTTCCTTCTTTCTCTGTTCAGCCATTTCCAAGCTGCACCCCAGTCCTCACTCTCCTATTATACACTCACCGATAAATAAGGAGAAGCATTCAACCGGGTGGCTGTGGCACAGGCCTTCAGTCCCAGCACTCAGGGCAGAGGCAGGAGGATCTGAGTTCAAGCCCAGCCTGGTCTGCAGAGCTTTGTGTGTGCTAATAATAGCAGCCCTCTTTTAGCATACTAGTGCTCCCTGTTAGCATGGTGGTGCTCCCTGGATTTTATGGACAGTGACATGACAAATAGTTGTGGTTTGATTGTTCTCTGAGCAAGCCAGGGAGGTTTTTATTGTTCCATTTTTGCTTTATTATAATTAATTAATTAACTAATTAATTAATTAATTAAAAATATTATATAGACGAGGCTGGCCTTGAACTCACAGAAATCCATATGCTTCTGCCTCCTGGGTGCCTGGACTAAAGGCAGGTGCCACCACTCCCAGCCTATTTTTTGTGGTTTTGGTTGTTGTTTCATTTTTTGGAGACAAGATCTTAACCACGTAGCCCAGGCTGGCCAGAATTCACCATGTACCCCATGCTATCTCAAAGTCATGGCAAGTCTACCTCATCGTCTGGATGGCAAGACTGATCCACAGTCAGACTATATTGTTCTAGTTTTATAACCTCTCAGGGAGGCTGCCTCTCTTAGACTATCTTTACAACAGGCTGGGACTACTCACTGACACAGTGGGCACATGCATACATACTCGCATTCACAGGATCACACAAATTCCCACCAAATCTGCCAGCTACCCTGTCCCTCACCAGGACAGGACCAGGCTTACCCATGGGGGACCTGACAGCACGAGCACCAGCCAATAGCATGGGAAAAGTCATGGGTTTCAATACCACTGTCCACTACAGCAGAAGACAGAGTAGGTGCTTCCCACCCCCCAGAAGCACATCAGGTAGGCGTCATGGCTCCCCACCCAGCATCCCCTCTGTCCCCACAGCCTGACTTACTTCTCCAGCATGGACATGACGATCGGGGGGAGCACCAGGATGGGCATAGGCAGAACCACTCGTGTCAGAGCTGTCTCCAGCAGGGCCTGAGTGAGGACGAGGACATGCTGAGGTGAGTGGAGAGCTCGGGGCTGGGGACATCCACTAGGGAAGCAAATCCCACCCCACGAGTGAGGTGTGTGCACTGCTGTTCAGCACATCTGGCAGCCTGGGCCCGCTCACAGCAGTGCTCACAGAGCTGGATTCCAGACAACAGACATGGCCCCACCCTCCCTCACAAGCCTCTGAGAAGAGCAGAGTCTCTGCATGGGGGAAGGGTAGCAGAAGGCAGTCTTCCCAGCCTGGGGTGCACAGGGATCAGGGGTTGGGGTTGGTACACAGAGGGCCTACAATGCTGTCAAACAAAACAAAGCCAGAACAAACTGCTGGGGTCTGCAGAGCCAGGGGGCTCCCAGGCTGAATGATGCTGTGGGTTACTTTTTAAACATACATCCCTCAAAGACAAAGATATGTAAGATCTTTGTCTCCTGGCTCTAATCTTTTTTTTTTTTTCTTTCTATACCCCGAGGCTGGCCTTGAACTACACAGCTGAGAATGATCTTGAACCTCAAACTCCCTCGCCTTCACCTCCTGGGGGGCTGAGATTATTGGCATGAGCTACCACCCCTTGATTTATGTGGTACTGGGAATCAAAGCCAGGGCTTTGTGTGTGCTAGGTAAGTATTCTTCCAATGGAGCTGCAGCCTTGGTAAGAAAAGGTCAGCTTTGTAAGGGACATGAGCTTTGAACATGTACAGGATCCAATGTAGATCTGCCCTGGGGTTTGCTTGGGATTCCATGGGATCGTGGGAGGCATATCCTGAGGCCCAGCTAAACGGCCATTTGTGTTTGGACAGCCACTGTAGAGTCCTTTGAATCATGGGCTCCTGCTCTTAGAGGGATGGCCTGGAATGTGTCTCAACTCACATCTCCCCAAGTCTCTCCAATGAGACGGAGATAGGTCAAGCAAGGTTGAAAGAAGCCTGGGGCTGCTGAGGTGCTGGGTGACCTACCCGGGTGTCACCTCTACTGTCCTCATAGGGCACCATGAAGGGTGGGATTGGGGTAGAGTAGGGCAGGTTCCCCCAATGAGGGACTGGGGCTGATAGTAGTCCCCAGGAAGAGGGCCTTTCCAGGTTCCAGAACAGGGGCCTGTGGGCAGGACGTGAAGGCCTAGAGCCAGGGCAGGGAACAAAGAGTGAACGGCTGGCATGACATCCAGCCCTGGCCCTTACAGGATCTAAATGGGCCCTGACTTCCTGAGATGGAAGAGAAGCCCAGAGGCTTAGCAACAAGGTCTCTGCTGAGCAACAGAGACTGATACAGGTGTAATGCTCTCCCCACATGCTTGCCCCTTTGTTTCATTCCCATAACTGACAGGCTAGAGCCCAGGACAGTAGGACAAGCCACCAACCACCATCAACGGGAAGGCTGAGAAAGCACCATGTATACTGGTGTGTGTGTGTGTGTGTGTGTGTGTGTGTGTGTGTGTGTGTGTGTGTAAAACTCAAGAGCTATAGTGGCAGGGCTACTGGAACCATTTTTAGGAGCCACAGCCTCTTCCACAGCCTGAAGCCCCAGCATTCACAGCACTGCTGCTCCCAGAGAGGTAACGGCCCTCATACCACTGCCTGCAGCTTCCCATTCACAACCCACAAGGTTGCGAAGGCCTAGGGCATGGAGAGAAAGCCCTGGGGAGGCTCCTCTGCCCTCTCCAATTAACACCTCTGAGGAAGAACTGGGTCCTGAGGGGCTGGGATAAAAATGGGGACATTTCACAGTGAAGATAAGAGGGAGGTGGCTGGAGAACAGTGAAGGGTTGTCCAGGGAACAAGCCTGACAGGGAGCAGACTTTGAGGCCAAGGGCTCACACAGATGAGAGACGGCAACTGGAATGAGGAGACAGCAGAGAAGCAAGCCAAGGTCCTGTGACCAGAAGACCTTGAGGAATACACAGGCTATGTATGGGAGCATCAATCCATTCCTGCAGGGCTTCGCCCCTGGGAAACCCACGTGTCTGGCTGCGATCTTTGAGGAGCCCACGAGGTTGCCATCAGCATCCAGGACATCAATCCCTTCCTCTAGCTCCCCATACCGCATCAGGACCACGTTGCAGATATTGGCACTGGCTGGAGAGAGAGGAATACAGAGAGGGGAAGTGAGGCACGGATGGCTTCCCGCCTAGCTCCTCCCTCCAGCCAGGGCTCCCTACCCCCAAGAGTTCTGTGAACCCAGAGAGGTGGAGTCCTCTGTTTTGGTTTCAGCCCTGCAAAAGATGCTAAGGCCCTTGGAGACACAGGAAGCACAGGCCAAAAGTAACAGGTGGAAATATGGCGAAGGCTTTGGGAGCTGCCACCTATAGAGGGCGCTGCTCACCTCTCTTCTGGGACCGGTCTTCAGGCAGGGGAAGCAGATGTGTGTGCAGAGAGAGCTCTCTGGCCCTGAGATGCATCCCCCTGGGGCCTGATGTTCCACCACCAGCAACTCAGTCCCTTGGCCATAAAATGCATTTAACTGCCACTCCCCAAATTCAGCCCTGCATGTCTCATGAGAGCAAACCAAGAGATGGCATTCACAACAGCCGGTGACAGAGCAGACCTTGGTACTTGCCCAGCGTCGCCCCCTCATCGTACAAACAGGACACAAGCTCAGAGAGCAAGGGTGACTTAACCAAAGTCACATGGCAAAGTGGAACAGAGGGGAAGGCTGTGGTGCCCAAACCTCAGGTACCCAGAGGCAGGGTCTGGGGGTAGCAAGCAGAGTTCTTCCAGGGGTCGAGCTGCTCCACTTGGCCATACCACCCCCTAGTCTCAGCTGAGATCTTGGGGGCCTAAAGTTGGCAGGAGGCTCCTGGATCCTTAAATAAGCACTAGATGAAGGCAGCTGGTACAGTTGCCCTGACCCCCTGAAGGAGAGAACTCACGGGCCGGGCCCATGGCAGCGTACTGATATAGATCTGGCCTGAAGTCCTCCAGCTCTGTTTCATGATGGAAACGGGGAGACTTGGGGGTGGTAGGTGGGTGGTGGGAAATGTGGTGGGGGGTGACAAATGCGGAGCCTGCCTGCTCCACTCCTCCCCCCAAAGCGCCTTGCTGTGTTTAAAGTTTTAATTTTTGCTAATTAATGTCAATTAATTTTGTATAATGAGTGTTTAATTTTGGGGAGTGTGTGAGCCTGGGAGCGGCTGCAGTTCTGGGCTGTGAACGCTGATTAGCATCAACACCTGCTGCTTCCCCCTCTCCAGTGGGGGGGCACCCGGGTTTGGGGAGCTGGAGGGGTGGTGGGGCTCAGTGGGCAAGCGGAGTGGGAGGGAGCCCACAGATGCTCCTGGGACCTGAGCCAATGGCTGTGGAGCCCAGGAGTGCAGGGTGCTCACAGCTGGGGGGACAGAATTCTGCAGGTGAAGCTGGTATGGGAACCAGGGGTCTCCAAGACTCACTGTCCTATTGTAGTCAAGGAGGGAGGTGGAATGAGCCAAGGAGAAGACCAGGAGGCACTTCAGTCTTTGGAGAGGAAAGGCGGAGAGCAAACAGGCTCTGAAATGTATTTCGAGCACATATGCTATCTTTGAGTGTCTCCACTGTTTCCACACGATGCTGATCAACGCTCACCATGGCAGACCTTCTGTGGCAAGAACTAAAGCCTACAATACACACATTTACCTGTTGGAGCAGTGGCTTTCAAGCAGGGGCAATTTGGGGAGATCGTTACTTGTTATTCATGGTTCGGGGACTAGGGTGGGGGTGTTCCTGGCACATGACTGGCAGAGTGGCATTAAAGTGCATAGGGCGTTCCTACAACAAGGAACTACCTGGCCCCCAAAGTCAATAGTGCCCCGACAGAGAAACTCACACCCTGGTTTGTTCTGAGATGGGGTCTCTCCGTGTATCCCAGACCATTCTCAAACTCGAAATTCTCCTGCCTCAGCCTCCAGAATGCAGTTTCCACAATGTCTGAGAAACCCTACCTTAACCATATCCAAAGGCAGAATAAAGAAGGTGGATTTGAGGCAAACACTTGGAGCAAGAGGGAAGGCCATAGAAGATGGGCAAAGTGCATAGGCTTGAGGCATCTGGCTTGGGATTCATTCCCAACTTTGCCCCCCCCTCTCTCTCTACACAGTCTCAGAGGTGAGCTTCCCATAGACCTGGAATGCTCACACCCAAACAGGCCTCTTATTGTGTGGCCTTGGAAGCAGCTCCTGGCCTCTGTTGGTGACCTGCCCTCTAGTGGCCCCAGAGACACTCTACAACCCCTTTGGCCTTTGGGCTGCCAGGCCCCGAGTTCTCAAAGACCTGACACATCACTGAGTGAGAAAGTTGGGTTTTCTGTCTGAGAGGGTGGACCCCTACCCTCAAGAATGCCTGCCACTTCCAGCACTACTGTTCCTGGTAAGGTGGCACAACTGTGGTCCCCAAGCAGGAGACAGTGAGTCCTGTCCCTCCTGCTGGGCCTTCCCAGTATGGCACTTAGGGTCTCCAGAAGATCTCAGGGGACAGGCTACACTCACACTGAAAGCCAGCCTCTACACCCACCAGGTCAGGAAGGCAGGAAGACACTCAAATCACTACAGGTCCCCCTGTGTGTGTTTAGTAGGATAGGGAGGCTGATGAGAGAGGGGAGGCAGCCTGTGAAGGTGATGGTGGGCCAGTTCCAGGAGCAGGTCAGCAACTGATTTTCCCTCCACAGTTTCCAAATGTGGATGTAAGGACCTCAGGATAGAGAACTTTAGTTCAAACACAAAACACATGTGAGACAAAAAAGAAAAAAGAAAAAAAGGTACAGTCAGGGGTGGTGACGTGAACCTGAGATTCTAACACTCCAGAGGGAAGCAGAGGCAGGAGGATTGTAAGTTCAAAGTCATCCTCAGCTACAAATTGAGTTCCATCCAGCCAGGGCTATATGAGGTCCTACGTTAACCCTGCATCTGTCCCTCAGCAAGTCTTTCCAGGATGTCACTGGGGAACAATGGCCCTGTCACTTAAGCTCCCTGGGCGGAAAAAAGAGATAACCCATGTCAAAGTAAGAGCAGTTCCCACCAGGGATAGTGTTATTTGACGTGACTGGCTATGCAGATGGCATGTGCCTTTCGATCTTCTCTATTGCTCCTACAGTGAGTGTCTAGTTACAACCAGCACCAGAAGAAATCATTCCCAGTAACAAGTAAGGATGCATGCCCCATGTAGGGACTGCACTTTAACTGTCTCATCTGGACTGATCAATTCTTCCATTTCCCCCAGAGACCTTCCCAGATCTCTCCTATCTCATTCCAGAGAGGGAGGGGGAGGGAGGGAAGGGACGGGGGGTGGGGAAGAGGGAGAAGGAGAAAGAGGGAGAGGGAGAGATATGCATGGGTCTCCCTTTTGACACACCAACAGATCTATCATCGACAATATCAGCAGGTTAATTAAGCAGTCTATTAGCGACAATGTTACAAAAACTGGCACATTTTCAACTCAGATCGACACCATTCAAGACTCAGGCATGACTGACACCAGAGCAACAATATGGGGAGACATCATGAAGTGGGGGAGGGAATGACAAAAACACGCTCTTGACTGCCACAGATGTTCTTGCATGGACTCACTGCCATGCAGACAGTGAAGAGCTGACGAGGCAGCATCCAGAGTCAAAGGGACAATATGAGAAAGAAGGAGCAGTGGGGAAGTTAGGGGAGAAGCCCACCTCTGAGCTTGCACAGAGCAAACAAGAGATCAGGGGCCTGGGCAAGCAGCACGCACCTGTGTCAGAAACTGGCTGTGCGGAAGGCAGGTGCATCAGTCCATGCAGGAGTAGGACTGTTTAGCCACTCTCAGGAAGACCCATAGGCCACCGACTTGAGGAAAACGAGATCCCATAACTCCTCAACTCTGAGATCCATTTCTCCACATCTTATCATCCTAAAAGTTATGATGTGTGGGGCCAGGATGATGGTACAGTTGGTAATGTACTTGCACAGGGTTGCCCTGAGTTCAACCCCCCAGAACCGATGTAAAAAGCTATGTGTGGTGGTACATGCCTGAATGCTCCTCCTCCCCCCAGTGCTGAGGATGTGGAGACAGGAGGATGCCTAAGGCTTGCTAGTCAGTCTCACTAACCTAACAGGTAAACACTAGGTATCAATGAGCGACTCTGATTCAAAATACAAGGTATGGACATGTGAGATGGCTCAGTGGGTAAAGGCACTGGCCACCAAGGCCAATAACCTGTTAGGTCCCTGGAGTCTGCATGGAAGAAGGAAAGAACCAATTCTACACATTGTCCTTAGACCTCCACATAGGTGCCATGGCATATGAGTGTACAACACACATGCACATGCACATGCGCAGGCACACACACACATAATCATAATGGCTGTCAGGGGCCAGGGGAATCTTACCTGCTACGCAACGTAATTGACAAGACTCCCGTGGATTTAACCACGGGTAAGAAGATCACTTCATTCAGTTGTCACCTCAGCCGACCACAGCAATCCACACAGAACTTGAGCTCAAACTTAGATTCCTAATTGTTGCCTGAAACATCTTTTTTAAAACTTACACTATAATGGTGCACGGACACGAAAAGTTATTGTACATGCAGAAGATCGTCTGCCAGATACCAGGCAATGCAATTAAAGGCAGTAGAAATTGCCAAACCATAGATAGCTCCCCTAAAGAAATGCTTGCCCATATGCACAAAGAGACATTTACAAGGATGTTAATTATAGTGCTGTTTGTAAGAGCAAATAATTAGAAACAAGCTAAATGTCCACCATTAGGGAACTCACACTGGACTCCCTCCAAAACAAACCACGATGGGAAGAAAGCAGGGAGCAGGCAGGTGATTGTGTCAAGCTTTGTCATCGACAGAGCCAGGTGCACGTGGGCATAAACACAGGTAATGTTTTAGAAGACACCTGTCTCCTAGAGCTGCCCAGGGAGGAGAGAATGCAACTTGAGACTTAGGGCCTGTTTTGAGAGACTTCCATATCTTTTACACTAAATGTTTCTATATTATTTAAATTTTACAATGAGAATGCAATTATGTTTTATTTACCTAAGAAGCCATCTTAGAACTACGGAAGTCTCCAGGTGTACTGGTGAGGCTTTAAATCTCAGCACTAGGGAGGCAGAGGCAGGAGGATCTCTGTGAGCTTGAGGCCAGCCTGTTCTACATAACGAGTGCCAGATCAGCTGGGGCTAACACAGTGAGACCCTTTCTCACAAAGAAAAACATTAAAAAATACTTTTTAAAAAAATTTATTAAAAAAAGGAAAAACGGAAGTTAAGATTTATTTTTAATTCGTATTATGGGTGAGAAGCTGGGGAAATATACCGATTAAATATGATAAACAAAAGTCTGCTTATATGAAACCGTGGGGAGGGTGAAGGTGACTGAAGCTATTTCACCCCCAAAATTCACCCAGTAGACATCCCTTGTCAATGGTTAGAAAGAGACACGAGACCCAAACCCTAGCTAGTGAGGAATGTCTTTGGGGATACTGTGAAAAGCCTCCTCCCATCCGACAGGTAACAGACAAGAGTCAGGGTCTCTAGTCCTCTGGGCACAGGAGGATTGAGATGTGATGCCTGCAGCTACAGCTGCCACACTGATGATGACTGATCTAGTCTGAAGAAGCTCACGGGGCAGCGGGCAGAGATGAGGTGGAAGGGCGGCAGGTCTGGGTGTCACATCTGAGGCTCACACTCAGGAAAGCAGCAAGTTCTTGTATTACTTAAGCTACTCTGATTTCAGCCCTAGTCACCCATGCCCACCCAGCCCCAAACAGAATAAAGAGTTTTAAGTTTTATTAAGAGAAGGAGCTGGGGAAATGTTCAGCTGACCAAGTCCTTGTCATGTAGGACCTGAGTACCAGCCCAGAACTCATGTAAAAAGCCAAGTGCAAGTGTGAACTTGCAATCTCAGGAGACTGTCTCCAAAAGAAAAAAAGTATGGAGGGGAGGGGTACCACAGACTTGGCTCAGTGGTTAAGAGCACTTACTGCTCTTGCAGAAGACCTGAGTTCGGTTCCCAGCACCCACATTTGGTTATCGTAAAACCACCTGTAACTCAAGCTCCAGCAGATGTGACTGGCACCCACCCCTCAGCCAGCACTGCACTCATGTGCAGTGTACATACATCTGTGCAGACATATAGTCTTAGTCACTGTTCTATCTCTGTAAAGAGACATCATGACCAAGACAACTCTTATAAAGGAAAGCATTTAGTTGGGGGCTTGCTTATGGCTTCAGAGGGTCAGACCATTATCACCCTGGTGAGAAACATGGCTGCACGCACAGAGGTGCTGGAGCAGTAGCTGAGAGCTGTATACGGTGGTCCACAGGAAGAGAGGAAGAGAGAGCGCAGCACTGGGCCTGGCTAACCAGCCCCTCTAACAAGGACACACCTTCTAATCCTTCCAAACAGTTCATCAGCTGGGGACCACACATGCAAATACATGAGCTTAAGGGCCATTCTAAATCAAACTGCAACACACACACACATACACACACACACACACACACACACACACACACACACACACACACAGGAAAAGATCCAAAATCACAGGAAAAAAATGTAAGACTAAGAGTTCTATGAAATGAAAAATAAAAAACTTGATAAACATGAACTCAATCTTATGAATAGTCAAAGACAGACTTCTGAATCTAAGAAAAAAATCAATTTGCAAGAGCTCTCTATATTTTGGAAACTAATCCTCATTGGTCAAATGGTTTGCAAATGGCTGTTGCTGGACTGTGGCCTGGCCCTCCCACTTTGTGGACGGCCTTGTCTGTCACACAGTTTAATATGCCCTCAGATAAGCAATCCTTCCCTTCTTCCAGTTCTTTCTGTGCCATTAAGAAATCACCATTGCTCATCTATACTTTCTTCAAAATATTTGAAGTGTTCGTTTTCACAGTCAGGTCTGTAATCTGCCTTGGAATTTATTTTTGTATATAATTCAGATGGCCCCATTTCTTCTATCTGAAGACCTAAATGTCTAATAAACTTAAGAACATTCTCAGCTATACTAGGATTTGGAAGGGAAACCAAGTCAATGAAAGCGAGAGACAGCCACTGGGCCTGAGGATATAACCTCGGCTCACAAGACAGAGGCAGGAAGTCCTCAGAAGCCCAGCCTGGGCCACATAGCTTAAGAGGACAAACAAATGGTGGACTGTGGAGACGGCTCAGAGGTTGAGAGCACTTGCTGCTTTCACAGCTTGGTTCCCAGCATCTACACCAGACAGCTGAAACGCTAACCCTCCGGCTTCCACAGGTACCTACATACATGTGCATACACGCACGCACGCACACACACACATGCATGCACGCACACATACATGCACACACATGCATGCACACATACATGCACACACACGCACATACAATTAAAAACAAGAAGTAACTCTTACAAAATCAAAGTGTGCATGTGTATGAGACTCCTTCAGATGGATACAAATCTAAAAGGTACTGACTGTTGAGAGATATTCAAGAGGACACAGGATACTGGGGAACAGAAATTCAGACCTTGTGGATCTGGAAAACTGCATTTTGTCTGGCAGGTCTCACAAAGCTAGAAACACTCCCTCCATCTCCAGCTGCAGCTTCTAGATTCTCCACACAGCCATTCTGCTGAGATACAGTCTGAGGTAGAGCCCAGATCTGCCTCTGTTTTCAAGCTCCCTGGGTAGACACTATACAGATGAAGGTTTTCAAAGTCCAGTCCAGAAAAGCCCATTCCTGTGCGATGGGCATATGTACATGAGAGAGTGCACAGCTCTACAGTGAGAAAGGAAACAGTCCCGAATTATCAACCGTGGACACTCACACTGCAGGCCCAGATGGCAGCTGAAATGGATGTATGTGTACTAACACAGAAAAATCTCAAAACCATAATGAAAAGCAGGTTTCTAAAACACAAGGAAAAGGCTGTTGAGATGGCTCAGTGGGTAAAGGCACCCATTACCACGCCTGGGCACCTAAGTTCAGTCCCTGGGATCCACACAGGGGAAGGAGAGAACCAATTTCCAAAAGTTGTCTACTAACCTCTGATCATGGGTGCACAGCCACATAGCACAACCACAGCTACACACACACACACACACACACACACACACACAGGGGGGGAAGGGGAGAGGGAAAGAGAAAGGGAAAGGGAGAGTAAGACAGAAAAGGGAGAGGGAAAGGGAAACAAAACAAGACAAACAATGAAACACTATGGTGGTTTGAATGAGAATGGATCTCATAGGTTCATATGCCTCCCTAGTTAGAGGAACTGCTTGGGAAGGATTAGTAGGTGTGGTCTTGTTGGAGAAGGTGTGTCATGGATGGGCTTTGAGGTTTAAAAATGGCACTGCCATTCCCAATGTTCTCTCTGTTTCCTGCTTACTACTTAAGATGTGAGCTCTCAGCAGTGCCTGCTGCCATCACAGACTAACCTCTAAACCACCAAACACTTCCTTTTATAAGTTGTCTTGGTTGTGGTATTTTATCACTGCAATGGAGAAGTAATTAATACAAGCAGACCGTAATATGGTTCACATAAAATGCAGACAGGACTGGAGATGGTTCAGTCAATAAAGTGCCTCATAAGCATGAGGATTGAATTTGTTTCCCAGAACTCGTGTAAAAAATAAAATCAAACAACAACTACAAAACCTGTATGTGACTGTGTGTGCTTATAAGCCCACCACGGAGAAGCAGAGGTGGAAGGAACCCCTGAAGCTCCCTGGACAGCACGCACAGCCCAGATGTTCACGCCATTCATGCACACACACGTCACAAACAGTGGAAGTGATCATTTCTGGAGCATACGCCTATCTAGGATGTAGGAATCTGAATGAGTGGGGCCTGCTGATGGCAGGCCAGTAACCCTTGGAGAGACCATTACCAAGCAGGTGGAGGGCACAAGGGCTTTAAGTGTTTCTAACATTTTCTGCTATCTCCATTCATTTCCTTTATATTTGAAATATTTCATAATTATTAATTCACTTACTTTAACTTCTTGAGAAAGGATCTTGCTCTATATCCCAGAATGCCCTAGACTTGAACTGTAGTCCAGGCCGGCCTCAAACTCATGACCCTCCTGGCTTTGCCACCCCAAGCTAGGACTGACTCTAGGTGTGGGCTATGATGCCTGGCTACAGTATTTCAAAGTTGAAAAAAGCCATCATGGAAATATCTGTGGCTTATTTAAATACTTCCTATTGAAAGGGGGCAAGTTAGAATTTTACAACTTTCATGGAAAGAGTTCCACATTTTGCCAGGTGTAGTGGTATATGTCTTGGACGTCAACTAGATCCTTCCCAGTTTGATAGTGAGCTAAAGGCCAGCATGGACTGGGACAGACACTGTCTCAAACAAACAAATGAACAAAAAACCTATTGTGTTTATGTTTATAGAATCCTATTGTATTGATTACATTTAAGTGTATTCAATAAATTAGCAGAGGTTCATACACTTCTGCTGTTGTTTTTGCTTTGAGAAAGAGCTAGCCCAGGTTACCTTGCTCTGAAGCCAAGGATACCCATGAACCTCTGATCCTCCTGCCTCCACCTCCCTGTTCCTGGGGATATAAACAGACAATACCACACCTACTTTGATTTGTAAACTTTTAGCTGTTTACTTAACTTTGGAAGGATACAGACAAGCTTGTCTTCGGGGGGGGGGGGGTGTCTTTTTTCATAAAAACAAACTGACTACTGTAGCAGCAACAGAAAGCAGCAACTATTTTTAGCTCCAGACAGACATGGTTCAAGTTCTCCCAAACTCCACTTTGTCACCTTCAAGGAGGGTCAGGCACACTTGCTCCTGTCCTCTTCCCTCCTCCGTCACTTCCCGGGGTCATGAAGCCCAGACGCTGTACATGTGTCATGTGTATTAGTTACTTGTCTTGCTGTGGCAAAATACCTCAGGAAACAACTTAAGGAAGAAAGGGTTTATTCTGTCTTACAGTTCCAAAGGAGACAGTCCATCATGGTGGTTATAGCAGGATGGCAGAAACAAGAGGTCACACTATGTCCACAGCCAGAAACTGAAGATCACCGAATGCTGGACGCTCTGCTCCCTTGCTCCCTTTTCACAGCCTGCAGCATTGCACTGGATTTTCCCACCTCGATGAACTTAATCTGGATAATCCCTCCCAAGCACGCCCAGAGACGCATCTCTTTGGTGATTGATCTCTAGCCCTGTTAGGTTGGCAATCAATATTAACCACCACAGCATGGTAAACAGTTCAAACTGCATACAAAGTTGGATAATCAAACAGTAGTCTCCTCTGACCCCTGGCCTTTAGCTTCATCCTCCCTTCAGAGGCACCATAGCCAGGCTCTCAGGCCAAGCAGCAGGGGACCTGCACATTTGCAGGCACACACATATATGCATTACCACACTGACCAACTCATATGCACACACATACACACACACACACCCTGCCCCCATCAATCTCAGGGCACAGTCCTTCTTAGAACACAGCCCCTCTCAGAACACAGTCCCTCAGTCTTTGGAGGAGCAATGCTCACCAAACAGGCACATTGACCTTAATATTTGCTTAATTTCACAGCATGCCCCAATGCTACATCTGAGAGGCCACTCTAAATGGCCCAGATTTTCTTTTAAATAGCTTGAGAGCCAGGGGAAAGTTTCACAGCTCATATTGAAGTGTCACCGACTCAGGACTGGAAATTTCTAAACTGAAGAAAAAATAAAATCAGTTTGTACAGGCTAGGTATAGCTAACTCTGAAGTTCGGAGTCTATAAAACTCCTGCTAAGGAATCTGGGGGGAGACAGTTCAGTAACGACCTTGCTGCCTAAGCACAGCCCTAAACTCAATCACTAGTGTCTGTGGTCTGTGGGGAAATTGGGGTGTGATAGGGTGCACGTGTGATCCTAGTGCCAGAGAGACAGAGGCAGGGGAATTCCTAGAGCTGTCTGCCTCTACTTAGAGAGTCCTGGGCCAGAGAGGGGAGGGGAGTGTGGTGGTGGACGGTATCTGAGAAATGACATCAACAGTTGTTCCCTGGCCTTCGTATGCACATCCATATGCAGTGCATGTGCACACACACAGTAACACAGATTTCTGCTAAGACACCCTTCTTCTAAGGGCATGAGAAGTGGGGCACTGACACATCTTTTGAATGCCTCCTCAGCCCACCAGTTCCCGTGCCAGAGGCTGCAGTGACTTCCCAGGCGACAAGGTGAGTGAGGCTTGAACCCTCAGCTCCTATCCAGGGCTCCAAAGTGCCATCTCCTTACCCCATAGCTGTCCCTCCTGCCTTCATGGCCCTTCTCTCCAGGGTACTGCCTCTCTGCCTTCTCTGTCGTCAGGTCTTTCCACCTAGCAGATTTGAGGAACGGTCAAGTCTCTTGAGTTAGAAAGCTATCTGTTCAATAATATTTATTGAGCACCTACAGGATGCCAGGACTTAGACAAGTTGCCCAAAAAGTGGTGACTTAGTCACATATGAATATCCCTTAGAGCTTTCTGGGTCAGGCTGCTAAGAAGACACATTCCTAAAACTCAAGGGTCACTCATCTCATCTCAATGACAGTGGCTTTGTCAGAAGGTCCTGCCATCTTTGTCAGGTTCACAAGGTATCAGAGCCACTCTGGATACCAACTCCTTCCTTCTGCCTGTTCTGTCCTCAATGACACAACTCAAACTATCATGAGTCACACACCATGGGGTGGACCTCTTCAGGATGGACCTGCTCTGAATGGAGCCCATGTGACCCCTCTGGCCTTCAGTACTTCACCGCAAGTCCCTCAGTTAAGTCAGGACATGGTCCCTTAATGTGTGTGTGACTACATGAGGCGTTTTCATATGTGTGGACGTGCGCATATCTGTGTGCTTGAGGAGTCCGTAAGACAAGCTCGGGGTCATCCTCAGACAGTCCATTCTCCTAATTTGAGACAAGAAATTTCATTGTCTTGGAACTCACCAATTAGGCTAGGCCGCCTGGCCAGCGTCCTGTCTGCCTCCCTAGTACCAGGATTATAGGCAGGCTGCCATGCCTGCAGTTTTTACATAGGTTGGCGTGCTCTGAATCCCTGTCACTCGCCCACACATTCCTCTGATGGAGAAGTCAGTGGATGATCCTCTTCAAATGCAATGCACACTTCCTAAAACATTGGCTTAGGTTAAATTCCTAAAGTCTAGGAAGTATTGGGAGATTGTCTGAAAACAATATCTAACTGTCACACACACTCACACACTCACACACACACACACTCACACACACTCATACACACACTCACATACACACACTCACACACACACACACTCACACACACTCATACACACACTCACATACACACACTCACACACACTCATACACACACTCACATACACACACTCACACACACTCATACACACACTCACATACACACTCACACACTCACACACACTAACATACACACACTCACACACACTCACATACACACACTCACACACTCACACACACATACACTCACACACTCACACACACATACACACTCACACACATACACTCACATACACACACTCACACACACTCACACACACTCACACACTCACACACACTCACACACACTCACACACACACTCACACACACACTCACACACTCACACACACTCACACACACACACACCCCTTGTGGTACTGTGACCGAGCCCCAGGCATGCTTGATGAGCACTCCAGCATCGAGCCCAAGCCCCAGCCACTATGAAATACTACAGCATTTGTCACAAGAACATTTGTCTTTGTGCCATTTTGAGCATCTGACCAACGCTTGTCTCCAAATTAAAGTTCTACAATGCCAGAGTATGTATGACTCTGTGCAGATTGTACACGAGTGTACACATGAGTGGGTACCTGCAGAGGCTAGGGGTGTCAGATTCTCCCTGGAAGCTGAAGTGACAGACGGCAGCAGTCACTGAATGTGGATTCTGGGAACACACCCCGTCCTCTGTAAGGACACTACTTACTTTTTAACTACTGAGCCATCACTCCAGCCCCATGCTTCAGGTTTTTTTGATATAGCATTTCCTGCCATCCAAGATGACCTTGAGGTCACTGTGTAGCCAAGGGTAATCTTACTCTGACCCTTCCCCTTTCACATGCTGGGATTATAAGAGTTGCCACTATAGCTGGTTTTGTCACCCTGGTCAGGACAATAAAGGGCAGACAGAAGGCTAACCTGCTCGGAGGGCTCATGAGGCCCTGGCGGTTGGTGTAATCCCTGTGAAAACTTACACGATGTTCCTAGGATACCTTTTTAAAGACATAGCCCACAGACCAGGAAGGCTGGAGTATATGTGTGGGATAAGTTTGTGAGAGATGGCCTGAGCATTTACCTGGGGCCACTGACTCAAAGAATGGACCAGGATACAAAAGCCAGAACACTCAAAACAGACTCCAGTCATCGATGCCACTGGCTGGAGTCCCACTCTGAGCAACTGACCCTGACCTTCCGTGCTTACGTGCTAACGTGCTAACGTGCTTGCTTAAGCATTAACAGGCCCCACAAGAGACCCTGCCATGCTAATCCTCATTGTCAAGCCGATTTAGAATCACCATAGAAACGCACCTCTGGAGGTGTCTATGAGGGTGTTTCCAGAGAGGATCAACCAGGGAAGGAAGATCCACCCTGAACGTGGGCAGCACCATGCCATGGGCTGCAGTTCTGTGCTGAACAAGAGGAGAGAGTTCAGGGCTGGGGAGAGGGCTCAGCAGTTAAAAGTGCTTGCTATGCAAGTACCGAGGAGTTTGGGTCCCCAGAACCCCATGTAAAGTCTGGATGAGTGTAGTGACCCACCTGAAATTCCCGTCTCTGAAGGTAAAGACAGGTCCCGAGAGGAGGCTGGCAATGAGACTAGCCATGTCAACAATCTCTGGGTTTGACTGAGAGATGCAGCCTGGATGAATGCAGTGGGAGGAATGAAGGATGATTCACACCATCAACCTCGGGTCTCCACATGCACACGCACACATACACATCATATATGCATGCATGCATGCACATCCACATGTGCTGACACAAAAAAACATGCATACACACACATGAAAAATGGGGGGAGGCGTCAAGCTGAGGTCTAACCACCCCCCTCTCTTTCTTTTTTTTCCCTTTTTCTTTTTTTCAGAGCTGGGGACCGAACCCAGGGCAAGCGCTCTACCACTAAGCTAAATCCCCAACCCCTCTTTCTCTCTTTCTTAACCGTAAGCTCAATGTCGCCAGCCACCCAAAATTCTTGCTGCTATGACTTTACCACTATGATATATTCCTTCTTAAACTCTAAGCCAAAATAAATAAATTCCCTCTCTTTTACCTTTCTTCTTTTCAGATATCCAGTGACAGTGATGAGAAAGTGACTAATACATGCCCTGACTATTTGCTGGGCTGAGGGAGGCTAAGGAGCGGTAACCCTAAGATCCTGGGACACCCACACCGTCTGATGAGGAAGGCAAAGTGGAACCTGGCAGCCCAGCCTGGGGAGACTCAGGGCTACAGAGGACTGGGCAGGAAGTGTAGGCTGAGGGTGGGGAGGGGAAGGCACCAAGGCCCAGGGTCATGTGCCTGAAGCTCAGCAAGAGGCGAAGAGGAGGAGGGCAGCCACAGCTGCGGTGAGTTCAGGAGCAAGTGCAGCAAGGTCCAGGCAAGGTCTTCCAGCCTCCGGAGGAGCCTTGAAGGGACATGGGTACTTTATGAAGCACTACTGACCTCCATGGGGAACTCCTGTCACAGCCCAGGACAAGGCTGTCACAGGAACAGCACTGCCTCCTGGCTCACAGGGCACAAATAATGGGGAGTTATGCTTTGATGGGGGCACGGGGGACTGAGGCTCCCACTACCTCCCAGAGTGAAGCACAGGGGGAGTCAATGTCACCGAGACCTCTGTGGCCTGGGGCATAGAAAGAGCACAAAGGGGCAGCTCTAAGGCTTACTGGGTATGAAGAAACAGGAGACCCCTCTCCAGGACTTTCTAGAAGTCCTGAGCATGGCTCCCTGAGGAGCACAGAGAATTTTTTTTATGGCAGTGAAAACTGTTTTGACAACTCATGAAAGAGATTCCCTAGGAATGACCCCAGAAGACTTCCTGGCCAAGTTTGGAATTTCTGGTCTAGGAAAGATTGTTATCCTATGGAAGGCTGGCACGGTTCACATTAATTCTCAATTTGACAGGATCTAGAAGCACACAGAAGACAGACCTGTCTGTGGAGGACTTTCTACAGTGGGTTAAGTGAGTGAGAAGACTGACTCTGAGTGCCAAGAGCTGACCCCGACCCCACCCTCACCCCCACTGAATGCCAGAGAGCTGAGCACCAGCACGCACCACCCTCCCCTTGCTCGAACACTTACAAAGTGACCCAAGCTTCCTGCCATGGACATCTTTGCCACAATGGACTATGCTGTCAGACTTACAAACGGTGCAAAAACAACCACTGCCTTCCTTCCTTCTGGAGCTTTTGTTATTACATGAAAACAGTAACTAATACAGAGGCCCAAGCTCAGGGGAGTGAAGGGTTCAGCTAATGTTGTTAGCTCGATGCTGTTTCTTCTTCCATGGTAGGGTAAGTGGGGCTTCCAACCTATACATGTGCATATGGAGCAGGGATACCAACTCCAACAAGATACACTAAGTAGGTGATTGCTGGTATTTCCACATCACTGGAGGCCATGCTCCATCCGTCTCGGACCACAGACATGCCTATTTTCTCACAGTGTCTATTGTGAGACCCACACCTAGAGCCGACTCCCAGCAGATTTCCTCCAAGGCCTCCTGGAAAGGCTCTCCTCCTGTAAAGCAGGCTCAGCTCTGTAGACCAGTGGCTGGACCCAGAGGTGTGTATTTTCCCAGCATCTCCTCTGTTGACCTTTAATGGCTCTGTTTGCCCAGCTTCCCAAACCATTAACTTCCACCTCCCAGCAGCCACACATCAATTAACGGAGGGCCTGCTCCAAGCTTGAGCTCCTGAACACAATTAAGCGTGACAGTCCACAAATAAGAAAGAACTGGAGAATTAATTAAGGTCTAAACAAATTAATTACCAGTCCCCAATCGATTCTGATGCCAGCACACATGCTCCCGGGCTCACCTTTTCTCCTACCGTCTCCATGTATAAATAGAAACCACCATCTCCCACATGACTGCTGTTCTAGACCAGGGCAGGGCATTGTGGGTGCAGAAACCTCCCCGAGAGAGAGGGGTGGCTTCAGGGAGCATCTGGGACTCACTTTCTGTGCACTCGGCACTTCTATACACACAAGTGCTCACACAGTCCTAGATGAGAAGTCAGGGTAAGCCTGAAGATGCGGTGCTCACTGCAAGACACTGCACAGCCTGGTCGCCGCTGGGACACACCTCAGTGTCGCAGCTCCAAAGGCAGCTTTCTCCACAAGATTGAGCCCTTCTGGGTGGAAGCAGGCAGGCCTCAGCTTTGGGCACAAGGGGTAACTCCGAGTTGGAGTTTGTGTGTTCTTTTATAGAAGGCGGGGGGGGGGGGTAATCTCTGCCTTGGGTTCCTCCCAGCACTGAATGAGGTCGCCAAGGACAGATGGAAGGACTAGGTAGCCCCAGGAGTTATGAGATCTACAAACCCAGTGCAAGCATGTGACAATTGTTGATGTGGTCTCAGGTTGGAGAAGCAGAGTTAGACAGAGACCAAGTATTCGAAGCAGAGTGGGTTAAGGGAGTAATTCAGGCTCTGGACAGTGCAGAGCCCGAGGACACATTCCACCCTTCCTCCCAGGTTTTCTCCTGGACAGATGAGTGGAGGAACCAGCCAAGAGAAGTGAGGGACACAACAATTCAGGGGAGTTTCCTTGTTCCTTGCTTGCCTAGGAAGAGAGGGATGGTTGTGGTCTTCTCAGGACCCCCATCACAGACCCTCTCGTATCCCATTCCTTCCTGCAACAGAGTCCTTCAGTCAAACTTGTTCCCTAAGGGGAAAGTGGGCCTGTCACATGGTGAAGCCAGTGCAGAGCAAGCTTCTCGGAGGCCCCTAGCCATCCTGCCCCAAGAAGCAAGGGGGAAGTGACTTACAGATGGTCTTTCCTGACCAGGGCATGAAGGGACATGGTACAGATAGACCGAGTGCAGGGAGCGGATTAGGGCTCTGACCTCACTGTGACAATCTCTGACAGGAGAATGAACAGAAGCCTCATTGCAGATGGGCCTGGGAGAGAGGAGGAGCGAGTTGCAAAGCACAATGTATACAACCAGCTATGATATAGGGGCCTCAAGCCTGCTTGGGAACGACTGGACTAGGGTGGGAGGGCTGAAGGCTCAGCCCCAAGAAGAAGATGGGAAGGGTATTAGTCTCATGCTGAGAGGAGCAAGTCAGAGAGAATCTCAGAACAGAAGAAAGGCCTCCCCTCCTGAGGGAGTCCCAGAGAGGCTAAGAGCAGCTCAAGGTCGCACAGCACAATGGTGGCTGGATAGGGATGGAACAAGCCACTGGCAAAGTTCTTATCTGAGGCTTGTCCCCCAAGTCCCAATTACATCTCAGGGGAGCCTCAGAGCCAGTCTAGGCTGCCTCTGACCCTCCAGCCCCGGTGGCATAGAAAGCCTAGTCACTGAGTAGCCACGTTTGTTGCTCAATTAGACCCCATGACGAAGTCAGCCTTAAAGAGTTATTTCATTAACGGCCCTCGGCAGAAATAGCTAAGGGTTCATTACAACTGTGGGGTTGCTATAGCAATTATCTGAGCTGGCTAGGCTCCACTGGGTGTTTGGTACTGGGAGTTTATTAGCCACTGGGCATGGAAGGGGTGAGGCTGCCCCATTCTGTAGGTTCTCCACAGCACATCCCTGTCAACAGAGTCTGGCCTGTGGTCTCATGTGCAGCTGCGGGCCATAGATGGAGTCCCAAGCCTACATATTGTACACAGGAGCCTGAGAAGGTCAGGTCATTGCCAGGAGCCCGAATCTGACTCCGCTCTTTAGTCTGGGCGGTAACATCAGAAAGGTCACAGAAGCTCAGGCCCTGGGCCAACCCCCACCTTTGTCCTCTGGAAAGATTCCGAGAAGGGGACTCTGCTCAGGGTTCTTAGTATTCACGTACCCTTCTTTGAACAACAAATCCTGAACTGCGTTGCACTATATCTACAGTTATTTCTTAAAACAAAACAAAACAAAACAAAACAAACCTGCCCGGTAGTCTCCTTTCCCGAAACTGGGTGGCACTTCCTGAAAGCCAGGCAAAGCTGTGCAATATCTTGAGGACCCAACAGAAACTGTGAGTTAGCCCGGTAGTGGTGGCTCCCGCCTTTAATGCCAGCCCTCTGGCGGCAGAAACAGGCAAATCTCTGAGCCTGGTCTACAGAGTGAGTTCCAGGACAGGGCTACACAGAGACACATATCTTGAAAAACCAAAAGAACCCACCACCACCACCGCAGCAGCAGCAACAGCAACAACAACAACAACGAAATCTCAGAGTTGCCCTGCAGCCTGAGGTCCCTCTGACAGTCATGTGAAGACTAATGTCAGATTAATGTCTTTATATACATAAACAAAACTCAAAGGATTTATACAGAGATTAAAACACGTTCTCTTGTGATTTAGTAATACATGCACATTTAAATTGATTTATTTATTTACGTGTTTATAGGGGGCATGTGTGGATGTCAGACAACTTTCAGGAATCAGTTCTCTCCATCCACCATGTGTGTCTTAGGAACTGAACTCCAGTTGTTACCTGTAGCCAGGCTGCCTCAAGCTCACTATATAGCTAAGGATGGTCTTAGACTTTTCACCCTCCTGTCTCCACCTCCCACATGCTGGTATGTGGACTCCCAAGGTCAGCTAATCAATATGCCTTTTACCTGATTTTTAAAAAAGTAAGACATAGTCATTGAAGTGTCCAGAGTGCTCACTTGGGCTCAGTCTGCACAGAAGTGGTACTCGCAGGTCTCTGAGTCACAACTGCAATGTGGCACAGGCTGCCTTGGGTTTCCTGCTGACAAATCCCCAAGTCCAGGCTTTTATTGTTTCCTGGGCATGTTCACAGTACAAGGACTGTAGATTTTTGTTAAGGTTTATTGTGAACACCTTTCACAGTCTACAACATTGTGTTCTGTCTGTTGATCCAAGTTCAGACTCTCCCTGTGCTGAGCTAGAGGTTGGGTTTAATTGATAAGAGTGCTTCCCTGGTACACGGGGTGCCCTGGATTAGATCAACAGCACCCGATGAACCAAGAGTGCTGCACACTTCTAATCCCAGCACTGGGAAGGCAGAGGCAGGAGGGCCAGAAGTTCAAGGTCACGATCCATTACATGGCAAGTCTGGGATACACGAGACTCCCATCTCAAAACAAAGGAGCAAACACACTACCTCGGTGCTAAGTCTCCTGGGGGTCTGAGGCTAGCCTTGGTTGGCCACATAGTGAGTGCCAAGATAGCCTATGCTGCTGATTAAGATTTTGTCTCAAACAGACAAAGGGCTGAGACTGGAGCTCAGCTGGTAGGATGCTTGCCTTGGGTGCATGAAGCCCTAGGCTCCACCCCCAGCACCACAAACTGAAACAAACATCCAGGAATTTGTGCTGAAGCTACATCTCATGCCCTGAGCTGATGGGTGGGCCCTGCATCTCCCAGCCAGGAGTCTGCAAGCATCAGGGAGATATGGTGTGGAAGGGCCACCATTCACCCAGGTGCTTGGAAGTTCCCCAGACTCCCACCATGCAGTATGTACGCACGCACGCACGCACGCACGCACGCACGCACATTAGTGTGCAGATCTTACCTACTGCAGGGAAGGGTACAAATCTCTGCACGAGAAGGCGAGTGGCTGGAGTGAACTTGTTTGCTTTCTGAACCAGCACATTAAGGCCCACCTTAGAAAGGAAAGAAAACAGAAGGTGCTTGATGCTGCAAGGGCTCATGGGAGGAAGGAGTAGAACTGGAGGGATGTGGGAGGGAATCCCTCCAATTTCCCTCACCCCCCACCCTCAGATACAGCAACCCTCCGGAGGCCACCTGGGCCTTCTGGCCTCTAGCCTTTGCTCACCCACTCCCTAGGACTGGGGTGCCCCACCCACCTCAGGCCACACGCCTGTTCCCTCAGGACCAGCTCTGAAGTCTACAACCTCTGTCACTTACTAGCAGTGGGACCCCAGGTAGGTGACTCTATCCTTTCTCTACATCACTGTCTGGTGGTACAAAAAGGATAGTTATTTCTACCACATTCAGGGCTTGTGATAAGAATGTATACAAAAGGCATGAGCTTGGCACACAAGAGGACTCAGAAAGTGCAGCCACTTGACAGCGTCATCTCTCTCAGCCAGGCAGACCATTGATCCTGTTTGCCTGGTACGTCTCTCAAAGCGCTAGTCCTTGGCATTCCTGACCCTGGACCTCTGGGAGGCAAGGACTGCCCGGCACTCAATGCTGTATTTGATAGCCTAGAGCCCATGCTCAGTGAGCTTGCGGTTGAAGAACAGGTACAAGCAGACAATTGGTTAGAGAGCTCACACAGGTGAAGGAAACCATCTCCGGGGACCTGAAGGCGGCTTCGGCTATCAGAGAAGAACTACCTAGACGCTAGAGGAGCAGTGGACATGGAGAGGGAACAGATACAACCCAGAAATCTTGGTATTCCTAGACTGAGGCCTAGCCAGCCCTTCCTCGATGGTCTATCCCAGCAAGAGGAGGCAGGAAGGGCCATGGTAAGATCTGGCCTGCATTCAGCTCTGGACTTCTGGTGGCTAATCAGACTCTGTGGTCCTAGACTGGCTCTAGACTCAGCCTTTTGGGTTGCTGAGGCTTTGGGAAGCCTCAGGGAGATGGAGTGCCTGCAATAGAGCAGGGCCAGCTGGGCCCAGGCTCCAGTGGAGGGATATGGGACAAAGGTGTGTCAGTAATCATCCCCTAGGCAGCCAGACACTTCCGGCCTGGGCTGTCAGTGTTGCATGTATATCCTGTCATGCTGCTGTTCAGAGCCCTTGTCCTTGTCCCTACTGCTTGCCTGAGGGAAGCTGAGTGGCAGGAACTGAATGAGGCTTTTCCAGATTTCAGTGATATACCAGGGCCTTTCTGAAGGCCACTGACTATCCTGGGCACCACTTGGATGGAGCTTACAGACTCAGGAATCTGAGTCTAATGCATGCTCTCTCCCCATCCCCTTCTTATCATTTTGTGACTGGGGCTAACTTGCAGTGTGAACTAGGGCTGGTTTAGAACTCAGAGATCACCTTCCTCAGCCTCCCTGGAATCGGGATTAAAAGTGGGTGCCACCACTCCCAGCCATCCCCTAGCTCTCTTCTATGAGTGACTCTGAAATGGCCTCTTGCACACACCATAAGGTAAAGACAGTGGAAAAGCATGGAGACCACAGCACATGCTATGAAGAAAGAGAGTGGACTGTCTAGAGATCTCGTATGTGCTACCAACACTTTTGCTTGTAAGAGCTTTTTCTATTCTGCAGTGCTGGGGGATAAACCTAGGATACCTGGCATCCTGGGCTGCCTGGGCAAGTGCTCTGTGAGCTACACCCCAGCTACCACATGCAATCTCTTGACAAAAGCCCCTTTCCACCAAGAAGCAGCAGACTCAGAGAGGACTAGTGAGTTTGCCAAGGTCAGACAGTTACAACGTAGCAGCTAAAACTAGGATTTGAACGTAGGGCCTGCTGATTTCAAAGCTTCAACCCCACTTTGCAATTAGCCTCTGTGATAGTTAATATTATTAATTTGACAGAATCCAAAACCACCTAGGAAATAATCCTCTGGGTATGTCTGTAAGGGAGTTTCTAGGTTGGGTTAACTGAGGTAGGAAGAGCCACCCTAAACGTGGGCCAGGAGAAAGCTGCCCAGTCCCAGCTTTCTTCTTGCTTTTCTTCCTATTGTGGATACAATGTGACAAGCCACCTCCATGTTACCATGCCTTCCCTGCCATGATACACAGTATCCTCACTGTAAGCTTCCTCAGATTGCTCCTTGTAATTCTTGGATCACAGCAAAGGGAAAACAACTAGCACAGCCTTCTCAGGAAGCAATGGCCTGGCGCCCCTTAACCATGGTGCATAATATGGGACCCCTGAAAAAAGCCATTAGGAGTTGGGGTCCAGATGACGTGTAAGTGGGAGGCAGCACCTGACCTGGCGGGTGGCAGGCCTAGACACAGAGAGAGGCTGAACACATCTTACATAGAAGATGCACACGCATACAGAAAAATGAGGTACTGAAGGCATAGGAAGCAGGAGTTGGGGAAGGGAACAAGGAGGCCCCAAGCTTCTCTAAGGCTGGCAGCCTCCTAGGACTGGGTAGAGCTCAAATGCAGGGGGTGGGGCTGGGGATCGGGGAGAGATTAGAGACAACTGCTTGTAGCCAGCACTGAGACTTTCTGTGCCAGTCTGAGACTGACCCCTCCCTGGCTGCCTGTTCTTTCCACTGGCTAGGTCTGCCACTGTCTTGAAGGGGTGACCTAGCTAGTTTGCTGCATGCCAAGTGAGAACCTGGGATAGGAAAGAAGGCTGACCCTAGTCTCCAGTGAGCCACAGGAAGCTAGTCTTCTCTTTCCTCAGGTCTCTCACCGGCAGCTCTGACCTGACAGTCACCTGAGAAGCAAGTGGTCACACAAGACCCCTTGCCTCCTTCAGGCAGTGGCTGCTGTCCCACAGGTCCTGAGCTTGAGCATGGCCATATTAGGAATTCGTGTGCAAATTTCTACCTTGTTTGTTTTCCCCCTCTGCCCAAATGGAGCCCCTGTTTGGTTAATTTCTGTTTTGTAGCTTATTTGGAGGCTGTTAAGGCAGACCCCGGGGGACTCTCGGCAATGGCTGTTCATACCTCATTATCTTCCCTGAACCTGATTATTAGCTCTGATTCTTCTGATCGCTAGCTGCTGTTCGCGATGCGTTGTGTGCCATTAATGCCAGCTGGTTCCCTTAAACAGGACCTGCCATGCCAGAGAAAACGAGCTGGCATTCCGAGCCTCCAGCCACTTGGCTTTTTAATTTTAATGGGCTCCACCAAATGTTCCAGGCCAAAGGACCCCGAGAAACAAGAACAGACGGGCTTCAGTCCCCCAAAATGCAGCCCTCCCTGGGATCCTTCCCAGGCTGTCCTTGTCCCTGTCCAAGGTTCTGGGGGCAGAATGGCTGGGTGTTGAGTGGCCATTTGACTCCTCTATGCCTTTGGAACAAACCCCAGGCCCATTGCTAGTGGGTGGGTGAGGCAGCCATATTGCCTCCTAGTGAACTCCCAACTCCACATGAACCTTCTCTCCACTTGTGGTCCCCAGATCCCTCTTGGGTATGTTGCTTACTTTCAGATAGATATGTGTTTTGTGCTAAATTTCATTCCAGACTTGTGGGGCATGCTAGCTTTTTTTGCTTTTGTTTTTGTTGTTTTAAGACATGATTTCATGTAGCCCAAGATGGCCTCAAAGCAGCTGAAGATGACTTTGCACTCCTGATCCTCCAGCCTCTCCCTCCTAAGGGCTAGGATTGCAGGTGCGTGCCACCACACCTGGCTTAATCAGTGCTGGGGATTGAACCCAGATCTTCAAGCACGTGAGGAAAGTCCTCTACCCACTGAGCCCCAGCCCTGGTCAAAGGGGCCTGAAGGCTCCCCTCTACCTTTAAAAAAAAAAAAGACTCACATTAAAAAAAAATTTCATTTTTTCCTGCATGTTTTTAGACATGATCTCACCAAATAGCACTGGCTGGCCTAGAATTCACTATGTAGACCAGACTGGAATCAAATTCACAAAGATCTGCCTGTCTCTGCTTCTAGAATGCTGGGATTTAAAGGTGTGTGCCACCATGCCTGATAATTTTGTTTTTTAATCTTTAACCATGTGTGGGGGGAGGGGGGTGGCGCACCATGAGTTCAGATGACTGTGGAGGCCAGAAGAAGGCATCAGATCCTTGGAAGATGGTGTTAGAAGCAGTTGTGAGGAGCCCAATTTGGGTGCTAGGAACTGACCTTAGGCCTCTGTCAAAGCAGCACATGCTCTTACCTGCCGAGCCACCTCTCCAGCCCCTAAAGCTTTCTTCTAAACTTCACGGAGCTCTGTGACATAAAACCTTTAGTGTCGTTAGCTACATGGCCAACAGCAACCTTGGCTCTGCATAGCCTTCAAAAAGATGCCAGGGGGCTGATGCCAAGGCCGTCTCCCTTCTTATCTTGCTACGTCCTTCCTCTAGCTGGACATGTAACCACTAGGAGACCCGTCTGTTGGGACAGGCCTCAGCGAGGCACCTTTACCCCCACCTCAGGGAAGGTTGTCCAGCTCTGCCTCACCTTTGCCCAGGCGTCCTCATCTGCTACCAGCTGAAAGACTCCTGTCTTTGTGAATTTGATTCCAGTCTGGTCTACACAGTGAATTCTAGGCCAACCAGTGCTACTTGGTGAGATCACGTCTAAAAACATACATGAATAAATAAAAATGAAATGAAATGAAAAAATTTAATGCAAGTCTTTTTTTAAAGGTAGAGGGGAGCCTTCAGGCCCCTTTGACCAGGGCTGGGGCTCAGTGGGTAGAGGACTTTCCTCACGTGCTTGAAGATCTGGGTTCAATCCCCAGCACTGATTAAGCCAGGTGTGGTGGCACGCACCTGCAATCCTAGCCCTTAGGAGGGAGAGGCTGGAGGATCAGGAGTGCAAAGTCATCTTCAGCTGCTTTGAGGCCATCTTGGGCTACATGAAATCATGTCTTGAAACAACCAAAACAATAAAGCATAAAAAGCAAAAGGTTGGGGTTGGAGAGATGGCTCAGTGGTTAAGAACACCCTACTGCTCTTCCAGAGGTCCTGAGTTCAAATCCCAGCAACCACATGGTGGCTCACAACCATCTGTAATGGGATCTGATGCCCTCTTCTGGTGTGTCTGAAGACAGCTACAGTGTACTTACATATAATAAATGAATAAATCTTTAATAAAAAAAAAAAAAAGCAAAAGGTCCTGAAGAGACTTCTGGATCTTCCTGGCAGGAGCGACTCTAGGCCACAGCTAAGCCACGGGAGCCTCAGCTACTTGTCAAGTTCCCAGGCATCCCCACTGTAGTTCTGTCTCTGCTGTACTCACCCCTATGACCTCACTCCCTACCGACTTGTAGGCTCCTCCCACGAGCCAGCTCTCCCCACTCCCACTCCAGGGCCTCTGAGCACGGTTCCTGTCAAGCCTCACCCTCAACCTAAATATCAGATCGCCTCTCTGTCTCCAGGTGTGTGCGTGTGTGTGTGTGTGTGTGTGTGTGTATGAGTGTCTGTGGAAGCCAGAGGAGGGCTTTGGAGTTAGAGTTACAAAAAGTTGTAAACTGCCCCAAAGTGGGAATCAAACTCTGGTCCTCTACAAGAACAGCGTGTGCTCTTAACCAGGGAGCCAATTCTCCAACCCCACACGCTTTTTATGTGAGCTATAAAACCGAGCTCAAGCTTTCAAGCTTGCAAAGCAAGCACTTTCACCACCTGAGCTATCCCCCAGCCCAAGGCCAGAGCTTTCATCCATGCATCTACCAGTCTCTAAGTACATATGTGTTTGCCCTTTTACACATCTCTGAATTAAAATAATACATGCATCTGATAACTGAAAAAAAGAAACAAAAAACGAAAAAAACCCATCGCCCCAGCAGACACTTAGTACCAGAGCCCAGGGCTTGTTCCTCTTGCCCACCCACTGAATTCTCAGTTTGTGGTAAAATGAGTCTGGACTTAGTGGTGCTTCTAGAATAAATCAGAGTGAAAGCTGTCTGAGGTATGAAGGCAAACAAAAGCCTTCCAAACCACTGCATCTGGCTTTGCAAACGCTGTGCTTGCCCGGTCTGTGGGCTACCTGGGCTGCTCATTTATACTCAACTAGGGGAGGAGGCCCCAGAGTCACCAAAGCGCCAAAGCACACCTGACTGAACCATGGAAGTGAGTGGGAGGTAGCTGGGTGTGGGGAGAGGGGGAGGACGGCTCTGCCGAGACACAGACGTAACAATGTTGGGTTGTCGGCAAGGTTCTGTGAACTCTGCGGCACTGGCCAGTGGACTCTAAGTAGTTCTGAAGAACAATGGAGGAGGAGGCAGACAGGCAGGAGAGATGGCACGAGATCAGACCTTACACTTCTCTGGGTGACTGGACAGTAATGTGCCCAAATGTGCTGCATTTTCGTGGGTCCCAGAAGGCAGAGCGTGGGTCAGGAAATCACTGAAGTACCACCAATACCCACCAGAGGGCACAGCTTTGTAAACTAAACCTGGCTACCAAGTGGAGGTCAAATGTCTTCCAGCCACAGCCAGCCAGTTGCTTGGCAATGAGCTCAGGGGCAAGAGAGCAAAGGTGAACGGGAGAGTTAGTCAACAGCCTCGCTCCTGTCAGCTCCAGCTGAGGCTGAGGCATTGATCTGCTCGGCCAGCGGTCGGGCCTAAGGCCTGTCATGTGTTTGATAGGGACAGTGTGCTGGCTGCAAGGAAACCAATTACATTAGACCCTCTTCCTTCCAAGAATGGACGCAGGGCTGCTACTGGGGTCCGATTGGCCACTGCACTGCCATGTGCAGGCTTCTGGAACACTTCAAATTCAGCTGCTGGGTCTCTGCCATGGCCCCTCCAACCCAGAAGTCATCTAAAGGGAAAGTAACCTGACCATCGCCTGGACCGGGGTGCCAGGGTAGCGGGAGGAGAACGGAAGGGCCTGGCTATGCCCTTGCTGAACAGTCAGCCTGATCTTGTCTTACAGGAGGTGGTGTGCGCTCTGGATCACAATACTGACTTAATGTTGGCCAGAAGACAGAGGTCCAGAAACCAAGGATGAAGGTCATGGTTGATCTAAGAGCTACTGCTAATTGCCATTGTTCTTGGGATGCCTGAGGGGGCACCTGCCTACTATGGGAACAGTAACATTTTCTCTGACCTAGAAGCTAAAACAGTGCTTGGTTTTTCCCATCTCAGTAAGGAGTATGATGATAAAAGGACCGTTGTTAATAAAAGTGTGCAAGTAAGCCTGGGCTGCGGTGCACAGGCTCTGCCCTTGGCTTCAGTCTGTGCTCAATTTCCCCATCTGTAAAATGGGGCTGAACTAGCACAGTGCCAGCTCTCTGTAAGGATTGGCCATTGGGTGGCTGTTTACTAATCTGACCATCAGGGGCATGTGGAGTTGCCAGCAAGCAATGAGAACCAGAAGGCTTCCTGGGTCTCTCCCTGCAGACAAATGCTGCAACCAACAAGGAAAGGACCACCAGGGGAAAGGGGGTCTACAGTGATCCTGAAGGAAAGGCCACTGCAGCTAAGGCTTAGCTGAGACGCCTGCGACAGGACGTGAATGCATCTCTTATCAGGCTCCGCCAACCTACCCCTGACCAGTCACACAAGACGTCAGCCCTGAGCCTTCCTCCCCAACCCCGGGTCCATCAACACCCAGGAGCCGGTGGTCAGTGGACTGCATCTGCCACCTCCTATTTCTGCCTAAGACCCTGCAATGCCCAGTCTGGGATTCCTGGTGTGGCATCCGCGGCCCCTGATGACCTCTGCTATCCCCCACCGTCACCATCAGCATTAATCTCTCCATGACACACTTCTGACATGGTCCAGAATCTGATCCCATCTTTCTGCATGCCTCTGTATCTTCTCTACCCTCTCTCTGGGACATCCAGCCCTGCCTTCTGTTGGCTTTCTCCATCTGTCCCATGTATCAGCCCTGTGGCTGAGTTAGACACCTCGGGGTCAGCACCACCATGGCTCTCCCTGCCTCGATGCTCTCCGCTCGCCCTCCCAGCATCCTGAAAGCTATATCAAGCTACAGCCCAGGCTCCTGCAGTGTCTGGCCCCTCACAGACCTTGCAGAAGGAGTCAGGAGCCTGCCTGATCTCTCCCTTCACAGAGACAGTGATGGCCAGCCCAGAAGCTTCCACACGAACTCCAGAACAAAAACACAAAGAAGACAGAGAGAGGTTTCCTTTGTTAAAAGACAGCAAACTGTTAGGTTTTCAAAAATAACTTAAGACGGGATTTCTTTTTTATTCTAAAGCAAGAGCCCCAGACATTGCCAAGTCTATTTAGGGGGGCCCAGAGAGGCTTCTCACCCCAACAATCCTGGGCCCAGCATGAGGCTTCATTTGGGGGAATGCCTGATTGGTGAGGGGGCGCTGGTGGCCAAGGCCAAGGGTTCTTCTGAAAGAGAGACAGGGCCCTGCAGACCCCACAGAGGAGGCTGCACCTCAGCTCAGCTTAGTCTGTGGGACCGGCTCTCAGCCCGTCAGGCGCCATCTAACCACCTGCTTGTAGGGACTCGTTTTAATTAATGCCAGAACTGGGCCAACCACTGGGGCCGTGACACTTGTTTGCAGGTCATCTGCTCCTAACAGGCTCGCCCTGGGAGGGGATTTGTCTCTAATTGAAGCCGAAATCAGTTAATGAGGCCGCAGGGCCTGGGGTTCCACAGAACAAGGGAGAGGGAAATAAAATCAAGCCTCTGTGGTTGGCAGTTTTGTGATTTATACACACAAAAGAGAAGAAAGCAAGCTGCCGATTTTCCAAGTCAGGAACTCCACTCCATCTGCCCCTCGCTGTATGAAGTCGGCAGGCAGAAGGGCATGCCTCTGCTAAGGCTCAGGCTCCCGGAGAGGACAGGAGGGGCCTCTCAAGGCCAGCGATCAATCAGCAGCCTAATTAATAGGTATTTATGGCACAGGGCTCTATGGTTCCCTCTGTGGGGTACGAGACAGATGCCTGTCCCTAGCTAACTTGTAATCCAACTGGGGACAATGAGAGGACGAGGTGTGGGAAGAACAAGAATTTTCTGGGACTTAGGTCAAGGAAAGTCTCCTCTGGGAGGATCTGGAACCAAGCAAAGAAGAGGAGGCAGAAGGTGTCTCCACAGTGCAAGCCCCAGGTTCCAAGAAACTGCTGGGTTCTGTGTTCCTCCGCCAACCAGTCGGAGTGAGGTACCTGCCTGGAAAGTGTTGGGGTGGGAGTCAGAGAGGCCAGAGTTTTCATAAGTTGAATTCCTGAACCACATGTTCAGTGGGAAGGTACCAGGGCCGTGACCTCTTCACTCAAACCCTTCTGTGTGCTGCCCCCTCCTCCCAGGTTCTCCTACATCATCAGAGCATCTGGAAGAAGGGAGAGGCTGTTGAAGCAGCTGAGCCGGGGGTGGGGGGCTCTAAACTCCTCTTGCTTTACAGAGGAGGAGGGTGGCGAGGGAGCCCTCTCCCCTCTCAGGAGCCCAGACCTCAGCCCAGCAGAGTCAGGCTGCCCCAATTTATCTGACTCCCAAGCCAAGTTCCATTCAGGGTTGCGAGTCTACGGGGCAGATTGGCAGTTTCTCCACAGCGAGCCGTCTATACAGGTCTGGCTGCATATGGCTTCTAACTGGCAGCAAGGCATTCAGGGAATGAACAGGATCCCAGGCACAAAACGGGATGCCCCACTTTCACTTGGAGGTGGCGTGGTCTACGTGCGAGTAAAATAAAAGGGGCTGCTTGAGGACAGCCCCGAAGCTCTACTTCAGAGGAACAGCAACAGCGATGACTGGGTCGGATGAAAGGCTTATCACAGTGTGTACAACGACTGCTGTGACAAAGAGATACGGACGGGGTGTTATCGAAAGATTCGGACATGTGAATTCTTTCATTGTGTTGAGTTTTCTTTCTTCTCAAATTTTTTGAAAATGGTGTGTGTGTGTGTGTGTTGCCTGCACATGTGTACTATGTATATGTGGTACCTGCAGAGGCCAGAAGAGGGCGTCAGATCCCCTGGAACTGGAGTTATAGATAATTGTGAGCCACCACATGGGCACTGGGAACCAAACCCAGGTCCTATGGAAGAGCAGTCAATGCTTTTGACTATCAAGCCATTGTTTTTTGGTTTTCTTTTTCGTTTGTTTGTTTGTTTGTTTTGTTTTTTAGAGACAGGGTCCCATGTAGCCCAGGCCAACCTCAAACTCACCATATACCTTTTCACTTGGAGCTTCTGATCCTCCTTCCTCCACCCTAAGTGCTGGGTACAGGTATGGCCCACCACGACCTATTTTATGTGGTGCTGGGGATTAAAGCCAGAGCTTTGTGCACGCTGGACAAACCCTCTCCCAGCTGAGCTGCATTCCAGCCCTGAGGTGTGCTCTTCCTTCCCCTAACAGTTAATGCATTTGTGTTACTAGTGACAGAGACAACGGTTGTGAAAGGCGCTTTACCCTCAGGAGTTGGTTGTAGGAAGCCACTCCATCGGAGATCCAGAAAGTGCCACACACTCCAGGTGGAGTGGAAACCACACGAGGTCTCAGGGGCCTGATTCTTTACTCTGGCTGCAGCCCATACCACTCTCTGCTGTCTGTTGCTGCCCCCATCTGAGAACCATCAGTCCCATTTTTATTCAGGCGATGTGCAAATTCTAGTAACAAATTCCAGCTTTATTCTTGCAGGACTGCAAAGGCTCAGCTTGAAGAGCCTTCCGGGGAGGCTAGCCTTGTGACCCTCCAACCAAGCCTGAAAAGACTACACAGAGGCAGTTCTATCACAACTTCCACCGGAAGCCAACTGCCTTCTCTAAGAGCCAAGACCAAGAAAACCGCACACACAGTCTTTCCTCATGGAACACCAAGCTGCAGATGGTTGTGTCCAAGGACCCCCAGATCACTTAGGGAGAGGAAATTCGTAAGTCTGCATCCAGGAAGTTTAGAAGCAGTGAATTGTCTACACAGTAGACAGCTGTAGACTGTGCACCAGAGGCTCCTCTGAGGAAAATACTGCCCCGGGGAGACAAAGAACAAAGCTGCTCTAGAGGGTGCAGGGACAGACAGGGACAAATGCCTGCCCCTCCCTGCCCTGGACTCCATACCTCCATCCTCCCCAACGCCCCGGAATACCAATATTTGTTCTTCTGTCAGAGCCTCTTCTCTGTCTAGAAAACCATCTGGGCATCTCCTTGCAGACTCATCCCCCACAGGCTGGCCTGCCCTGGAGCAGGGTAGGAGTTACTCACAGCAATGGAGACAGCACTGATGACAGCTCCCAAGTAGCCCTGGATGAACTTGGATGCAGGTGAAGGCTGGAAGACAGACAGAAAGGTAGACAGGCAGAAAGCTGCCATGTTCTGCTCTGGCCAGCAAGAGGCACTCCCTTGGGAAGTCAAAGGGGCAGGCCTCCCTCAGCCGCCTTTAAAGAAGACTGTACAAGGCACGGGCTGGTATAGCTGGGCCTCTTTACTTTTGTCCTGTTCTAAGAAGATCTGAGCAGACACTGCTGGCTGGAGGTGGGAAACAGCAGGGCCCCACACGGGTCCTTTACGTTCAGGGTATCATTTAGGAAGGCTGCGTTGTAAGCAGGTGTTTCATCCTGGCACACTGTCTGTGTGGGATAGCACTGTCTCACCAGCTACAGTCTAGCTGGCTGTTACAGCCCCCTGGGCCCAGGACTCAGGGGGCTTCATTGTGTTACTGTTGTCCAGTAGTTCCACAGAACAAAAGATCTCAAGTCCCAACATGAAAAAAAAGAAAGAAAGAAAAACTGAAGAACACATCTCTCCTACAATTGCAGTTTGGAGAGAGCTGGTTATAAGGTTACAAGAAACAACTGATGGAGCCATCTAAGTAAAAACGCCAGAGAGTCCAGCTATGCAGAGTCAGATGAAGGGGTATCCTAAGAGTCTCTGGTCCTTCAAATTCCTACTGCAAAGGCCAGCTCCTAACTCTGCCCTCGTTGCCACTGTTGGAAAATATTAAGAACAACCCCTCGGAGGGGAACCCAGATTCCTCTGGATATGAGAGTGGACCAGAAGGAAAGGTGGCCTTGTCACAGATCAGCTTGTGTGATCAGTCACCTAGGAGCTGGGGACACTGAGCTGGCTTCTGGGTAAGCTTAGGGGAGCTCAGTTCTCAGGATGACCTTCCCGATCCAATATCTGAGTGCACCAGCTTCTCTGGACAGGAAGCCAGCAGAGTCCACTCCTATAGATATTTATTTTACCTGCCTCTTGCAGGGCCCTGCCCAGAGGCTTCTGCTGACCCATGCCAAGCAAGCTGAGTGCTGCCTTCCTGTAGGGATGGCAGCATAAGAAAGTACCCAAAGAAGGCAGTACTTGGCACCAATGTCAGAGTGCTTGGCATGGCTTGTCAGGGAGAATGGCCAGGCCACTCCCACCTAAACTTGCCATGAGCAGAGGGCAGCGACACTCACCTTAGTAGCATTGCGGTTTGCATAGTTGACACAGG
Organism: Rattus norvegicus; assembly: GCF_021556685.1. NCBI lineage: Eukaryota > Metazoa > Chordata > Mammalia > Rodentia > Muridae > Rattus > Rattus norvegicus. The sequence continues at coordinate 119,065,036 of NC_141537.1, forward strand.
CGTTATGGCTCTGGTTCAGCCACTGAAGGCAACAAGGAGAGAATGAGGGAAATAGGGTCATCTCCATGGAACACCCACCCCCACTCCTGCTGGAAGTCATGGGAAACTGCTCTGTAGGTACACAGAGATGGGACAATGAGGTGACTTCTGGGTGAGCTTGGGGATACGGTACTCAAGATGCAGATATCACTTGGATGCAAGATCTGAGCTGTCCCAGAAGAATCCAGAAGGTAGAAGAACTCACCCCCTACGCAGCCTCCTTGATTTGACCCCTCTTCACCTGCCAGAAGCTCTGTCAGAACCAACAAGTGTTTCTTGCTGGTTAGCAAGACTAGACTTAGAGGAAGCTATTATCAGAAAGAGGCTATAGGCCTCTGGTCACTGACCATGGGTCAAGCAACCAATGGACAGACTGAGTTGCCACTCACAGGCCATCATGTTCCAGGTGAGGGTACCTGGCTCTGCGTCACCTCCATCTGAAGGTTAAAGGGACACAAAATGGCTGGCATCACAGTGAGGTGTTGAAGGCCTTTCAGCAGAATCAAGGTTTTGGCAGTCTATGGGTAAGTGCTAGGGGATAGGAGCATGTGACCTAAGGGTCTGAATGAAGCAGGGGGAGAGTTCCATACCAGGGTGTGTGTATGTGTGTGTGTGTGTGTGTGTGTGTGTGTGTGTGTATGTGTGTGTGTGTGAGTGTGTGTGTGTGTGTGCACGCGCACCCTCAGGAGCCTGCTGCACAGACTCTTACCTGCCAGAAGACAGTGGATGCCAGGGTCTGGTTAGGCAAGAGAAGTCCCACGACCTAGGAAAGTGAGAGGGGGAGGTTGAAGAAGGCAAGAGATGCCCAGTTCTTTTTGTTGTTGTTGCTTTGAGACAGAGTCTCACTATATCCAGGCTGACCTGCAATGCACTATGTAGCCCAGGCTGATTGGAAACCATAGCAAACCTCCCACCTCAGCCTCGGGAGTGCTGGGATTACAGGTGAATTGCACCATGCCTGTCACAGCTACTTGCAAGTGGGATCACAGATGTGCAGCACCACCCTGTGCTACACAAAGCAAAAGTGTAAGACATGGGCAAGGGGGAAATTGAACCGTATGGAGACTGGGTGGTCTGCTATGCTGATACACAGTGATGGCCACAGTGAGATGTGAGACAATTGAAGTGCAGAATTACATTACCATGCAGAAAAACATAGCTGTCTAACCAACACACTTGCACGCACTCATGTATGCACGCACGCACACATGCATGCACGCACTATGCATCTGTAGTTAGTAGAATTAGCTATGGATTTTTATGAAAGTAACTCCAGACCACCTTCTCATAGTCTTACAACTTCTGCCTTCTTCCTAACAATGGATTTTATCTATCTCCATAATTGGAGAGAGCAGCAAAAACAAGCAAGCAAACAAAAGGAACCCTGTCTCCTCAGGTAGACTGAACACTTTTCTTCTAGGATATTTGTGAGAATTAAATAATCTCGAAGTCCTCCAAGGGACTCATGCATAGAAGTTTTGGAAATGCATCTTCACTAAGCCTTCATCAAAAGAAAGCTGACAGTTATGGTTGAATGACTGGGACATGGGACTTTAATAAGCAGTGGTTTGCATGGGAGTTAGACTGTCCCCTGGGGTCACTGCTAAAGGCTTAGTAGGCGAGAGCACTATGAAGCTCATCCCTGAGTTCTTAGGAGGCACAGCCCTGATGGAGGAAGCAGGCATGTCCTGTCTTTAGGCATTTCTCCTCATGCATGTGCTCTGTCTCCTGTCCACTATGGGGAGAGCTGCTTTGTTCACTATGGACAAGCTCCCTGTCACAGGGCTCTGCCTCTTACAGGACTAGAAGCAGCAGAACCAAGTGACCATGGACTGAAGCCTCTGAAACCATAAGCCAAATGGCTTCTTCTTTGCATTGTGTTTTGTTACAACATGGGAAGCTAACATATCGAGTGAGTAAATGGAAAAACAGATACACTGAGTATGGCTTTACACCCATTATGCCTCAAACCCAAATAGCACCTGGAATCTAGACTTGCTGGCTACCTTTAAAAAATACTTTATTATTTATTTATGTGCATGCGTTTCTACTCATGGAGGCCAGAAGAGGGCATTGGATGCCCCAGAGATGAAGTTAATAGGAGTTTGTGAATTGCCTGATGTGAGTGCTGGGAACCGAACTGAGGTCCTCTGGCAAAGGAACAAGTGCTCTTAACCACTACGCCAGTAGTTCTCAGCCTTCCTAATGCTGTAACCCTTTAATACAGTTCCTCATGTTGTGGTGGCCCCAACTATAAAATTGTTTTGTTGATACTTCATAACTGTAATTTTGCCACTGTTGTGAATGGTAATGTAAATCTCTGTGTTTCCTGATGGTCTTAGGGGAACCCCTGGGAAAGGGCCATTCAGTCCCCAAAGGGGGTCATACAACCCATAGGTGAGAACCACTGCGATAAGCAATCTACACACACACATACACACACGCACACACACACATACACACACGCACACACACACACACACACACACACACACACACACACACACACTTTTAAAAACAGTCTTTTGTGTCCTAGTATGGCCTTGAGCTTGCTGTGTGGCTGGGACCATCTTGAACTCCCTGTCCTGTGTCTCCCTCCCAAGTGCTGGGACTGCAGGAAACAGAGCGGTGTTTGGGTGGTGTGGTGATTTGGATGCACTTAGCCCAAGGGAAGTGGCACTGTTAAGAGACATTGCCTTGTGGAATAGGTGTGGCCTTGTTGGAGAAAGTGTGTCACTGTACAGGCAGGCTTTGAGGGCTCCTGGGCTCAAGTTCCACCCAGTGCAGGAGAGCCTCCTCCTGGCTGCCTACAAAGGAGAGCCTCCTCCTGGCTGCCTTTGGATCAAGATGTCAGCTCCTTCTCTTGCAGTATGTCTGCCTGGACACTGCCATGTTTCCTGCCATGATGATAATGGACTGAACCTCTGACCCTGTAAGACAGCCCCAGTTAAATGTTGTCCTTTATAAGAGTTGCCTTGGTCATGGTGTCTCCTCCTAACTAAGACAGGTGCTGAGGACTGAGCCCAGGGTTTTGTGTATGCTAAGCAAGCACTGGTCTACACGCATCTCCAGCCCTAATTGTGTGTGTGTATGTGTGTGTGTGTGTGTGTGTGTGTGTGTGTCTGTCTGTCTGTCTGTCTGTCTGTGTGACTAACTGACCGTGTCTGACACAGACACCAAGCTCATGCACTGGAGATCAGAGGACAACATTTAGGAGTCAATTCTCACTTTCCATCTTTTCTTGAGGTGGGGTCCCTCTTGTCTCTGTCCCAGCATTGCATACTCCAGGCCAACTAGCCCATGAGCCCTGGGCTATTCTCCTGCCTCCACTTCCCAGCACACTATGGGAATGGTTAGGTTATAGATGCACACTGCGGTCTCCAGCTTTTTCACATGGGTTCTGTGGATCCAGACTGGAGGATCTGAACACGGGTCATCAGGCTTGTGTGGCATGTGCTTTACCCACTGACTCCGCTCCCTGGCCCCTCTGCTCTGTTCTGAGACTGAATCTAACACAGCATAGGCTGGCCATGACCTTCCTAGGTAGTTGAGGATGATCTTGAATCCATGATCCTCCTGCCTCTACTTCACACATTCCCTGCTGACCGCATGCACCGCCGTGCCTGGCTGATCTTGACACTTGGGCATCAAGGACTTGTGTGAGACTCTTAAGTTTACCTTTAGAGTGTTTGTGTGCAAAACAACATCCACCAAGTACAGCTACATATGGGGAAAATGTGCACAGCCATCCACATATTGACTTATTTATTATTCCTGTAGATAAAATGGCTCTTTGGCAAGAATTTCCGCAAGGAACAAGTATAAACATTCAATACTATGCAGTAAATCAAATTCTAGACATCCTTAGCAGCATTAGTAAATCATGTTTTAAACATTAAAATGTTTTAAAACAGTGAGCACACACGCACATTTATATTTATTGGCCCATATCAGTTTGAATAAAATTACAGAACGTCAAGCCATTCCTCAGCTCCAACGGGGCTACGCAAAGGATTTTTTTTTCTTCCAGACTTGATTCTTTTGTGCAGTGGCCATTTAAGACAATGAACTGAAATCCAGTCAGGAGACCTTGGGCCTCAACTGCAGCTCTAGCCTTGTTCTTGGATTCTTGATTCCTTCTGGAGTTGGACCTTTCCATGCTATAAGGAAAAGGATTGACCCTGGGGAGCCTAGCTCAGTTCCATACACCCCACCCCAGTGTGTGTTGTGTCTGGGTCTGTGTATGGGATATGTGTGTGTGTGTGTGTGTGTGTGTGTGTGTGTGTGTGTGTGTGTGTGTGGAGACCGAGGGAGATGGTAGAATACATTCCTCAATCAACCTCCATCTGTATTCATTACTCACTTTTAACGTACATGTATGGGTGTTTTGCCTATATGTATGTATGTGGAGTACTTATGTTCAGTGTCTAGGGATACCAGAAAAGGTACCATGTGGCAGTAACCTAACACAAGTCTTCTGCAAGAGCAGCCAATGTACTTAACCACTAGGCCATCCCTCTCCAGCCTCACCCTAGTCCTCCGTAAGAGCAGCCAAGGTGCTTAACCACTGGGCCACCTCTCCAGCCCTGCCACCTTTATGCTTGAGGCAGGCTCTCACTGAGACTGAAGCTCTGGCTGGCCAACATGCTTCAGGGAGCCACCTGTCTCCACACTCCTCCTCCACCGTGCTAGGGTTACAGGCACACGCCGCTGCGCCAGGATTGTTCCATGGGTTCTGCGGATTCGAACTCTGGTCCTCATGTTCATACAGCAGTCATTTGCAGATTTAGCCAATGCTCCCCCAGCTCAGTTTTAAAGTCTATTCTCAGGTTTCAATTATCTGGAGAGGTAACCCCGTCCTCTATTAGGTGTCTATTTAGTGAAGGCTCCCAAGGAACCCAGGCACTTTTCCTTCTTGAAACTCTGAACAGAACAAAGAGAAACTGAACCTATAGTGACTGAGGGAAGGGTGTGAGTATTGCATATTTACACACAAGCACATGAACACTACCTCTTAGAAACTGGAGCCATTCATACTGACCATTCGCAAGTGTTCTGGTCTCGCAGCCTGCCCCTCTCCTCCCCATGGTTTTTACATCATATTGTAAACTATGCAATATACACCTACCCCCAAATCCCAACTTCCTGGATGGTGCTTAAGCCACCAAGAATGTCCTCAGATACCATTCATTACCTGGGACTCTGTGGGTCACCAGGTTCTTGCTGTCCAGCATGGTCCCTGCACTTTGAATTGTGGTGACCTTTCACTGAATTACCTCAGGAACACTTCCTGGTTTCTAAATCAGAGATTGCATGTCCCAGCAAGTGCTTTGCATTGTCTTGCCGACCCTGGGCCATTTACCTGTGTTTGACCAGTAAGAGGCTTAGGCCAGGGTCAATAAGATGGCTCAGTGGGTAAAGTGTTGGCCATCCAAGCCTGACAACCTGACTTCCATCCCTAGAAGCCACTCTCTGACTCTTCAAAGTTGTTCTCAGACCTCCACACATACACAGTGTTATGCCAGCTTCCTCTGCCCACAGCTCTCATGGTACAGACCCACACTGTTCTGTGCTCATTCCTAGCCTCACCATCTTCCCTTCACTGACCTTATTTGGGTATCATTTTATCCCATAGAATGCCTTCTTTGAAAATGACACATAACCTCGAACAATCCATAGCCCTAAATATACTTGCACCTAGCCTATGTCAGACATACTCCCAGTGCATATATGACTCTGACTAACAAGAGTCTGACTGTGTTGGATGACCCTTGCTGCCTTCCTGACAGACCTGGTGTCCATGGCAGTGCCTCAAACCACTGAGACTTCTCCACGCTTTTCATCATCTTGTTGACTGATCTTGACAAGCGTGTGTCACTTACCATAACTGTTGGGATAATGAGGACCCTATAAACTAGAGACGACCTTCTAATTTGAGGCTTTGAGATGTGTGGGGAATCTATCCAAGCCTGAAAATTCAAGAGCCGGGACTCTCAATCTTCAGCTTGGCTCTCTGAGTCTGATTTCAGGGTGCTCCTCCAGCTTGCCTCAGTGAGCACAACGGAAGAGGGGGTTCAGTTACCACTCTAGAGGGTGGGTGGGTTATAGTGGATGCAGTGTGCTCTAGGACTTCTGGCAACAGCAGGGGTTGGGAGTGGGCTTAAACGGTGTCTGTGATAGTTCATTGTCAACTTGACTGATGGAATTCAGGATGACACACACCTCAGGGGGTTTCATGATAGATCCTGCAAAGATTTAACTGAGGTGGGGAGACCCTCCCTGTGGGTAGGCAGCCCTACCCCATGGGCTGGAGCCCTGAACTGAATAAAAAGTAGAGCATTAGCTGAGCATCTGTGCTCATGTGTGCCTCCTGGGAAGTGGGGGTAACGTGGCCACCTCCCTCGTGGCTGTGACCTCTCACTGTGAGGGGCAGTGTCCTCAAACAATGAGCCAAAACAAATCCTTCTTTCCTTAAATTAGGTTTATACAGAAGTTTTGCCACAGCGAAAAGAAAATTAATCAAAACACCTCCTAACCACAAAACACAAAGACCAGACAAGACAGGAAAAACTAGACAGGTCAAAGAGGGACTTGGGAGTGAGCAAGGCTGATAGACTCTAACATTCAAACAGGACTTGAGGAAAGGCAGGCTTAGCTACTGGCAAAAAGAAGTCGACTTCTGTTAAGGGAGATGTGTGTGTGTGTGAGTGCATGCATGTCTGCGTGTGTCTGTGTACGTGTGGCAGGAGCCAGGCAGCTGAGGACTACAGAGTCACTGGCCTGACTGAGAAGAATGTCCCAGAAATGGACAAAAGACAATCTAGAGAGGGTAAGGACAGAAGAGCAGGGACACCAGAGCCTGCTGGGTCCCTGTGGCCAGGAGGGGCCCGGAGCACATGGTGCCAGCCTCATTCCCTATTAGGCAAAGCACTGCACCATCTGTATAGTCCCAGGAGCAGGAGCAGGCGTTTTATAACTTCCTTTTCTTTTTCAGTCTACATTAAAAATAAATGTTCCCTTCAGCTCTCAGATGTATATCTCCAGTGCAACCTGCCCACATTCCCTCCTGCTGCCCTTTCCAGAACATGGCAGGGGAAGGGAAGGAAGAGATGGAGAGAGGGAGCCAGTCCACCCGGCTGATGCCAGTGGATCACACCTCTTCTAAGAGGGAAACGCGGCAGGCACGGCCACACATGGCGGAGAGTGCCCAGAATGCATGGGGACCAGGCAAAATGGAAGTGGAGGGGATGGGAGCCAACAGCCAGGCTTGCTTCCCGCCCCCACCTCCCGCGCTGCAGGACCTTGGCCAAATCACACATCCCATCTTTGCATTTATAGTTCATGCAGTGGCTGGAGTCCCCTCTGCAGCTCCAGCCCTCTGGTGGCTGTCCTCTCTGCTCATCTCTCTGCACCTCCCATCATGTGCCCTGCTGTGGATCCAGTGATCATCAGTCTCTAGGGCCAAGACTGACCCAGGTTAAGTTCCTTAAGTCCTTCCCTCCCTATCTTCACCTGTTAAATAAAGGACCACCCTGGCATCTCTCAGGAGCCACATCTCTCAGAGCAGCACAGACAGAATCTGGCTCAGTGTCTGGCACACGTTCACGGATGTCAGGTAGTGGTGTTGTACCCTCCTCCAGTCTGGTTTCTCTTTTAGTCTTGCCTGTGCACACACACACACACACACACACACACACACACACACACACACACACGCTTTCTTCGAGCCTCACAGCCTGCACCTTACAATTGAGCATCGTCTTAAAACATAAATCTTTGTGTGAGTATGTATTCGAGGGTGTGTTCATGTGTGTGCACATACATGTACAAGCCTCTGGAGGCTGAAAGGAGCAGAGGTCAGCTAGACTCAGCAGATCATAGATATACAAGGGTCAGAAGCTCTTCCAGAGGTTGACCCCAGCTAACTAAGAGTCCCTAAGAATGTGTGCGGAGTGTGGGTGTCTGGGCCTTGGCACCTTGGCAGTCTTCACAAAGGGCTCTAAGGACATCTCATGCAGAGCTGTGTTGACGCTGGTACTGTGACACATCTCCTCCTTCACTCACACCGTTGGCTCCCAAGCAGCCCTGCTCAGCACCCCACCCCCCTGGGCTTTGGGGCTGAAGAGGGACCATTTGTGCTACTCTAAGGACAGTGTAGAGAATGGGTCACTAGCTCCCACCTGCAAGATGGTTCAAAAGGGAACCCACACCTTTGTTCCTCTCTCCTCCAGTGTCCTAACTGCTGTAGATAGATACGTTTTTCTGGGTTTTTGTTTTGTTTTTTGTTTGTTTGGTTGGTTGTTTTTGTTTGGTTTGATTTGGTTTTTCAAGACAGGGTTCCCTGTGTAGCCATAGCTCTCTTGGAACTCTACAGATCAAGTTGGCCTCGAACTTATAGAGATCCACCTGCCTTCTGCCTCCCAAGTGCTGGGATTAAATGCATGCACTACCATTGGCTGGCTGACAATTTTTTTAAAGACTTATTTGCATTTGTATTTATGTGTATGTGTGTAGGTGTGTGCACATGAGTTCAGGTGCCCACAGAGGCTAGATCTAAATAAAGGCTTTGGATCCCCCTGGAGATTGAGTTAAAGGCAGCCGTGAGCTGACCAGTGTGGATAATGGGAAGTGAACTCAGGTTCCCTGAACAAGCAGCCAGGGCTGGCTGCTAGCCAGTGAGCCATCCCCTCAGCTCAGACAAGTCCTAATCTGGAAAAGCAACACCTTGAACATCCCAGTCTTCTGGCCAGGAGTGTTACCTGAGCTGCTGAAGTGGGGGTTGGAGGAGAAGACAGGCCAGGCAAGGCCCCAATAACTGACCTCAGAGGGACCTGAGCAGCCCCTAAGCCTTGCTCTTTCCCACGTTATTCCCAGAATGAGGACTTTGCATAGTGCTCATAACATATACATACATACATACATATATACATACATATGTATATATGTGCACATACACATATATATTTTTATATACTATATATACACACACACACGTGTATGCACGTGTGTGTGTGTGTTTGTGTGTGTGTGTGTGTGTGTGTGTGTGTATGGGGGGCTGGAGAGATGTCTCAGTGGTTAAGCACACTTGTTCTTGCAGAAGACCTGCCTTCAGCTCACGACTACCTGTAACTCCAGGTATAAGGGCTCTGATGCCCTCTTTGGACTTCCATAGGGGGTGCATGCATATACACACAGGTAAAACACACATAAAACAGGAATAAACAAATAGGGGGCACTAGGGAGATGCTCTGTCAGTAAATGGCTCACTACACAAGCATGAGGACCTGAGTTTGACCCCCAGCACTAAATAAACGTCAGATGCATCAGCTTGTGCTTGTCGTCCCATCATAGAGAAGGAGACAGGAGGAGTCTGGGGGCCCGATGGCCTGCCAGTGTAGACAGCTGCTGAGCTCCAGGTTCAGGGAGAGACACTGTCTCAGAGGAAGGTGGAAAACAAGAAAGACAGCTATGTCGACCTCTGGCCTCCAAACACGTCTGTACACCAGCACATGTATGCGCGCACACACACACACACACACACACACACACACACACATACACACACACACACACACACACACACACACACACACACACAAGATCTAACTATTGGGGGTGAAACATTTTTGAGCTTCACCACAAGGTACCACCAAATTGTCCCAATTAATAAGAAAACAATAGGAATGACTATCCTTGACCTCCCCCCACCCCACCGCCACTTAGCTCAGCGCCCATCCCATCACTTGGCTCTCCAATCAGGTCGAGGTTCAGTTTCTTTGCAGATTCCCATCACCCTCACCTTCCTCACCTCAGCCGGCTCAGAACTGCCTTCAGCCTTGGAGGGGAGCAGCCAGAGGCATGAACAACCCTCCTAAGTGCGGTGCCTGACTTCGTCACCTTCCCTTCCTTACTGCCCCCATGCCGTAGCTAGGGCACCCAACTTGCTACGTTTTGTTCTTGTGCTTTGCCTCCATCTTCTGATTATATGGCTAATGATCTGAAAAGTATCACTTTGGTGTATCAGGGCGCCACTGCTCTATACGGCAGTGGCTCTCAACCTTCCACTGTGACCCTTTCATACAGTTCCTCGGATGGCAGTGACCCCCTACCATAACATCTTCATTGCTACTTCATAACTGCTATGATTTTGCTACTGTTATGAATCGTAATGTAAATATCTATGCTTTCCAATGCACTTAGGCGACCCCTGTGAAAGGGTTGTTTGATGCCCAAAGGTGTCATGACCCACAGGTTTAAAGGCTGCGGGTACCTCCAGAAGTAGCTTTTGTCAAGACTAACCCTGGTTGGTGGTGTCTAGCTTTAACTGGACTGACACCTCTTACATGGTACAGATGGGGCCAAAATGGTTGTTTGGTGACACTGGCAGTGGGCAGTGAGGAGCTGGAATGAGGATTGGGAGACGGGAGAGAGCAGTTTGCATTAACAAGGACTCAGCACGCCAGTAAAGCCCTGAGACATAGACAAACCCTGATACAAACCCTTTACGTCTCCCATACAGTAGAGATGCAGTGGCCTCATGAGTACCTTCTGAGTCTTGGGGTTTCTCTACTCATGGGAACATGCAGAGCAATAAGAGAAAGCTCAGACTGTGTAACCCAGGCCTATAATGTCGCAGGGAATCTGTGGCCAGGAAGGTGGTTTAGCTGGTATAGTGCTTGTCCAGCTTGCACAGAGCTCTGGGTTCCATGTGCAGCACTGTATGAACCCTGTGTGCCAATACACACTGCACTTGGGTGGTGGAGCAGAAGAATCAGAAGTTTAAGGATCCTCAGTTACTTAGTGAGCTTAGGACAGGCTTAGTTACATCTGAGATTGTCCAAGCAAACAAGGCATCAGACCCACAGACTAGGGGCTCATGGTCTGTTTCCTTCATCCTTCTGAGATTTGAAACTTCCAGACTGGACAGAAGTACAGAGCTGAGAAGGGAGGTACAAATGTACCCAGGGAGCCTTAGGTCCATGAGGCACTGAGCTCCAGGCATGTAAGGCATGCAGGACACAGGCAGAAGAGTTGAACAGACCCCAAGGCAGGGAGTCCTGCCCCTTCTACTGTGGGCTCATGGGAAGGACAGTGTTCCATACTACAGAGGGGGGCTAAGGAAAGAGGTATTGACTGGAGGAGACACCCTCATGGTGGGGGCCTCTCGGAGGACCCTGAGAGGATGGAGACTGGGCCACAGCAGCCGCAGAAGTGGCCTGGACACACTGGCTTAGCATCCTCGCTCCTGTATAAATTGGGATCTTTTTGCCACACATGAAAAGTGGGGGAAAGTTCCCATCTTTAAATGTTAAGCTTAAAATAAGCCCCAACACGGGTGCCAGTGGATCTGTGAAATCTGCTGACTAAACTGGCACCAGTGCCTGTGAGAGAACCAGCTCGTCCCTCCGAGCCCTGGGGTAGGAGTGAGGTTACTCTCGGGGTGAGCGGGAGGGTATGGGGTCGAGCAGGGATGCTCATGTAGGCAGGAGGCTGCTTGGATGTACATCTAGAAACTTCTCAGCTGAGGCACCTGCCAGCCTTCCTCGCCCCTTCCCTTCGTCACTCAGGGGCCCAGTTCCTCGCACATTCGCTGGCACCCTCGTTTCTATTTCGGTAAGCATTTTCAGTGGCTTCTAGGCGAGTATATTTCTTACTTGCTCTGACCAGGGGCTTTATGAAGGTATGGACTGGAACCTTCCAGCCCCTTTGGGACCGCTAACGAAGGAATGTTCAGGGATGTCAGACAATAGCAGGGCATTAGAGGGGCTACTGTGGCTCAGGGGAGCCAGGCTGTGAGTGCTGGAGAACAGTTATGTTCCTTCCTTATAAAGTGAGGTTTTAATCCGGTGGTGGCGGGAGTCAAGAGTGGGACCTGAAAACTGCACGCTGCTTGCCGAGCAAAGGGATGGATGGCCTTGGTTTCACCATATCTACAGGCTCAACTGGAGACTCACCTCTGACCCAGTGCTCTGAATCTTAGGACATGACTCTCTGGGACTCAGAATCAGGTCAGCCGCTGAGCCACCTACTGGGACACCATGTCTCAGCATGCTTCCTGTTTTGCCTCTGTGGAGAGACCACGCTGCTGCTCTGAGGTGTGCTGTCTCCACACTGTGTATGCTAACTCAGAGATTCTTGTTCACGGGCTCTGAGGACTGGGCCATTCTGCACATCTGCTTTCACACATGCACAGCTCACAGCCAAGGAGATCAGCATCCCGAGCCTGGACACCAACAGGGCTGCAGCTCCCTGCAACAGTGGGTTTGTCTGGGGTGTGAGCGAAGCACCTCAGTAGCATTCTATGGTTAAACCCAGTCTTAAAACATACAAAACCACAACAACGAAACAGAGCTACACGCTCAGCTTTGTTGATTTGTTCTGACTGAGAGCAGTCACTGACTCTGCTAAAAATCTACCTGCTCACCCAGTGGGTCCACCTGCTCACCCAGTGGGTCATGAGCTTGTGACCAGCTCAGACACCCAGGTCTCTGGTTTGATAATATTGACAAATGATGTATCAATGTAAATGTTTATAAAAATTATTATTTCAGAGTGGAAGAGATGGCTCAGTCAGTGAAGTGCTTGCCTCACAAGCATGAGGACCTGGGTTCAATCCTACCAGAACCCACTTTAAAAGGAAGTGGGGCTTGGGGTGTGCTGTGACACATGCTTATCTCAGCACAGGGGAATTGGAAACAGGATTCCTGGGGCTTGTTAGCCAGCCTAGCCTACTTGGTGATTGCCGGGCCAGTGAGGGACCCTGTGTCAAAAACAAGATGATAGCATCCGAGGAACAACACTTGAGGTTGTCTTCTGACCTACACACACACACACACTCATATGCACACACACTGAGAATCATGTGCAAACATAAAAAGGACTCTGGCAGACTCTGATGTGACTACCTATTAACTATCCTACCCTTCTTTCTCATTCATAAAAATCTCTGTGTGATTGAGAATCAACTATTTAAGAGCTTAATTCTCCATGAAATGCCACTGTTGTATGGGACTCCCAAGAAGACTCCTTGGAGACAGATGACTCAGTTGGGGGATATTTCACTCTTCCCTCTTATCCTCTCTGCAATGTGCGTGTGACTGACAGTGCATATGACAGGATAGTTCCAGCAGCTACAACGCGAGCTGTGAGGTGACATGGACAACAGAGACAATCGCTGACAACGAATGGTGACAAAGAAGACCAGGTTCCTGACGACCTCGGGCAGTTCTAACCACATTCGAACTTTGACATTCAAAAGAAATACTGTAGTTAAAGCCATGATTACTCTGAATTTTCTACAGCATGCAGATGACCCCACACATAGCTGACAACAGTTACACCACTCCCACCACCACCACCACCACAACAAAAAACCCAGGCGCAGTAAGTTTTAAATGACAGAATTACAGAGGTCATGCTCTCTGAAAATAAGATTAAGCTATAATAACAATAAATTAACAGTGTTTAAAAGGGAGTCGCTTAATCTCAGCCAAGGGGCTGGAGGGGGGTCAGCAGTAGAGAGCAGACGCTGCTCTTGCAGAGGACCTAAGTTTACTTCCCAGCACTCACATCAGCAGTTCACAGACTTCTGTAACTAGCTCCAGGAGAGCCCATGCCCTCTTCTGGCATTTGCACACACATGTGCAAACCCATACACAAAAATATAATTAAAAAGAAAATAAGTCCTGGTGCTGGAGATATGGTTCCGCAGTAGAGAGCACACTCTGCTCTTCAGAGGAGTCAGTTCAATTCCTATCATCACATTAGGTGGCTACCGATCACCTGTGACCCCAGCTACAGGGATGTCTAACCCCTCTGACACCTCTGGCCTCTGTAGCCACCCAGACACATGTGTGCACGCGCGCACACACACACACACACACACACACACACACATGCACACACACACATGCACACAATTAAAAAGAAATCTTTTTTAAAATCCCAACTAAGGAGGATTCAAATAATTTCCAACTTATTTGAAAACAATGACATAGGGCTACATTATGTATCTATATATAAGAAAATGCACGGCTCCAGTATCTTCTAAAGTCAAACACAGTTTAAATACTTTCATTAGAAGGAAAGAACGAGCAATCAAGACAAAAAGTAAAAACTGCAGGCTCAGGGCATAAAGGCACTTGCCACCAAGACCCAGGGCCTGAGTGTGAGCATTGGCGTTCACCTGATGGAAGGAGAGAATTACTCCATCTGTGTGCCATGGGTGCCCACCCCCAAAAGCAATAAAAATACTTGCTTAAAGAATAACAGGCCAGAAATGTAGCTCAGTTAGTAGGGTATTTGACCAGCATACGCAAAGCCTGGATTCCATCCCCAGAAACACGTGAACCAGGTGTGGCAATGCACGCCTCTGATTTCAGAGCTCTGGAGTCAAAGGCAGGAAGATCAGAAATTCAAGGTCATCTTCAGCTAACTGGCCAGGCTATTCTGATGGGCACTCTACCAACTAAGACCATCCTTCCTTCCTTCCTTCCTTCCTTCCTTCCTTCCTTCCTTTCTCCCTCCCTCCCTTCCCCTTTTCCTTCTTCTATTTCATTTTCTTTCTTTTTTTTTTTTTTTTTGGTTCTTTTTTTTTTTGGAGCTGGGGACCGAACCCAGGGCCTTGCGCTTCCTAGGTAAGCACTCTACCACTGAGCTAAATCCCCAGCCCCCTTCTATTTCATTTTCTTTTTGAAAAGTGTCTCACTGTGTGGATCTGAAGTACACCCTAAGGACTTGCGGTTCTGTTTCTGTTGTTTGAATTCAAAGCTAAGAAGACGTTTTATATATTGATTATATAAATATTTTCTTTCTGAATTTTAATAATTCTTAGTCAAAGGTTCATATATCTTAGCCGATGCTGCCCTAAACTTCTGATCCTCCCGTCCCCATCTCCAAAATGCTGGGATTACAGATATGTGCTACCGTGCCCAGCATTAAAATATTCTTTATAAAAAAAAAAAAACTCTTGGTGGTATTTTTGAATCCCAAAGAACATATTCATATATTTCTTGTATAAAATATACATCTTTTTCCCTTTAATCCTAAAGATATTTTTGAACTCCAAAGATAAGAAAAAAAAAAAACATGTCAAATGATTCCCAAAGAAATGGGAAAAATTTACTTACAAAAGAAAACACATTTTAGCCAAATACATTGTTTATGCCTGAAAGGGGAAAAAGTCATTCCCTGCAAAGCAGAGATGCTGACAGTGGATAATCCAGATGCTACTCAAAAGAGCATTCGCCAAACACAAGCCAAACAGTCAGGGCATTTGAGATGGATAAGAGTTCAATCAACTCCAAAAACAATTGCCAGGTGTCTGAGGTAAAGGTTAGAGGCAGCCTTGGTGACACAGGGCCAAAATCTCAGCTCCTTAGTTCATCCCATCAGACAAAGGTTCATCAAGGGCACAGTTCATCTTTTCCACCTTTGTGTCCCCAATTTTATTCAGAGTCCTCTGTGAAGCAATTGTTAAGGGAAACACAATCTTAAAAACCTTTCTTTCACGAGAGTCTCTGTTGCCGAGCCTCCGAGCACCCGTAATAACAGTTACTCGGAAAATGAAAAAGGACCGGGGTAAACAAACCGTATGCCTAACTCCTTCCTGGGGTGGGGACTCATATTTACTATTTTATTCTTGATATTGATGATGCTTATATTCAGAATGCAACATATCTGTGCTATAAAATTGTGAGTGTGTGTGGTCATCACCAGAATTAGGAGGGTTCCTTTCCAAAGGACCAACTAGGTACCAGGAAAACCATCGCCCTAATATAAACCAAGGAACAACAACAACAAAGTATAAATTAACAAGCCGGGAAAAAAAACGGAAAGCCGGGCTCATAGCGTGTGGGAATACAGCCTGGGTGGTTGAGTGCTGGCATACAAGGGCTTAGCGTTCCTTCCCGAGAGTCACTTAAAGTGACTACACTGGTGCACATTTGTAATCCCAGGAGGTGGAGGCAGGAGGTTCACAGGTTCAAAGTTGACCTCAACTACATTATAAAGGTTAGCCTGGGCTACATAGGACCTTATCTCAAAAAAACAAGAATTGATACATAGATCATTTACTTTAAGCCAAGTGTAATGGTATACACCTGTAATCTCAGCACTTGGGAGGCTGAGGCAGGAGGATCAGGACCACACAAAGAAAATGTCTCCAAAAAAAAAAAAAAGAACCAAAACAAAGCAGACTCCCCCACCACCACCCTTGGACGCGGCTCCACAGGAATGAAGCTGTGTGCACAGGGCTTTAAGCTTGATCCTGAGCATAACGGGAAGGGTTGAGTTTGAAGAAGGAAATATGGGGGAAACAAACAACTTTCAAAGTTAAAAGTGCAAATGCATAAGATGAAGTCTTTTAAGCACACACAGAAGTCTAGAGGGTAACGCGACACGCACTTCGTGGTTTGTGCTTTTCACTTCCTCAAAGAATCGTGGGAATGTTGCCTTCTGTGTAGGAACCAGCAGGATCCGTAGCACCGATTTCCTGCGCAGTTCCACCTCTTCTCCACCCGAAGCGGAAGGTACACTGAGTGAGTCCTGCTTGTCACTCCCAGGGCTGCTCTCACACGTACACAGAGCATACACCCGGACACTATATATACTATCACTTTGCACATTTTTAAACATGATATAAATGACATCAGCGAGTATTACTACTGTGCTACTATTTTCTCATTCAACACTGTTTTTCAGACTTAATCCATATTCATAACACAGAATACTTAACACAGGAAAGAAATCATGAGCAGGGCTAAACCCGACTCCAAAACCAAACAAAAAGAACACAGAAACCCTGTCTGAATTAATTTGCAACTTCAATTTCCACAAGGTGCCCTTATCTTCCTACTTCTCCGGCTTCTTTAGAAAGCTCCAAGTCTCCAATATGAGTGTCTAAGGAGCTTCCCTGCGCTGGCAGAAGTCAGACTCCTTGGGTGCAGAGCTGGACAGCAAGGGAAAGAAGACTGCGCATGCCCAAAGAGTGCGCCTGCCCTTTCTCCCAGCAGTGCCCCACCAGGACAGTCAACTAGATCCCCTGCCGAGTATTTATGAATAATGATGCTGTTAGACATTTGAAATTTCATTTTGGAAAAGAAAATCCTTTGCAGGTAAGACTTACAATTGGCGTCCCGAAAGGAATGTAACCTGTGGGTGGGGAGAGAAAAAGTCAGGTCCCGTGAACCTTCTGGGTCTCGTGAGATATCCAGAAGCTTCTGGGGCTTGGTCTGCCCCGGGGCCCTGATGAAGAAGCCCAGCACAATTATAGAGAGACACTACAGCCTTCCCTTGACTCAGCTCTTCCTAAAGCAGAGGGCTCACTGTCCCCCGGACTCTCCTACCCCTCTCTGTTCCCCAGTAGCCAGACGACTCGGGCTCCCTCCAGAATCCAGAGGCTGGTGGTCATCAGGGGTCCTATGAACTATTTCCTCTCTGAGGCACAATATTCACTGCCCCCCCCCCCGCCGCCTCGTCCCCCAATCTCTATGGTTTTATCTCCCAAGGAACCCTGAGTGTCTTCCTTCTTTAGCCTTTAAAAACAACAACAAAAAAAAACCAAACAAACAAACAAACAAACAAAAAAAAACATTTAAAAGCTCTGGTGTTCCCAACCTGGGAAAGCAGGAGAGCGCTGGGTGATGTTCAGCCCCCTCCTAGCCTGTGTGCAAGGCTTCCACACTGCGGCGAGTGGGCAGCCTCCTATCCTTAGCCTCTGACTTATGCTAGACAGTCACTGATGGGCAGGCACCAGGGGCCATACTTACCTGAGTTGTATGGAGAACCCAGGTTCACATCCTGAGCAAACACGGCTCTAAGAGCTGGTGCCACAGCTCTCCTGCGCCTCCCTCTGGGGACAAGGCCAAGTTTGGGGGTTGGAATAAGGGGGCTGAAAGGAATGCCTGCTTCAGAAAGGTCCAGAAATATAAAAGAAGCCAAGCTGGATGTGGGCCTGCCATGCCAGGAACGGGATGTGAGTAGCTCCATCTTTAGGTCCTATGTGTTTAGAACCTTTGCTGCCTAAGCCCTTCACAGCAAAGCCAGGGCTCCTGGCAGCCAGTGACCCAGTTCACAAAACGGCATCATATTGCCATGTCTTGGCTTAGTCTCTAGGAAGTCAGGCTTTCTGAAGCAGGGCATTCTCAACTGATTGAAGTCTCCTTTCCCAGCCAGGTGGAAGCCTTTCCAAGGCAGCAAACAGTAGCCCTTCACACCAGTCTCCTGAATCAGAGTGGGTAAAAATGGCTAGAAAGAAATGGCAGAGTACTGGTGTGAATACATCCCTCTGTACTGGTGTGAATACATTCCTCTGCAATGGTGTGAATACAACCCTCTGTGCTGGTGTGAATACATTCCTCTGAGATGGTGTGAATACATCCCCTCTGCACTGGTGTGAATACATTCCTCTGCGATGGTGTGAACACACACCCTCTGCACTGGTGTGAACACACACCCTCTGCACTGGTGTGAATATACCCCTTTGCACGGGTGTGAATACATTCCTCTGTGATGGTGTGAATACAACCCTCTGCACTGGTGTGAATACATCCCTCTTCACTGGTGTGAATACACCCCTCTGCGCTGGTGTGAATACATCTCTCTGTGCTGGTGTGAATACGTCCCTCTGCACTGGTGTAAATACATGCCTGTGCAGTGACTTGGGGCAAAATCCATATTTTCAGAGACAGGGAAAGGGCCCCATTTCAGCCTGAACAAATGTACCCTGTGATCCAAGTGTAAAGCACACAAAGTAGCTCTCTAGAGGCTGCCAGTTAGGGACTTTCTGGGTGGAGAATCTCACCACCCCTGTGCATGGCTCCACAGAACAGGACTCCTGCTTTGTCTATATACTCAAGAGTTGTGAGCACAGACTGTACATGTCTGCCCAGGAAGGAAGGTTAGTTAACAACAAGGTCAGAGGACAGTGAGTCAGTCTAGATGCTATGGCCTAGGACAGGGAGAAAGAGTGTGCTGCAAGGGGTCAGATAGAACTTATAGAAGCCAGGGTTTCCCCTCAGCCAGGGGCACAATGCTGCAATTAGGGAGGGGTTTGTGACCTGGTGGAGGCCAAGACCCAATGCAGAGGCCACAGCTCTACCCCAACCACAAGTGGAAAAGAAAGACAGGTGTGTGCCCGATCTAACATGGTTGAGCTAACGTAAACATGTGGGTGAGAGTGTGGCTGTATATGTGAGAGGCCATGTCCTTCTCTGGAAATGCCCCCTATGTTGGATGCTCCTTTACGTGATCCTAATAAACCTGATGGCTCACCAAGAGATTTGAGTGGGCTGTTTCTTTGGAATGCCATCAGCACCCTTTCTGGGGTGAGTACATGTTTTTTCAAATCTTCGAAGGAAAATTCATATAATGTCAGAAACATGGCCACCCCTAGCTCTGTCACAGCCACACCTCTGCTGGGCAAAGCCAGGAGGGTCTTGGAAGCTCACCTGACATTCTGAAAGGCATGAAGATCTTCTCGTTGGTGTCCGGGTGTAGGATAGCCTGGTAGGAGGAGAGGAGAAGCAGGAAGGACAAGCAGAAGTATTAAGGACAAGGGGTAAGGGCAAGGACAGCTGACACAGGGAGACCCTTCCCCCCGGGGCTCTGCATTGCCTCTGAACACTTGGTTCTGGCTCAAATGTGAGCCATGGTCCGTATCCTCCATTCACCCAGCTGCTAACCAGTGGGAGCCAAGGCTGTGCCCACTATGAAGTCTTCTTGCCCTTGCCCATCATACAACAGGCACAGAACCAGACCCGGTGGGCAGAACCCAGTCTTTTCTCAGAACTTCCAGAGCTCCTGGGATAAGGCTGGTCAGGCCAGAACCCCAGCCTTTAGCTGTTCAGGCCCTAGGGTGCTAGTAGGAAGGATGGGGTGGGGAAAGGCTGGACACCCAGTAGCCATGGGACAAAGGCTTCTGCTGGATACCTGGGACAGGGAGAGAAGGAGCCCAGGGAAGCACAGAGAAGGAGAAAAGAACCCAGAACTAAATTACCTGTTTGATTTTCTGTGCACTCCAGAGCTGAAAAAAAGAGAAAGAGAGAGGAGAGAATTAAAAGCTCTAGCAGTTTAAGCCCTATGAGCCATGGTTTCTCTCAATTTTAAAAGTTTTTAAAGATTTGTTTTTCCTCATTAATATATGAGCGTGTTATGTGTGTGAGTAGATGCCTATGGAGGTCAGAAGAAGATGTCAGATCCCCTGGAGCCGAAATTCATAGGCAGATGTGAGCTGCCCCATGTGGGAGCTGGGAAATGAATCAAGTCCTCCAGGAGAGCAGCCACTGAACAACCTCTCCGACCCCCAATTAAATGATTTTTGAGACAGGATATCTTGTAACTCAGCCTGGCCTCAAACTCAATATGGAGCTGGCAATGACCCCGACCTCTTGGTCCTCCCGGAGCCTCCACCTCCAGCGTATTCTGTTTACGTGTTCTATCATGCTCAGCTCACGGGATCCAGGGGATGGAACCCAGGGTTTTGAGCATGCTAGACAAGCATACCACCAAGAAGACTGCAGCTCCAGCCTGCTTTTTCTGTTTTGTTTCCCTCCGTTTTGTTAAATTCGAATTTTTAACTAGCATCTTCATTATGACATTTTTATATGTGTAATCATTGCACTTGGTGGGTGCCCTGTTCTCTAACCAAGGGAATTCTGAGACAGTACCTTCTGTAGTATAGATCTCACATAGAGATCTTCCTGTCTCTACTTCCCAAGGGCTGGGGACACAGGGAGACACCTTGATAACACATGCTTTTCGAATAAGGAACACATGACAAGTGAACACCAACACTGGAGAAAACAGTGTCCTGGGATTCCAGCAAGAGTTTGAGACCAGCCTGGGATACCTGAGACCCTATTTCAAAACATTAAACAAATTGATGTTTGAAATACCTAAATGAAAAAGATCCTTTCTCAGTGAGTCTGGGTACACACACAGACAGAAAGAATTCGGAGGGAACAGGGCAACTCAAGGATTAAAGAGAACTTTGAAAACATTGCAGTATCTTCAAGTGGGGGGGGGGGCTACAAGAAAAAGGGGAGGAGACAGATTCTAGCTCTACCACTTTCTGGATGGGAAGCTGGCTAACCTGCCTGCCTTCCTTGCTTCCTTTTTCTTTTCTTTCGTTTTCCTTTAAAAATATTTTATTTATTCTTATTTATGGGTATACTACTTGTACATTTACAGGGGGCTGGTGTTGTGCACATGTGTGCAGGTCTCCACAGCAACCAGAAGAGGGCACCAGATCCCACAGTACTGGAGTTATAAACCACTGTGAGCTTCCCAGTGTGGGTGCTAAGAATCACACTCTGGTCCTCTGCAAGAGCCCAGTGTACAGTTAACTGCTGAGTCACTGTCCTTACCCCATGCTGTGTTTTGCTTTTCGAGACAGAGCCTTAAGTGTCCCAGGCTGCTCTCAAACCCTCTACACAGCTGAGGATGGCCCTGAAATCCTGACTGTCCTGGCTCTGCCTCCGGAGTGCCAATCACATTTTATGCAGCGTTTCCTGCACAGAAGCTGCATTCCAACTGAGCTACATCCCCAAACAACACTCTGCACACAGGAGGCCAGAGTCAACTTCAGGTGTGTTCAATCCCTTTATACCTTAGCTTTCTGACTCAGCTAAACTGACTGGTCGGTGAGATCCAAGGATGCTCTTAACTCTGCATCCCCAGTACAGGGTTCAAGATGCGTGCCAGCCTCTCTGCCTGGCTTGTACCTGGGTACATCAAACTCAGGTCCCTAGGTTTGCATGGCAAACACTTTAGTGAATGAGCCTTCTCCCAGAACTTCATTTTTATTCTTTGCTCTTTTTGTGCTTCTAGAATCTATATCTTGTTGACATATTGCCATTTCAAAATTAGATAGATAATAGATAGATGATAGATAGACAGATAGATAGATAGATAGATAGATAGATAGGTATATGATCGATGGATAGATGGATGGATAGACAGACAGACAGACAGACAGACAGACAGACAGACAGACAGGGCTGGCTGTAAAGGACACCATCACTTGGGTAACCTGCTCACAACACTGGGCTCACACTGTAGAGCAGTGGTTCCCAACCTTCCTAAAGCTATAACCCTTTAATACAGTTCCTCATGTTGTGGTGACCCTCAACCATAAAATCATTTCATTGCTACTTCCTAACTATAACTTTGCTACTGCTATGAATTGTGATGTCAATATCTGATACATGTGCCCTGTAAAGGGGTCTCCATCCACAGGTTGAGCACCACTGCTGTGGTTTATTATGTCATTAATATAATAAACACAACCACTAGAAAAGAAACAGTGTGGACTTAAAACTTTTGATGAGCTGGGCTTAGTGGCACACACCTTTAATCCCAGCACTCAGGAGGGAGAGGCAGGTAGATCTCTGTGTGTTTGTGGCCAGCCTGTTCATAGTGAGTTCTAGGACAGCCAGGGCTACATAGTGAATAGTGAGAACCTGTCTCAAAAGAAAAAAAGGTTTTGTTTTTATGTTTTGTTTTGTTTTATGAATGAGGCAGTTTATTAGCCCAGCATCCTTTGTTACCCAGCATCCTTTGTTCTAACGCTTCTTGTTGGCAGCTGCCGCCTTTCCAGATCTCTCTGTCCCTGAGGTGTTAGCTTGCAGCCCCCATCTTGGTCCTTTTCCACAATTTCCAGCCCCTCCAGGGCTTGGAGGACCCAGAGGGCCACACTCTTAAAGCCTCGGCTGAAGTGCCCAGGCCTGACACCATTTCTCTCCCGTCCTCTGTAGATCTTGGTCATGGTATGTTTTGTTTTTTAATGAGATCGATGCACACCATCCGAGCCCTCCATTAGCGCCTTTGTGTGTGGAGGACTAAGTGTCCAACAAAATCCCTGTGGTTAGAGAGCAGCAGCTGGTGGGGGGCTGACTGTGGAGGGCTCTGTGTGACTGAACTCCTGCGGCAGGGGAGAAGTGACTTGCACCTTTCCCAGGCCAGCACTTCCTAGCCCTGTAACTTCTTTTCTTCCTGCGTGTCAGAACTAGGTGGAGCTGCACACAGCCTTGCTGATGCTAACAGGACACCACCAAGGGAGGGTAGAGATGAGCCAGTCAAACATTCTCCCCTTCTTAGCAGGTACTTTATCTCCACTGAAAGCCAAGTGACTGCACATAGGGTCAGGCACAATGTTGGGCCCTTTGGACCTGGGGCAGCCACCATCTTTCCTTGTCCTCCTAGTTAAATTCCCACACGCCTTTGACATGTACTTTTTTTCCCTTATGTTAAAGCACATCTGTAACCCCAGCATCAGGAAACTGAGGCAGAAGCCTGGATTCCAGGCCAGCCTAAGCCTTACAGCAAGTTCCGGGCCAGCCTGGGCAGCAGGGAGAGAAACTGTCTCAACAAATCAGAACCAAGTAAACAGAAACTTAACCAGACAGGGCCTGGTGACATATGCCTACATAACCCTAAAACTGGGAAGCAGAGGAGAAAGGGTCATCAGTTCAAACCATTCCCAGCTACACGGTGAATTTGAGGCTATCCTGGGCTACAAGAAACCCTGTCCCAAGTAACAACAGCAATCAGTCAGAAGAGGAAGGAGGTGAAACCCACGCTCCCTTCCTGACAAGTCTACACACCAGGCCCAACTCTAAAGAACAGGTTAAAAACACTGAGTTTACAGTGTCTGGCTGAACTTTGCCCTGTGACCTGCTGGACCGATGAGTTGGGTTCAGAAAAGGCAGCAAGTACTCCCCACAGTGAAAAAGCTCAAGTTCCACAAGCCACTCATGCAAACAGGTCACAAAGGCCACCCTGGGAACCAGACATGGAAGGCCAGTTGAGCCCATTGGCTGGCCACCACATGTAGCACGCAGGCCAGGACCCCTGGCATCTTCACAGCACACAGAGGCACCTGCTCGCTGAACTGCAGCCCCAGGGTTAGAGCTGACCTCCTTTGTACACAGCCCAGCACTCAGTGAACCTCTGGCTGAACACGGAACTGTGCAGCCCCGACCTGTGGGGATGCCTGACTTTAGGAATGGCCAGGCGTGGATCTGAGAGCTGAGGCCCTGTTTGCTTGGCTCACTTGGAGAACAGGGACAAAGGGCAGTGTGGTGAAGCCATCTGGGTGGCTGTCAGAGCACACAAATTCACTGAGTTAAGAAGTAGCCATTGTCTCAGCTGAACCTGCCTCAGCGGAGACTAAGGGAGGGGTAGGCTGGGGTCCCACATGCTGCTAAGAGGCAGGACGCACCCCAGCACCCAGAGGGAGAACGACAGCCCCACCCCCAGTCTGGCTCACTTACTTCCCCTCTGTCTCCTAGCAAGCTGCTTCTTTAAACCTCCTAAGGCAGCAAAGACAGAGCCTATTTAAAACAACCTCCAGAAGGTAATTAAACAGAGCCTGAAGGGGACCCTTCTGTACCGGGAAGGAGGCCTCCATTCAACAAACAAAAAAACTTCCTAATTGATCAGTTGAGCCCATTGCATTATAGCGCACCATTAATTGTGTTGCCATGGTAACTCCAGGTACCATGTACCTATACAAGCCTATGTGGGGTGAAGGGAGCCCCAATTCTGCAGACACAGGAAAGAAGAGAGATGTCCTGCCTGCTTCTGCAGGATTTTGGTGGCAGCTGTGGCTTCTTTTGGCGAGAAGCTTCCTCTAGAGAGAGGTCAGGCCCTGCAGAGGAGCCCAGGTTTGAATTTGAAATCCCCCATTAGCTCACTATGCGATGGGAGATGATTTACTTAGTCTTTCTGGGCCTCCAGTATCTCTTTTGTAATATGAAGATAGGGATATTTGCGATCAAGCTTATTATAAGAGAATTCACTTGGTGAGCAAATGTTTATCAAGCACACCTACTTTACATTAAATACTAAAGATAGCGCGATACAAAACAGTAAGGCAGTTCAGTTGGAAGAACGCTGTTTTGGCATGTCTGAAATCCTGGCTTCCATGTGAGCATCACATAAACCAGCCATGGCGGTACATGCCTCTAATCACAGCACTCTGAGGTGGAGGCAGGAGGGTCAGGAGTTCAAAGTCACCCTTAGCTACATAGTGAGTTTGAAGCCAGCCTAGAACACATGAGAGCCGCAGTACAGAAGTTTCCTCCAAACTAAAACATTCAGAAGGGAGAGAAGACCATGAGACTCAGAAGGTAGACAAAAAGCTCATATCTAGGAAAGCAGAAACTTGAAAGATTCTTGGATTGTTTTCCAAGGGGTATCGAAACAGACTATAACTGCCAGGGGTGGAGACTGACCGACCAAGCTGAGAGAGATTCTAGACTGTAGAGCTCCTGCAAGTCACATGTCATTCCTAGGCGTGGCAACCATTAAGGAAGGTGACCATCTGTGGAGAAGCTATCAGCTGTCCATGAACAGAAGAGCAATTGAGACCACCTTCAGATGGCTTCGATCACTAAGGACACACCCAAGATATCCAGGCAGCTCGTGACATCTGTGACTGTAGTTATCAGGACCAGCTTTGGAATTTTGATCCAGATATCGGCCAAAGAACCATAGAGCAGACAGTGTGCAGGTGCAGAGAGACCATGACTACTAACCATAGAGCAGACAGTGTGCAGGTGCAGAGAGACCATGACTACTAACCATAGAGCAGACAGAGTGCAGGTGCAGAGAGACCATGACTACTGTGTACTCCAGGTCTAAGAACCTTGTAGGACTTCAGATGCCCCACACATGATACTTGAGCAGGAGCAGGGCCATCCCTGAGTTAGGACCTGGGCTCTCCTTAATTTCACACCCTATGGTGAAGCTGATATGCCATCTCTGTCCCCTCTATCCCCCAGTCTGTGAAGGCCAGGCATATGTGACATTGATGACTGTGGCCCAAGGAAGGAGGAATGTGACAGCCACCACACATCGTCCAATTCTTCAGGCTCGGCAGAGGGAGACACTGCTCCAGGGGACCAGAGTGACAGGCTCACACCTAGAGTGCTGTGCCACCTAGCCACCAGATGGACCCACCAGGCTCTGCCACTGCCAGCCAGAACTCAGCAGCACAGGAAACAGCTAAATGCCAAGCTCTGGGCCCTTCCCCCACTCCCACTCCCAGGAGGCCAGTAGGGGCTTTGGGGACAGCAAACAAAGCTGAAAAACAGGACAGCAACTCTCCGCTCTCTGAGCAGTGAAAGAGAATAATGTGGCCTCTTTCCTTGAACTCTGGGGGGTCCCAAGAGGCCCAGCTCAGAGGCTGTGGGGCATGAAGGAGCTTAGGCAGGTAGCAGGCCAGAGTGAAAGTGGCCTCACTTCTAACTTTACAAGGGCACTGGAAGGTATGTGGGCTCCTTCAGGCTATAGGGGCCCCAAAGCCGGACAGAAATGTCACCACTGGGGAGGGAGTGAGACTACAGCCTGACTCTCTGCCCAGGGCTGCAGGGCAAATACCTCCAGACAGACAGGACCTGCTTGATTGCCTGGGCTTCCGGTCTCATCACTCCCCTGGGGCCCTGCATGGGCACTGGGCCAAGGTACTGAGGTCACTTTAGCATGAGAGACTCCAGAACATTTGCCCTGAGGTGCTTCTTCTCTGGACTTTCAGCACAATGTGCATCTTTGTCTGCCCCAGTCCCACTGAAAACTTGCCCACTCCTTTGTCTTCCTTGCCTAGACCACCCCCACCAGCCAATCTCAAATTAAACAAACAAACAAACAAACAAACAAAAACTTCCAGGCTAAGTTTGTGCCATACACCTTTAATCTCAGCACTCAAGTCATAAAAGTAGGATGAGTTTTATGAGTTCAGGGCTAGCCTGGCCTACATAACACATTCTAGAATAGCCATAACTACACAGAAAGACCCTGTCTTAAAACACCAAAGAAGGAAGAGAAGGGAGAGGAGAAGGAAGAAGAAGAAGAAGAGGAGAGAGAGAGAGAGAGAGAGAGAGAGAGAGAGAGAGAGAGAGAGAGAGAGAAGAAGAAGAGAGGGAGAGAGAGGGAGGGGGAGAAAGAGGAAGGAGGAGAGGAGGAGGAAGAAGAGAAGAAAGAGCAGGAGGAGGGGATATTCTCTAGCTGCACCTCGTCTGGGCAAGTTTCTGCTTCCATTGCTCTCTCACACTCTCATTTTTCTTCATCTGTCTTGTCTGAGGTGGGGCAGGGTATCCTGTGAGGAAAAGATACCCAGCTTCATCCTTGCCCTCTGTCCTGGAGTGATGGAAAGAAAGGAGAAGGAGAGACAAGGAAACCTGAGAAAGGAGGACTTACTTCAGCGGTGAGCATTTGCCTAGCAACAGACCCTGGATCAGTCCCCAGCACTTAGAGAGGAAAGGAGGGAACGGGAGTGTCAATTTACAATGTCTGCCGGGTGGGACTCAGGAGATGGCACTCTTGGGGAAGTGCCTGCCATTTAACTGTGAACACCTAATATGGGGTCCCCAACACCTGTGTAAAAGGTCAGATGTGACAGCGTACACCTGTGAACCCAGTGATGTGGGGTGGAGGCAGACTAGTAATGGCCAGCTACCACAGCCAAATCAATAAGCCACAGCTTCAACAGGAGGCCCTTTCTCCAGAAATAAATGTGGTGAGCAGTTGAGGAAAAACACCATCTGTCTTCCACACACTACTACTGCATACATATATGCACTTGCACATACACATGCACACACTAACAAGTGCATACAATGGACACATGAACACGCAGAATACATCTAATATCTTAAGTCTAGGAGTTGCAGAATGATCATAAATTAAAGAAACAGAATAGCTGAAATGATGGCTCACTTTTCTAATCTCAGAGGCATGGGGATTGCCTACATTGAGTTCAAGGCTAGCCAGCTCCACAGTGAAACCCTGTCTCAACAACAACAACAACAACGACGACAACGACGACAACGACAACAACATATAAACATGTTTGTCAGGACCGCTAAGAACTTTCAGACTCAAGGGAGTCACCATAATGATGTTTAAGACTTTGGATAAGCTGGTTGTGGAAGCGCATTGCATGCCTGTGATCCCAGTGTGTGAGAGGCTGAAGCACAAGGACTGCCTTGAGTTTGCAGCTCAGCTGAACTAGAGAGTGAGATGCTGCCGAAAGAAAGAGAGAGAGAGAGAGAGAGAGAGAGAGAGAGAGAGAGAGGAAGGAAGGAAGGAAGGAAGAAAGAAAGAAAGAAAGGAAGAAAGGAAGAGAGAAAGAAGGAGGGAGGGAGGGAGGAAAAGAAAGGGGTTCAGTCCTCAGCTCCAAAAAAAAAAAAAGAAAGAAAGAAAGAAAGAAAGGGGGGGAAAGACTATAATCCAAGCTCTAAGTACTTCTGAAATGGAGAGAAGTTGAAATCAAGAGTATCAAGAGTTCAAGGTCATCTTTGTCTATACAGCAAGATTGAAAACCATCCTGGGCTATATATGATCCTCTCAACCAAATAAAAAAAGAAAGGGAGGAAAAAGAGGACGAGGAAGAGAGAAGATGCAGAGTACAGAAGATGGATACAGAGGAGAGAAAGGCATAGAGGAACATAAATAACCCCAGAAAAAGAACACAGACAACCTACAAAAAATCAGAAATTAAAGGCATCAGATTTTCCAAAGGCCATACTATAGGTCAGGAGAAAATAAGCAATAGTCTTCAAAATTATGAGGAGAAAGATAATTGTTGACCTAGGACTTTCTCACCCAATGGTCTGTTAAGTGTGCGTGGTAGCACATGCTTTTAAGGTGGGCTCTGGGTTTGAGGCTAGCCTTGTCTACATGGTGAGTTTCAGGTCAGCCAAGGCTGCATAGTGAGACCCTATCTCAGGAACTACAATAACAAAGCAGTCCAAACATTTAAACCTTCTTATCCATCCTGTTCAGGGGACTACGAAAAGGATTTTACTAAAACTACAGGATACACAAAGAAAGACTGGCTGGCTGAAGGAAAGGGAAACTGGCAGTGGGAGGCAGGAGACTCCCAAGTTAAGGAGGCACTGGCATACGGAGTGTAGGAAATGCAGCAAGAGTGAGAAGGGGAACAAAGCTTACTAGTGAAAAACATAGGCAATGAATAACTCCAGATACAACGTAAAGTTGAAAAAGACAAAGAACAGCCATAATACAAACAACTCGACTGGTCAGTGACTTATTTAATAACTGGAGCTATATAAGCAGCTGAAATGCAGATCTCAAAACCATGATTAATACTTGAGGAGGGGGTGGACTAGAAGGAAGATATGTCTTTACAGACGTGGAGGATAAGAGACCTACAGTGCCAGATAGCTGAGAATGGCAGTTCAGATGAACGAGTACAGATTTACCCATGAAATACAGATTTACAGCTGAGATTCCACTAGAAGGAGCTTCTTCTGGTGACCAGTAATAGGCCTGGTGAGGGACAACACAATGTTATTATTATTATTTTATTATTATGATGATGATATGATGATGATGATGATGCCTTTTTTAACTGTGTAAATATTTCTTTGAAAAATATGGAATAAAGTTTTGAAATAAAGTTTTTGAACAAAAAGAAAAACTTTGGCATAACAGCAACGAGATTCTGGAATCATCTCCCCTGCCTCTGCCCACCTCCTGGCAGAAGTACCTGTTCATTGGTAACTCCTGGGCGTAGCGTGCCATGCTTGTAATCCTCCAGTAGTTGCACAGCCTCTCTGAGACGTTTCTGTGGAGGAAGGAAAAGAGACACTGTGTGGCATGAGACCAGTACTTCAGAAAGTTCTTCCTTTGTGAGACCACCTCAGCATCAGCCAGAGTGAGTGTTCACAGTGCACACATGAGACAGTAGGAAGGGTTCTGCCTAAATGTCCTTCCACAGGGACCTGGTTCAATAGCAGTGGTATGATAAACAACAGATCAGGCCAGCCCAACCAGAAACTGAAGTAAAAATCAGAAGATGATTTAGTCAGTAAAGTGCTTGCATGCAAGTACAAGGACCTGGGTTCAAACCCCTGGAATACACTAAAACACAAACATGAGGTAGTGCATACTTAGAATCCCAGCGCTTGGGATGAAACAGGAACTCCTGGGGCTTACTGGGTAGACAGCATAGCCTGCTTGGTGAGCTCCAGGCCAGTGAAAGACCTCAAAAACAAAAATGTCAAAAGGTCAACAGCACCTGGGGAACCACATCTGAGGTTGACCTCTGGCCTACACACACACACACACACACACACACACACACACACACAAAGAGTAAGTAATTTTTTTTTAAATTCTAACAGATTTACCTACTCAAGTACTTATGGCTACAATACTTGACAGAGAGAGAGGAGGGAAAGAGGGTTAAATTTCAATTTTTGACAAAGAACAGTATAGAAGGCAGCCTTCATTCACCAAGAGACTTGAATAAAGATGTTTACAACAGCTCTCAAACATGGCTAAGATTACAGCTAACTGATGGGAGTGTAGATAAGTAAACTGGAGTATACGAGCTCAATAAAACACAATAACTTTCCAGGAGTGGTGGTGTCTGCCTGCAATACCAGCATTAGAGACAGAGGCAGAGGAACCCTGACTTCCAGCTGGTTTGGACCACACACTGTTCCAAGCCGGCACACACTAAACAGTGAGACTCCGTCTCAAAGAGAGGCAAACAAGCCAGGTGCTATGACACAGACTTTTAAATCCCAGCAGATCTCTGTGAGTTTACAGCTAGCCTGGTCTGCACAGTGAGTTCCAGACAGCGAGGGCTACACAGATCCCTGAAGGAGGGCAGGGGAGGGGGAAGGACAGCGCTGAGAGAGAGATGATAATTTACTTCCTAGGTGGTAGCATACTCCAATACCAGCACTTGTGAGGTGGAACCAGAAGGATCAGGAGTTCAAGCCAGCTTTGATGACATAGTGAGTCTGAAGGCAGCCTGGGCTACACAAGAAACCAAGCAGAAAGAGAGAGGAAAGGAGAAAAGGAAGGAGGGAGGGAGGGAAGGAAGAAGGGAGATTATATAACTGAAAGAAGGGTGGCGTACGTCTGTAATCCTAGCACCGCTGAGGTGGAGGCAGGTCCACCAGAAGATGGAGTTGCACGGCCTTGGTAACACAGGAAGTTCAAGAGCAGCCCATGTCATACAAGATCAATGTGGGGGGAGGGGGGCTAGAAAACTATGACGACCTTACAACACAGGTGACTCTTGCTGGCAAATGAACCTTCTAAAGATAGTCACCCCCTTATCCAAATCTCCCCAGAATCTTCTAGAATGTTTCCACATCCATTCCATATCCAAGTCTAAGTGGCTGGGTTAGGGTTTCATTGTTGGGAAGGAACTCTTATAAAGGAAGACGTTTAATAATGGCTGGTTTACATTTTCAGAGGTTTAGTCCATCATCATCATGGCAGGAAGCATAGCAGCATGCAGGCAGATATGGTGCTGGAGGAGCCAAGATGTTTTAATCCAAAGGCAGCTAGGAGGAGACTGGCATTCCATACTAAACAGAACTTGAGTGTAAAAGCCACATCCCCACAGTGACACATTTACTCCAACAAGGCCACACCTCCTAAAAGTGCCACTCTGTGAGCCACGCGCTGAAACACGAGTCTATGGGGGCCTGACCTATTCAAACCACCACAGTGCCCTCGCCTTGATTACCGACACAGGTTTCGTGACTGTCTTGACACCTAGAGGGTGGTCAATGTGAGGAGGTCTGACCTGAGGCTAGATCATAAAGTCTTGAACTTTCTTTCACCTTGCTCTCAAGATGGCCCCTCTCTTAGGAGCAGCCCCCATACTGTAAGGAAACTCGGTCAGCTCAGGAAGGACCCACGGCAAGAGCAGCAAGCCTCAGGGCACTCATCGGAGGCAGCACACACTCACCCACCACATTTCCTGAGTCTGTCCGTTTCCAAAATGGATTCTTTGCTTCCTTCCCTACCTGCCTGCTCCCCTCTCCTCCAACCATGTAAACAATTTATGATGTTTACAGAACACAGCAGCCAGAGCAACACATGGCGGACACACTTGGAATCCTACCACATGGGAGGCGGAGGAAGGAGGATGAGGACCTCAAGGCCAGCCTGGGCCACACAGTGAGCAAAGAACAGCCTGGGCTACAGAATAAGACCCTGCTTCATGGGGTTGGGGATTTAGCTCAGTGGTAGAGCGCTTGCCTAGGAAGCACAAGGCCCTGGGTTCGGTCCCCAGCTCCGGAAAAAAAAAAAAAAAAAAAAAAAGACCCTGCTTCATAAAACAAAGATAGTTCTGTGCTTAAGCAAACATACCGCTTTTACAGAGGACCCAAGTTTGATTCCCAGCAGCCATGTCAGAAGGCTCACAAACACTTGTTAATTCCAATACCAGGATCTGACGCCCTCTTCTGGCCTCCACGAGCACTGCACTCACACGCACAAACTTCCACACACATTTAAAATTTTTTAAACCAACAAAGAAACTGAATGCTCCAGTACACGCTTGAAATCAGAGCGCCCAGGAAGCCGAAGCAGGAGGATCTCAACAAGTTTGAGGCTGAAAGAAGAAAAAGACAGGAAATGAAGACATCAAAAGAAGTAGGAAAGGAGACCGGAAAGATGGCTCGGCAGGTAAGAGCACTGACTGCTTCTTCCCGAGGACCCGGCTTCAATTCCCAGCATCCACATGGCAGCTCACAAAAGAAGCAGGAAAACGTGAAAACTCATTCCCAGACACCATTCACCACACAGCAAAAGCTTGGCTTTTCTTCTAGACTCTGAATATTTTTCTTTCCTTCCTTTTTGTGTTTGTTTGTTTGTTTGTTTGTTTGGGGGATAGGGCTTCACTTTGTAGCCCAGGTTACCCTAGATTTCACCATGTAGCTGGCCTCTAGCTTGTGGACTGTCCTCCTGCCTCAACTTTCCAAGTGCTCAGACAGCAGGTACACACAACTGGCCTTGTGTCTCAGTCAAACTGGACCACAGTTGTTTCAATTCTCTTAGGCAGCATAAGGATTTAGTGCAGGATTTAGCACTTGAACTAAGTTTCATTAAACCTTTGCCAGACACCCCGGACCCCAAGCACCCCAAAAACTCCTAGGGAAGCCCAGGTCCCCCAAGGCTGAGTGGCTTCTTCCTGCTGCCTGAGCCTCTCAGGACCCGGACAATGCATGCTTTACTTTCTAGCGACATGAAGTAAAAGGCCCTGGATTCTCATTATCTCTCCCACCCCAGGGATTCTCCTGAGTTCCTATAACAACCTGGCCAGGTTCCATCTCATTTGACACAGTCATCAAAGGCAGCCCCAAGCCAAAAGAATCAGTTCCAATAAAGCCCTGAGCTTGGCAAAGAGAGTAAGGAGGACGAAGAGCCAAAGTTCCTGCAGACAGGCCTGAGGGCCCAGCGCGGAGAAAGCTAGAAGGAACGTTTTAACTCTGGGCCTGTACGATGGGGTTGACCTAAGTCTTGCTCAAAGGTCCTGTGGGATGGACAAGGCCCCAGCCACCTGTGTAGAGAGGACACATAAGCTGGTTACACTAGGGAGGCTTGGGGCTCAGAAGAAATGTCTCCCTGCTAAAGCCTCCTCTCTAGCCACTGTATTATGGTGCTTGGCGGAAGGCCCTTGAGGAGGGGGAGTGCTGGGAGGTCAGTGCTGGGTGAGCTTGGCAGGAAGTCTTTTCAACCAGGAACAAACAAGCAGCCAGCCCCTGAATGTAAAAGCTCGGAGGGGCCCAGCTGGCTCTGAGGAGGCTGCTAGGCTGTGGCCCCTGCCTGAAGTCCCAGACAAGGAGCAGATTGGCCAACCATGCTGCTTCCCAGCTCCCATCACCAGCCCACCTGCCTATAGCCAGCCTCAAGAAGTACTATGAGCCTCTCTCCATATTCCACAGGGTATGGTCTCTAGAGGCCCTCTGCAAACACATGTACCGGGAGGCAGGCGTTAGCAGCAGACTATTGTTGAGAACCATGCTTGTCCCCCTGGTCCTGCTAGAAAGCCCTAAGCAGAGATGAGTAGGAAGCAAAAGTACCAGCCTGGAGATTGGGGGAGCTGGGTCAGAGGCAGAGAGTCATGGGAAATAAGGATATAAAAAGGGACGTGGGAGGTGGGGATGTGGTGCACATCTATAAGCCCTTACTCCAAAGGTGAAAGCAGGAGAATTGGGAACCCAAGGCTAAGCCCAGCTACATAGTGAGTTCAAAGCCATCCTGTGCTACAGGAGACTCAATATCAAAAAATAAACAAGAGGTGTCCCAGAGACAACCCCCCCCCAAAAAAAACAACTCAGGTTACTACCATTGCTCTTGGTTGACCACCAGAACTGGATGGTAAGACAGTATTCTAGAAGAAGGAACCACACAGGTCACAGGACAGGGAGAAATCAGGTACTTACTAATCACAAAGCACCCTCCCTATTGGCTAGCCCTCATAGCACAGAAGGTGACACACAGGCTACTGGGAGAGAAGAGTCATCACCAGCTTTACTTAGTGAGGAACTACACTAGCAAGCAATATGGCAGGACTTGCCTATGAGTGCAGCAGTGGCATGAATGTTATGGGGGTAACCAAGCGCTTTCTGGTTAGAGTGGAGAGCCATTCCACAGGAGGAAACCCATGTCTGGCACTGTTAAACGTGGCCAAGATCAGAGGGCTGGGGAGCGTACAGGCTTCATGGATGTAGACACAGTATCGAGCCATTTTCTAAATTCTCATCTCTACCTGTACATTAGTGCAGCCCTCAGACTTCATCCAAGACTTTTCTTTCCGTGTCGATGGTAACTTAAAAACTCACAACTGGTCTAAGGGCAGAGACTAAGTGTCTCAGCCATAACTGGGACACCAGTAGTAACCCCCAGCCCCAAGGCTCAGCCCTATCACTGAAGAAGAGGCACGGGGAGGAGACAAAATAGTGTCTTCTTAACACGATAGCCACTGTGTTTGTGAGCTCACAGCAATTACAATTGCTTTCACAAGACCTGTACAAGACCAAGCTAATTAACATTCCAACATGGCGGTGGCTCATGAATTGATGAGCCCCAACCCCTAGCAAAGGAGTTATTGATAGTTGATGGCTTCTGGTAAAGGGAGAGTCCGTTTTCTTCAAGGGTGTAGCCTCTGTAAGTTGACCGTGCTCCGGTAGCTGACACAAGCCGGTGAGTATCAAACCAGCACAGACTGTAATGAGTGGGTTATATTTTTAAGTGATATATAGTGGGGTAGTTTGAATGAATGAGACTTGTATATTTTCAGGCTTAGTGCCGGATTTGTGAACTCTTTGTAAAGCTTAGGGGGGTTGACTTTTTTGGAGGAGGTCTATCCTTGGGAGTAGGCTTTGAGGTTTCAAGAGCCCATGTGAGACCCGGTGCCTCTCTTTGCCTGTGGATCAAGATGTAAAGTTCTCAGCTATCACTACACCTGCATGCCACCATGCTCCCCATCATGATGATAAGGGACTAAACCTCTGGAACTGTAGGCCAGCCCCATAAATGCTTTCCTTGTAAGAGTTGCCTTGTCATGAGATCTGGTCACAGGAATAGAACAGTGACTAAGACAGAGCATGAAGCTGGGGGGGTGTGGGAGTAAATCTGAGAGGAGTTAAGAGGAGGAGTTGGGGTGAATATGACCAAAATTGGATGAATGTATGAAATTTTCAAAGAATAAAAGTATTTTTTTTGTTTTTTTTATATTTTTTTGGTTTTTTTTTTTTGACAGGGTCTCTCTGCATAACCCTGGCTGTCATAAACTATGTAGACCAGGCTGACTTCAAACCCAGATATCTGAAATAATCTTTCCTGGAACCATAACCCATTTCCAAATACAGTGCAAATTTCTCAAAACCTCTGGGATGGCATCTTTGCCGTCAGCTTGACCATATCTGGACTTAACCCAAGCTGTAGGGTGTCCCTGTGGGGGATTCTTCCTGATTGGATCATTCCAGTCAAGAAGACCCACCCTAAATCCAGATCCTTTGAGGTGGAAGGCCCACATTAAACCTGGACCACACCTTCTGGTGGCAATCTGTATGCAGGACACAGGAGAAGCACTTGTGGCAAGTTCATGCCTTCACTGGCATCAGAGCCTGCTTCTTCAGGTTCTAGTACACACTGAGACACCCAGCCTTGTAGACCAAACAACTATTGGATTCTTAGACTTTCTACTGGGAGACAGCCATTGTTGTAAGAGTCAGACCACTGCCTGACTGTAAGGCACTGTAGTTAAATCCCACTTATATAATATATATTCCTCCTGTAGCTCCATTTCTCTAGAGAACCTGGATTGATACACCCTGTGCAGCTAAGCAGGAGTCCCAGAAGGAATCAAAATATAATTTACTATCTACTCTTCAGTATGGATAACACAAGATGGCAGCAGGAGCATCTGGTGCAGAGTTGAGGAGAGGGAGAAGAGAGAGGAAGGCAGAAGGAGATGATGGGAGGAGAGGGGAGATAAGAGAGTAGAGAAGAAGGGGGAGGGAGGGAAAAGGAGGGGAGTGAGAGGAAGAAAGGGGAGGGAATATAGGAGGGGAGAGGAGAAAAAAGAGAAAAGGCAGAGAAAGGGAGAAGAGAGGAAGAGAGAGAAGGAAAGAGGCCTTTTTTACTACCATTTAAAACTGAACCCAGGGCACGTGGGATGGCTCATTAGGTAAAGGTACTTGAAACCAGGTCTGGTAACCTTAGTTAACAGAAGCTTACTGGTTGT
Organism: Rattus norvegicus; assembly: GCF_021556685.1. Classification (NCBI taxonomy): domain Eukaryota; kingdom Metazoa; phylum Chordata; class Mammalia; order Rodentia; family Muridae; genus Rattus; species Rattus norvegicus. The sequence goes on from NC_141537.1 coordinate 119,101,601, forward strand.
CTGGCTTACTCACTAACAGGCCAATGCTGAGCTAGCTTTAATATACAGCCCATGAACACCTACCTAGGGATAGTGCTACCCACAGTGGACCCGGCCCTCCCACATCAATTAAGACAGTTCCTCACACACATGCCCATATGCCAACATGATCTAGGCATTCTACAAACAAGGCTTTTCTCTCATATGACCCTAGGACAGCGGCTCTCAACCTTCCTAAGGTTTGCTACTGCAACCCTTTAATACAGTTCCTTGTGGTGTGGTAACCCCAACCATAAATTTTTTTTTTCTTTTCTTTTTTTTGGAGCTGGGGACCGAACCCAGGGCCTTGCACTTGCTAGGCAAGCGCTCTACCACTGAGCTAAATCCCCAACCCCTCATAAAATTATTTCATTGCTACTTCATAACTATAATTTTGCTACTGTGAGGAATGATGTAAATATCTAATATGCAGGATATTTGATATGCAGCCTCCATGGGGGTTGTGACCCACAGGTTGAGAATGATTGCTCTGGGCTATGTCAAGTTGGTAATTAAAGATAATTTGGTCACCATCCTAAACCCTTTCTCCTACTGTCCCAGGAGAGCAGGCTAAACTTGGTTAGCTAAGTCCTTGTCTCCCACTGGCTATGAGCCATGTTCTCCAAGGCCAAAGGGAGAAAGAACCAGGGACACACGGTTTTCCCCAAAGCTGACCCTCAGTCATCAAAGGACCAAGGAAATAAGTTGGTACATTCTGCTGGAGGATCAGTGGTACATCCTGTAGGAAACCAATGGCCATATGCCTAAGAGCTTTTAAAAATCAACTCTCTTAGTTAGGGTTTTACTGCTGTGAGCAGACACCATGACCAAAGCAATTGCTATAAAAAGACATTTAACTGGGGCTGGCTTACAGATTTGGAGGCTCAGTCCATTATCATCAAGATGGGAGCACGGCCGCATCCAGGCAGGGTGGTGCAGGGAGAGGTGAAAGTTCTACATCTTCATCTGAAGGCTGTCAGCAGAACACTGACTTCCAGGCAGCTAGAATGAGGGTCTTAAAGCCCACACCCTCAGTGACACACCCACTCCAAGGCCACACCTACTCCAACAAGGCCACACCTACACCAACAGGGCCATATCCTCTAATAGGGCCACTCCCTGGGCTGAGCATATACAATCCATCACACCAACTATGACCTAAATTATATTAAGGGAGAGGAGAGTATGGCCTGCTGAGGTGGCTCAGTAGTTAAGAGCATGTGTTGCTCTTGCAGAAGTCCTGGGTTTGGTAGCCAGCACCTATCATGTTCAGTGTGGTAGGATCACAAAAATGCCGGCAAAATAGACAAAAATTTGACATGCAGTTGGATAGGGGTGTGTGTGTGTGTGTGTGTGTGTGTGTGTGTGTGTGTGTGTGTGTGTGTGTGTGAGAGAGAGAGAGAGAGAGAGAGAGAGAGAGAGAGAGAGAGAGGGGTGTACGTGTGGGTTTGGATGTGGGTGTATGTGCATGTACAGAGCCCAGATGAAGATATCAGTATCCTGCTTTAGAACTCTCTTGCCATTATTCCTTTGAGACAGGGTCTCTCACTGGACCTGGAGCTAGACTGGTGGACAGCAAGCCACAGGAGTCCATCTCTGCCTCTGACAGTGCTGGCACACAGTCCACACCGGTCTTTCGACATGAGTTCTGGAAATCCAAGCCCACGTCCTCATTGTTACCCAGTGAGCCATCTTCCCAGCCTCTTGGGCATTTAACCTTATAAATCCCATTAGAGGAGGGCCAGTGAGGTGGCCCAGCAGGGAAAGGCAGTTACCACCAAGCCTGACAGCGGAGTTATCCCCCAGGCCCCACATGGTAGGACAGAACTGACTCCATAAGTTGTTCTGTGACCTCACATTTGCAGTGGGGTATATAAACACAATCTCTCCCTCCCTCCACCCACTCCCCACAAACAATAAATTAAAATGTAATTCAACTTTTACAAACCTGAATCCATCTAATAGGCCAATAATAAAAAACTATTTAAAATTGTATAGCATGATGATGTGGTAAGTTGTTATGTAGTGACTAATCATGCCTTCCTTTCTTTGTACTAGGATGCTGCACAAGTTATACTTGTGCAGGAGTCACGATAATCTCTGAACAGTTCCATTTTTAGCATTTGTGGCACTCAGCCCCACAGAATAAGTCTTAAAGGAGAAAAAAACTGAGAGGGGCTGGAGAGATGGCTCAGGGGTTAAGAGGACACAGGTTTGGTTCTCAGATCCCACACGGTGACTCACAACTGTCACCTAACTCCAGTTCCAGGAGATCCAGCGCCCTCTCCTGGTCTTGGAGGCACCTGCACACATGTGGTACACAGACATGCATGCAGGCAAAACATCCACACATATAAAACAAAATGTGTATCATGCTAATTTTAAAAAGAAATCTGTTTTAAAACAATTTTAGATACATATAATTTTTATGCATTAAAAATAAAGACTAATTTACATACTAATGAGATGTGGGAAGGTGTTGGGAATTGGTTCTAATGCTTTATCTTTTTTTTTTTTTTTTTTTTTGGTTCTTTTTTTCGGAGCTGGGGACCGAACCCAGGGCCTTGCGCTTCCTAGGCAAGCGCTCTACCACTGAGCTAAATCCCCAGCCCCTATCTTTTTTTTTTAAAGATTTATTTATCTTATGTATATGAGTACACAGTAGCTGTCTTCAGACACACAAGAAGAGGGCATCAGATCCCACTACAGATGGTTGTGAGCCACCATGTGGTTGCTGGGAATTGAACTCAGGACCTCTGGATGAGCAGTCAGTGCTCTTAACCCCTGAGCCATCTCTCCAGCCCCTCTAATGCTTTATCTTAATTCAGTTCCCAAAGCCACACTTCCAGATCTGAGGGTCCCTGCCCCCAGGTGGTTTCGATTGGTAATAAAATTTGCTCTTCAGCCAATGACTGGGCAGGGAGACAGGGGTGGGACTTTTAAATTTCCAGGGCAAGGGACTGAGAGGGAGAGGAAGAAGAGGGAATCACCATTACTCGAAGGGAGAGGGATCAGATTTAAGAGCTGTAGGAGAGAAAGCATCCAGCGATGTAGGTGGAAAGGGAATGCAGCCCTATGGGGTGGCTGCCCAGAGGGTAACAAGGCAGCAAAGATAAAATATAGATTTAGAAGGTGTTAAGCCAGGAATACCGGAGGGAAGTGTGTGCTAGCAGTGGGGAGGTTTAGAAGTGTCAAACCATTGAGCTCATCAAGGCATATCAAAATTAGCTGATGTGTGTGTGTGTGTGTGTGTGTGTGTGTGTGTTCAAAAATCCAGAGAGCTCTTAGGCAAGTGCAGTGTGCACGTGACACCACCCCCGGTCAAAATGGTTTAAACAATTCACCACTACATGAAGGTGTTTATTTTTACAAAAGAATTAAATCTCAGTAAGGTATAGCATGCATATCTGTGATACCAACACTCAGGAGGCAGAGGCAGGAGGATTTCTGCAAGTTCTAGTCCAATCTGGTCTATAGAGTGAGTTCTAGGTCAACCTGGTCTACATAAATGAGTTCCAGGTCAGACAAAACCGCACAGCGAAACTCTCTCCAAAGAACAAAACTGATAATGACAATTCTAAATCTCGGCTGGGTATCTGGTATTGTAGAGTGTAAGACATCAACAGTTTTCAGAGCTGACAGATATTCCGACTTTATAGGCAATGCTGAGTTCATTACCTCACATAAATACATACTGCAAAATGGCAAAAGTCTGTTTTAGGGCCATTTAAAAAATTCCTAGAAACTGTTCTAATGCCTTTGGAATTCATCTTATGATTTTTAATTTTTTATTTTTGTTCTTTCTCATAATTAAATGTCTGTTTTTGAATGAAACTCAAGTTAACACTAGGAATTTTTGCACATGTGTGTGAGTGGGATGTTTAAGACTCTGTGTGTGTGTGTGTGTGTGTGTGTGTGTGTGTCAGAGGTCATTTCTGGTGTCTTTCTCTATTGCTCTGCACCTTCTTCTCCAAGACAGAGCCTCTCTTTGAACCTGGAGCTCTTGGACTAGCCACAGTGGGTGAACAGCAAATACCAGGGATCCCCTCTTCTCCATTGATGGGTTACAGACACAGACCACCACAGCCAGCTTCTCTCTCATGTGTGTGCTGGGGACCCAACCTCAGGTCCTCAGACCAACTGAGCCAGAGCTCCAGCCCCAGCAGTGATACTTTGAGAGGAAATCAATGTCCTGTTTCTGAGAACCTCTACTCTTCAGTACCGGTGTCCACCAGTGAACCCAACCCAGATCTGCTGCTAAACGGAGTTGCAGCAGTCTGCTCCATGACTTTATCACACCCAGAGGGACCCGGGAGACAGTGAACAGTCAAGCATTTCTATGAGGACTGTGCCAGAGCATTCCCAAAGCCAGGGAACACTGTCCTGATGTGAGAGGTACCAGTTGTCATGCTGGGTCCCAGAGGAGATGCCCCTGGCCAGGCTACTGTCTCTGGTGGGCAGCCTCCACCACGTGCTCCTGCAGCCTCACCAGGGATGCAGAATTGAGGGGGGCATGGACCATGAAGTGAAGAAACCTCTGACACCATGAGCTAACACAGGAAGCTATTTATACTGGGTAAGATAGCCTCACAGCGACTGCCGTGGAACCACTAAACCCACATTTTAGTATAACTAGGCCTGTAGACTGTTTATAAATTTTATTTATTATCATTGTATGTGCACGCTAAGATTGGTGTTCAGATGTCGTATTACAGCTGCATAGACTTGGTCCGCCCCTCTCAGTTTTTCTTGGCATCCTGGGATTGTACTCCGCTTACCAGGCTGGCACAGCAGGTGCTGTGGCTGCAGAGGCACCTGGCCAGCCCTGCACACTTGTTTTCTCCCTGTGCAAGGTATTAGAGTCCATCCACCTATCTTCTCAGTGCCAAATGTGTCCAAACATGGCCAGGGGTCATGTGTGTGAATGATACCTCTCCAAGCCAGGTACTGTGTGTGAATCCCTCAGTTCCCCAGCGGCCTCTCACTTCCCACAGTGACTTTCCCTGCCTCAAACCCGGATTTGCCATCTCCCAGTGAGCCCTCTGTCTTCTTGTGTAACAGCATTTAGAACCCAGGGCCTGAATGCTGGTGTGTTCAAAGGTACTAGAGTGTCACATCTCAGCCCTTTTAGTGAGCAAAACCAGAAAACTGGGAAATGTACTAGGCCTGTATGTGTGCGTACATGGTGTGAAGTCTTGGCCTCACACTGATGTCCCTGGGTCAAATGCAATACCTCAGGCTCTTTCTCTAATCTCCCTGCTCCCACAGTGACAGCCCCAGGTCTCAATACCAGTGGTTGTTGGGAGTGATGCCCTTGAAACCCTCCATTATTGATGTTAATATTATGGTTAGAGTTAAGTATGACTGGGTTCATGGAAAATCCCCAGCCAGCTGCAGAAGACTAATACAGATCTGGTGGTCAGGATGAATAATGATATGATAAAGTTCTGACCTTGCTGAGAAATACACCTGATATCAAGGCGCCCAATGTGATGACCTGTAATCTTTCTGAAAAACCAACATCCTGCTGACTAATAGATATGACAAACCTGTGACCTTTCTGAAATCCTGTCAACATCAGCTGATTCCCTGACCACATGAATACTGTGTCCTTGGCTTTCGTAAATGTTTCACACTTCCCCCCTCCCTCTGTCACCCATGTTATGGTATAAATTCTGCCTTGGAAAAAAATAAAATTGTCGCCTTGATCAGACTCTTGTCTTGGCGTCCTTCTTCGCATCTCTTGTCCCCCATTCCCTTCCAGGTACCCTCAGCACCCTCGTTGACAAGTAGTGACTTGGGGTCGTTTGTTTTGTATTTAAACTTTTATTCTTATTTGTATATACGCACATACGTGTGTGCATGTGTGTGTGTTGGTGTCACAGAGATCAGAAGAGAGCACTGGATGCCTGGAGCTGGAGTTACAGGCAGCTGTGAACTGTTAAGTTGAATTTGGGACCTCTGGAAAAGCACTGAACCACTTCTGCAGCACCAAAGTCTGTTTTTAACAGAAATTCATGTACTTGAGACAAGATTGGATTCCTGATCCTTCTCCTTCCCCCTCCCAAGTGCTGGGACTGCAGGCTTGGCCACCACCCCATTCCCACATCTATAGTCATTTATTCTAACCTACAACACACTCAACATAGCTCTGAATTACTACATTGATATTAGTACTGAGTGGATGTTATTAATATTTCTGAGGCTGAGAGATGGCTCAGCAGTTAAGAGCATTTGCTTCTCTTCCAGAGGACCCTGGTTCAATTCACAGCACCTACATGGTGGCTTACAATTGTCTGTATATCCAGTTCCATAGGATCCGATTTCCAGCTCTGGCCTCTGTAGGACACACACACACACACACACACACACACACGCACAAGCACACGCACACGCACACACGCCATACTATTTCAGCTTGTACTCTGTTTTCAGGATCATAATTTGTTAACCTTTAAATAACCAACTCATGCCACTTTCAGATAAAATTAGGATGAACTTGGACCTCAGTGTGTTGTCTCATGTTGGGAGGCAAAAGCAAGAGGATCATCATGTTTTCAAGGCCAGCCTGGGCTACATAATGAGTTCCAAGATAGCCTAGGCTACAAGGTAAGAGGCTGTCTTTAAAAAAATAAAATAAAATAAATAAAAATATAAACCAGGTGTGGTGGTACAGAACTTCAATATTAGCACTCAGGAGGCAGAAGCAGGTGGATCTCTGTGAGTTCAAGGCCATCCTGGTCATCATGGTGAGTTCCAAGCCAGCTAAGGTGATATTGTAAGACATTGTCTCAAAACAACAAGACAACAGTGGATCGGGGAAGAGACCTGTCTGCAGCCCTAGAACGCTGGAACCCGATGCAGGAATTTAGGAGTTTAAGGGTGGCGTCAGCTACATTTGTGAGTTTTGAGGGCAGCCTGGGCAATATAGTGAGCTCCAAGCTAACCTGGCCTAGAATGTGAGACCTTGTCTGCCTCCCCTTCCCCTCAAAAACAAAACAACAAACAAACAAAAGGGTGTCATGTAGCACACAGCCTTGCCTTCAGAGCTCGAGACTGCATCCGACGGCCTCCCTGGAAGGGTGTGCCATCTCTCGTGGGTCTCTGAAAGCCTCCTTTGCTGAGCTAGATGCTGCACACAGTACCCTGGACAGGAGACTCGGTCCTCCAAGCTCCCAAATCTCCTCGCAGCAGTTTCCTGACCCATATTGACTGTGCCAAGGATTCCTTACAACTTTCTCCAGCAAGGAATGAGCTCAGCAGAGCCCGCCCTCATCTCTCTGCACCTGACATGCCAATCTTCCAGCTCACCTGTCTTCCTGTTCCCCTTCCCACCATTTGCTCCTCTTCTTCCTTCTCCCCCCCTCTCCCCTTTTAGAATCGAAAAGCACAATTCTTTCCCCGCTGTCAAGCAGAGCCTCCTCCTCCTCCTCTGAAGCTCGTTCAAAGCATTCTGAGAACAAAGACAGCCTTCTTCCTAAGAGAAATTACAGCGGATAAAATTGCCTCTGCCTCATTACACATACAAGGGTTGGGATCTTTTTAAAGCTTGGCCGGTTATAAATTGCAAACCAGCAGCTGCAAAACCTTCTGAAGACGCTTCTATCCGCAGACTCCACGGTCGCCTCAGATCTGGGGCTGCCCGCGATCATCCCTCTCTGGGGATCTCCAGCTTACACTGCCACCTCCTCGTGTCCTTTACTGTCCTCCCTGCCCTCAGATCTCCAGCCAAGCAGTCACCACTCCACTGCCTTCCAGCACACCAGCCACAGGCCTGAGAGTACAGAAGGGTGCCGTAGACACGAGTCCCAGTATGAGGGGGAGGAGCGGGGTAGCTGAGGGGACTGGCATGCCATGTGTCCCACAGCTCAGCACAGCTCTAAGGTCAGAGACTCTTTCCTCTCAGTACCTTTGTTTCTGGTGAGGGCTGAGACTGCTGCCTTGCTGGCCTGGAGGTCCATGTGGGACGCTTGCAGACTTTGAGGGAATCATGAGTTTTTGAGAATACAAACTACCCAAGAGGTCCCCATTGCTCCTAGAAACAATTCTCAACTCCTGTATGGCAGTGAAGAGAAAGGCCTGGAAGACCATCATACGTCTATGCATGCTGAAGGGAGCGTGTGTGAGCTGAACAATGTCTGAAAGTTGCTGTTGCCTGGGTTAATTTCTAATTAGTGAGCTTCGACATTTTAACTGCTAATGGGAAAGGGAGGCATAAGGTTTGATTATTATTAATTAATATTAAGTAACCGGCCCAACATGGGTTGGTATTATATAAAGAAGTTGTGGTCTTTCAAATCCAAGAGTTCTGCTAAGCCTGGTAGTGCACGCCTGTAATCCCTGCACTTGTGGAGCAGAGGCAGAAGGATTACAGCGAGTTCAAGGCCAGCTTGAGTTACCTAGTGAGTTCCAGGTCAGCCTAAAGAGTAAGACCCTTTTTTATATTAAAAAAAATAATTAAGTAATTAATTAAATTAAAATAAAAAATAAAAATGAGTAACAACAACAACAACAACAAAAAGCAAAGATTTGAAACAAGATGTAGAAGACAAAGTCAAGAGTAAATGAAATGTGGAACGGGAGAGACGAGGGTGTCCTTGGGGGAGGGGAGTGAGTTCCTAGCATCCAGTCCTGCAGCACCTCCTCTATTCCAATCTCCCTGCTCAGGAGATCTGAGGAGCTCTGAAGGGCCTCCCAAATCCATCTGCCCCCCCATCAGACCTCCAAGGCCAGCATCAGATCTCTAGCCTTAAGTTAAGCACCAGCCTCCATTTAATCCGTATAAGCAAGTGGCATTTCTGTCAGAATTTCAAAACGAGAATTGTATCTGGTTTTGAACAGTTCTAGAACTTTCTGGAATGAAATATTACTGGGCTCAAAAAGTAGTTTTTAAGTTTGGTGCTCTTCCGAATTTTATGTAGTTACCTCCATTATGGAGGATCCAAAGTCTAGGTGTTCAGCAGACTTGGCCTCTTAGAGATGGTCGGGCGCTGGGGCCAGTAAAGTCAGGAAGCAAAATGTCCAGGCCTTATGTTCTGGCTGAGGTGTGGTAGGAAACACATACCAGAATAATCCCCATACTTCATGTTCTAGGGTGCCACCCAGGTACACTAGGGGTGGTTTAAAGTCCATGTACCCAAAAAGCCTTGTACTTTCTCCCATCGTGCCTTTGGGTTAGTGATATACAAATGTAAGCGTTAGACCTAGCCAGGAAGATTGTGAGTTTGAGGCTTAGCTTGGGCTAATGAGTTCCAGGGCAGTCAGAGCTACACAGCAAGAGCCCATTCCAAAAAACCAAACCCACAAACAAACAACAGCAACAAAGGAAAAATCTGAAGAAACGGCTTGAGAGCAAGTCCTTCCCGAGGCCTATGGATCACTGACAGACAGACAGGTACAGGGCAGTTCTGGCAGTCAGGAGGCTGCCTCTGAGGCTCAGTAAGGAGCTTCAGGGAGCAGGACATTCAGGGTTGGAGCTCAGGTCTGCTGCTGGCTGAGCGATCTTGGCCAAGTTCTGAAACTCAGATTTTTTAACAGGAATGCAAACCTGTTGAGCACCAATTCTGCAGGCAAGGGTGCCCGCTCTCATTCCACCCCAGGGCAGCACTGTGTGCACAATGAGCCTCGACTTTCTACTCTCCATCTGTAGAATGGGATGTGTAATGGGGCAGGTCTTTGTGATTCGGATAAGCTGAAGGATGTGAAACATGTAGTCACCACAAAGGTACGGCAAATGTTTGAGAGGGATCAAGATATTTACTCTGCTATGAACATGGCAGAGACATGAGTATAGAATCAAGACGTGAAACTGCAAAGATATGTGTGTTGTGTATCAGTTTAAAAATACAGGGCTGGTGAGACAGCTCAGTGAGTAAAGGCACTAACAAGCATGATGAACTGAGTTCGATTCCCCAGAACCCCACAGGGCAGGAGAGAACCAGTTCTCGTAACTGGCACCATATCTCACATCCCTTGATATACCTACACATTAAACAAATAAATGTAACACAAAATAAAAATAAGGGGCTGGAGAGATGGCTCAGCACTGACAAGCCCTTGCTTCTCTTCCAGAGGACCCAAGTTCAATCCTTAGAACACCTGTATTGGGCAGCTCACGACTGCTTATAACTTCAGCTCTAAGGCCTCTGACAGCTTCTTCTGGCCTCCTCAGGCACCAGAACACACATGGTAAATGAACTTCATGCATACATATATACACACACATGTAAATATAAGTAATAAAAATACATTTTTAAATAAATAAAGCTAAAAACACAGACTGTCTTGTTCAGCATGTGCTTAATAAGCACGTTCTGCGTATATGAAAATGAATCGTCACATTCAATTTTCACATTCATAGGAAACGACATGCTTCTGAAGCTGCCCTGCAAAGAATTATTTCTTCAGTTTAATAATGCTGATTACTGGGGTTGGGGATTTAGCTCAGTGGTAGAGCGCTTGCCTGGGAAGCGCAAGGCCCTGGGTTCGGTCCCCAGCTCCGAAAAAAAGAACCAAAAAATAAAAAATAAATAAAAATAAATAATGCTGATTACTTCTCAGCCTTTTGGTTAAGGTCAAGAGGCAACGGTAAGTGTCACACGAGGAAGTGGAGTCATACATTGTTGATGGGAGTGCCGCATGGAAAAACACTTTGAAAAGCAATATGATAGTTTCCCAAAAAGTTAAAACATTTATTTTCCACATTTGCTTTACAAGCTAGCCATCTTGTTCCCAAGGCCAACCTGGTCTACAAAACAAGTTCCAACATAGCCAGGGCTACATCGTGAAACCCTCTCTCAAAAACAGAAAGATAAAGAAGAAAGCATACATCCACACGAAGGACGTTCAGAGCAACTTTATTCATGATAGTCAAATGCTGGAAGAGGTCCAGACGTCCGCTAACAAGTCAATGGACAAACAGATTCTTGAGCATGTTTTCAATGGAACATTTCCCAGCACTAAGAGATGCCTGACTAACAGACACAGCAACACGGGTGAATGTCGAAGCACACACTAGAGGGAAGAGGTGGCTGTGGAACTCTATTAGCACCACAGTCTAGAAACACCATAACAAGAAGTTGATGGGAGCTGTCGTACTGGCTGATCTTGTGTGTTAACTTGACACAAGCTGGAGTTATCACAGAGAAAGGAACCTCCTTTGAGAAAATGCCTCCATGAGATCTAGCTGTAAGGCATTTTCTCAATTAGTGATCAAGGGTAGGAGGTGCCAATTGTGGGTGGTGCCATCCCTGGGCTGGTGGTCCTGGGTTCTATGAGAAAGCAGGCTGAGCAAGCCAGGGGAAGCAAGCCGGTAAGCAGCACCCTCCATGACCTCATCAGCTCCTGCCTCCAAGTTCCTGCCCTATGTGAGTTCCTGTCCTGACTTCCTTTGATGATGGACAGCAATGTGGAAGTGTAAGCTGAATAAACCCTTTCCCCCACAACTTGCATAGTGTTTTGTGCAGGAATAGGAACCCTGAGGAAGGCAGCTGGGGACAGAGAGGATTGGCTCCACGGGCATAAACCAGCTGCAAGAATGATACAAATGTCTCACACCCTGTGTGTATTGACACATTTGCATGTGCACACACATACCTGCAGCTGCATATGCCCATATGCCTGTGTGTGTGCACTGTGCACTGTGGAGGTCAGAGGTCAGCTAACACTGGGTGCCTTCCTTAATTACTCTATGCCTTTTTTTTTTTTTTTGAGGGAGGGTATTTCAATGAACCTGGAGCTCATCGTGTGACTAGTCTGATTGAGCACCACAGTGATCCTCCTGCCTCCGCCTCCCCACCTTACTCAGGAAGGCTCCTGCACCTGGCTTTTTTTTAGTTCATGTGCGTATGGTTTTCCTGTGTGTACGGTTGTAGCACGTGTGCTACACGTGTGCACACAGAGGGTGGAGGACAACCACAGTGTCATCCTTGGGTTTGTCATCTGCCTCCTTTGAAACAGCATCTTCCACCGGCCTGGAGCTCACTGACTGGAAGACACTAGCCCACCAGTGAGGCCTAGGGCTCCTTTTGTCTCTGACTCCCCAGCACTGAGATTAGAAGTGTGGGCTCCTGCTCTTCACATGGGTGCTGGCGATTGAATTCCGATCCTCATGCTTGTGAGGCAAGCAATTTATCAACTGAGCCATCTCTCACATGATGGTGGTCATGAATATGTGGCTGAATATGTCTGTCAAAATTCACAGAACTGTACAGTTTTCGAGGCAAATAATGCCTTAACAAAGCAGACCCTAAAAGCTATGGACAAAGGTCACTTAAGGAGACCTAAACAAGGAGTATAATGAAAGGTTCCTTTTGCTCTGCTAACCACATCCAGACTGCTTGATCCCCACCCCCAACCCAATCACGACGGAGATCTAACCCAGGTCTCACACATGTAAGTGAGCACTGTGTGACTGAGCCCCACCTTGGGCCCTGTTTGAACTTTTATGCTGAGTAAACAATTTACATAATCGGTAACATTGACACTGAGGTTTCAATAATAGAAATGCTCTTTCTCTCAAAAGGCTACAGTGAGAGCCAATGGAATCGTGGGAGAAAGCTCACAGCAATTGTAGAGATGCCCTCTTGATTGGCTGAGCTAGACAAACACATGGATGTGTGACCTTTCTCTCACCTCAAACCTTCCTTAATTTCTTCACCTCCTCATCCCTTCTGATGACCCACACATTCCAAAGTGACAAGGAGGTACAAAGGCCTTTTTGCTGGCTGTAACTCACCTCAGTGACAAAGAGTGTTCGAGGATCGATGATGTCCAAGAAGTGCCTGAAGCGACCGTAGAAGGATGTCTGGGGAATCGAAGAGGAGAGGAGAGTCAGTCAGAGGCTGTACCTAAGCTCAGGATACTGGTGACCTCATGCATGGTCCCAGGATTCTCCATGTGGGTGACGGAGACCACTGAGACCTCAGTCCTCATCTCAGGGCTAGGAGCTTCCTAAAATCGACTCAGAGAGAACATCAAGATACATCATAACCTCTATGTGTGCCACCACACCTGTTAATCTCAGCACTCAGGGGGCAGAGGCAGGTGGATCTCTGTGAGCTGGAGGCCAGTCTGGTCTACAGAGTGAGTTTCAGGACATTCTGAGCTATGTAGAGGCCCTGTCTCAAAACAAACAAACAAACAAATAAACAAACAGAAAAGATACACCATGACTGTGCCGAAGAAATGACTCAACCATTAAGAGCACTTGCTGCTCTTGTAGAGGCTCTAAGTCTGGTTCCCAGAACCCACATCAGGTAGTTCACAACTCCTATAACTTAGTTCCAGGGAATCCAATGCCCTCTTCTGGCCTCTGTGGGCACCTGCATTTACACGTGGTGCACAGAGAGAGAGACAGACAGACAGACAGACACACACACACACACACACACACACACACACACACACACACCTTTAATAGTAATATATAATTCTTGAACCCTTCCTCCAGGTGTCGCCCATGTTTTCCCCTCCCTCTGTCCCACCCTCCTGAGATCTAGTCTAGGCACTTCAGCCCCTAGGTACATGGGCACCTTCCTTGCTCAGGAACTCGGAGAGAGAGCTTGCCCACCCTTCAAGGGGCCCCTCTCTGAGGTTCTGCTCTGCCTTCAGAGGGCAGCTCCCCACAGGCAGAGCCCAAGTATGGCAGCCTCAACTCACAGCCCAGACCCTCCTTCGACTCACTGCCCAGTTACCACAGTGAAGCACAGAACACCGGGCCAGCTCCCCTAGCCTTGCCCAGGAGTAGGGGCCCAGGAAAAGGAAGGCTTTGTGCTAAGCAGGCCACAGGCATTCAAGCACATTGAAAGGAAACCAAGCAACAGGGCTGCTGGGCCTTCTGCCTGAGGACAAAGCCAATAGGGCAAGATTGAGCTGGGAGAGAAAGAGAAAGTGCTGGCTAGAGGATGAAGGGGCAAGATGCAAACGGGGGGGTTCATGCCTCACTGCACTCTGGGCTTGGCCCCAAAGTCCTCCCCAGAGTCCCAGATCTCTCCAAGTACCACCCTCTGCATGGTGAAGGAAACTGAAGGCCTGATCCCACTCATCCCCCTCCCTCACTGCTTACCAGGGCAGCACACGCTGCAGTCAACTCCTGCCCTTTCCCTTCCCAGTAAAGACCTCATGATTCCCCTGAGGCATCATAAGGTTCCCAGGCAAGCCAAACCTATTCTTCCAGCTTTTGCACACCAGTCATGCCTGCATGGGGCAGTCCCTCCACTCTGAAGCAGAGGCCAGATTAAGCCCCAGCACTTAATCCTAAAACAAATATGTTCTTTCCTAACTTCTTTAGCCAAGTGGCTGAAACTAGTCTCCACTTCACACACACACACACACACACACACACACACACACACACACACACACACATCTACTGTCCCAGCAAAACTTCATCCCCACTTTCAAGCAACAATTGCAATATAAAAAATTATTATGATTTCATAAAATCCATGCCATCAGCAAGAGACCAACTTAATAGGCAAAGAGACAGAGAAGGGATGGAGTGTGTGTGTGTGTGTGTGTGTGTGTGTGTGTGTGTGTGTGCGCGCGCTTGTGTTACCAGGGATTGAACCAGGGCATCATACATGCTAAGCAAGTATTCCTATCAACTCCACTACAGCCCCAAGATACGTGGACACTAAAAGATGAACAAAAAACCCACATGGCATCCAGTCCCTAAAAGAATCAGGGTTCTCCCCAAGAAACGGCTGGTTCCAGGGCTGGCACAGGGATAAAATAAAACTAATATACTGTGTGGTTTTAGAAAGGGGGAACTTGGGGCTATAAAGATGCCTCAGAGGTTAAGAGCACTTGGCGCTCCTGCAGAGAACCTGATTCGGTTCTCAGCACCCACACAGTGGCTCACAGCTCTCCATAGCTCCAGTTCCAGAGGATCTGACGGTGCATACATGCACGCGAGGAAACACCCATACACATAATAAAGAATGAGAAATACCATATCTATGTTAAATTTCCTGAGCATAGCGAGCATAGGAGTTATAGAGTCTGTGCTGAAGCATTATGGGTAAATGAATGTAACCTGCTCTCAAATCGCTGAGGTAAAAAGCACCTAAAAGCACAGGGTAGCAACAAAACCCGGCAAGCAGGGGCAGTTGTTTTATTTTCTTCCAGACTAAAGATGTCCTTAGTACTGGCATGTATATCTGCTATTTCCCAGGCTTTCTGGTCACCTCTAGACAATGGTGGCTGCAAGTGCCCCTTGCCCTCCAGGGACAAGAACTACAAGGTGACTTGAATAGACTATAGATGAGATGGGTGTGGCAAGCATAAATCTTTAATCCCAGCACTGGGGATCTGGGAAGAGGACAGATCTCTTTCAGTTTGAGGCTAGCCTGGTCTACATAAGAAGTCTTAGGCCAACCAGAGATACATAGAAAGACCCTGCCTCAAAAAATAAAAAGTAATATTTATAGTAATACATTTTTAATTATTTATTTTACTTTATACATATGAAGGCTTTGCCCGAGGTATGTGTGCCATGTGCATGCCTGTTGCCTGAGGCTAGAAGAGGGCATCTGATCCCCTGGAACTGGAGTCACAGACAGTTGTGAGCCACCATGTGGTACTGGGAACAGAACCCCAGGCCTTGACAAGAGCAACAGATGCTCTTAACTGCCTAACCGTCCCTCCAGACCCTGAGTAATACACTTGATAATAAACTTTCAGAGACTTGGGGCACTCAGATGCCCTCTCCCCTTCCTCTTTGGCTCCTGGTTTCTACTCACAGACAGACCTGAAACAAAACAAAGGCAGACTGATAACCAGCCAGTGGCCTCGAGGCTTCCTGAAGGTAATGTGGCTGGGTGCAGCTTCAAGGTGAAGGGAGGATTAGAAAGCATTCATGGGAGAAGAGGAGGAGCAGGGTAAGGTGAGGATCTTCAAGAGAATGGCTCAAGGGAAGTGACTCCTAGAAAATGTTGCAGATGGCTTACACCTTCTGACTCACCCTGAGGTGATCCTGTCCCAAACCTCCAAGTCTCTGCTTCTTTCTACCACAGCCACTGTTTGGGGGGAGCCCCAGTTAAAGCGTTTGTTCCGCAGACCTCTGCAAATGGCTACTGAGCCAGGCCTGGAGAAAAGGCACACTGTACGTGCCTAGCCGTTGCTCAGAGCCACCAATAACTGACTGCAGAGAAATAGACCAACGGAGAGCTAAGACTACCATGATCAGTGCTCAAAGAAGGTATCACAAAGTGCACCAGAGACACCCAGGTCTCTTCCTGACTCTTCCTGAGGTAAAGCAGAGATCATGTCCAGGAAGCTAGAGCCCAGAGGTGGCAGAGATCACCAAGCTCAGGGTAAAGGTCAGAAGGTGCTCCAGATGCTTAGATTCTCATCTGCCTGTTGAGCTACCTTCTGAAGACTGACTGTGTGCTCCACAGTGTGATAGCAATGCAAGGAAAGCCAAGTTTACTGACCACGAGGGACTGAGGAAGAATACTCAGGGGATGCCTAGTGTTTTAACTGAAATCTAAGGCTAATGGCCAGAGTAAGGAAAGCAAGAAGCACAATATTTTCATCAAAAAGAGAAAAAGTACATTGATCTGTTACATTTGAAATACGTAAAGGCCTTTCCAGATCCTTTCAGTAAGTGCTTAGAAATATAGGCTGGAAACTCACAAAAGGTGCCTGGGTCGGGATGCTAAGCGTATAGGGCCTGATAGCCCAAGATACCTAGGGGACTGCCCTTGAGTCTGGTAGTCAGTCTCACTGACTCACTCCGGCAGGGAGGCTGACTGCACCACAGGGGAACTGTAGGGTATCTGCCAGAAAAAGACAGAGTGTCTGCTAAAGGCCTGCTTTGGTCACTCATCAGCCACGCCCAGTAAAACCAGGTTGCCAGGACAAGAGTTGACCTAGGTCCAGACTGAGACAGGACATGGGGTCTTGTTTCCATGGAAACTACAAAGTTAAGATCAGTGTGCAGTGTTGGAACCAGAAACTCCTCGACACTAAATGCCGGGGTTGATTGTGAGGCAAAGTGGCATGAATCTGCCAATCGAAAGGTATAGAAAGGAGCTAGGGACACAGCTAGGCGGTAAGCGCTTGCCTAGCATGTATAAGAACTCCATTCCCAGTGCGGGGAGGTGGGAAAATCAGAATAGGTTTGATCTGAGGACCTAGCTTAGTGGTAGAGCTTACCTACCACAGGAGAGGAACCACAAATGAAAAATGTGCATGTTTCATACTTTTATATATACATATATACATATGTGTGTGTGTGTGTATTTATGTGCTTGCATGAATTTGTATGCACCACATGTGTGCAGATTATCAAGGAGGCCAGAGGGTGTCAGGTGCCTTAGAACTGGAGCTAAATGTGGTTGTAAAGCTGCCTGTGAGTTCTGGAACCGAAGCTGGGGCCTCCGCAAGAGCAGAGAGCTTTGCAGAGAGCACTTTTAACTGCTGAGCCACCTCCCCAGCCCTGAGTTTCAGTCTTGCACACAGCCCTGCAACAGCAAACTTCCGACCATCATAATCTTAGAGTTTCTAGGGGATGGGGAGATGGATCAGAAGTTAGGACATCTGCCTTCAAGCATGTATGCCAGGTACATGTGGCGGTCCACTTGTAACGACAACCTGGTAAAGCAGAGATCAGAGACCCCAAAGCAAGCTGGCTAGCAAGAGTAAGCAGATAGCAAGTTCTGGGTTCGATGGAGATCCTGCCTCAATGAGTACCATGAAAGAATGATGGGGATGATGGGGAATGATTCTCGACATCAACCTCAGGCCATGTACACATGTGTATGCACACCAACATACATGCAGAAACATACATACATGCAAACCACAGAGAGAGGGGAGAGAGAGAGAGAGAGAGAGAGAGAGAGAGAGAGAGAGAGAGAGAGAGAGAGAATATGAATGAATATGGGGGAAGGAGGAGCAGAACAAAGTAGCTTCGGTACTTAACTGCTGGTGTGGGTTCTTATAAGAAACAGTGTTTCGGGGGCTGAGGATTTAGCTCAGTGGTAGAGCCCTTACCTAGGAATCTCAAGGCCCTGGGTTCGGTCCCCAGCTCCGAAAAAAAGAACCAAAAAAAAAAAAAAAAAAAAAAAAAGAAACAGTGTTTCCCCAGCTCCGAAAAAAAGAAGCAAAAAAAAAAAAAAAAAGAAACAGTGTTTCGAAGTTAAAAAAACATTCTTTCCTTGCTGAAAAACTATTTCATCGGTGTCTGTTCCTTTCCGCCTGTTGAATAGTACACAGTTTTTATTTTCTTGATCTGATTTCATTTTACCTTCTCAGTACTTTAAAATGTATAGTCACCTGCCCCTCCCCCACCCCCATTCAGCCCCATCTTTGCTTAATCACACAGTGCATTTTTTTTTTCTCTCTCTTTCCCTTTTTCTTTACTGGAAGAATGAGTCAACGAAATGATTCCTTCCCTTTCCCTTCACAAGCTAGGTGAGTCAGCTCACTGTGGGTAGTACCCCTCCCCCTAGCAACCCCAAACTGACCCCTTCCCAGGTACTGCCCAGCAAAGCCAGAGAAGACTTTCTAATCCCAGACCCAGCCTCGAAATCATCCGTCTTTGAGAATTATTTGCACAGGATCAAACTAGTGAGCATTCGGCACAACTCTTCACTGAGTCTGTGAGCAGCCTGGCCGGACATCCTCACTGCATCAGCACCATATGTCATCACCTGGGACTTCCCAGGCAGGCCACATCTCCCGGATGCTGATCCATTGGTCCGGGGTGGGCTTCAGACACCAGTATCTCCTTAGTTACCTATGGGGTGGGGGAGGCTAGAGAGATGGCTCAGAGGTTGGGAGAGAATCCTGCTCTTGCAGAGAACCTAAGTTCAGTTCCTAGTATCCACACTGGGTGGCTCAAAACCACCATTAACTCAAGATCCAGGGGATCTGATGCCCTTTTCTGGCCCTTTGGGGCCTATATACTCATATGTACATGCTCAGGTAAAATTTTAAGAAAATACCGGGGTTGGGGATTTAGCTCAGCGGTAGAGCGCTTGCCTAGCAAGCACAAGGCCCTGGGTTCGGTCCCCAGCTCTGAAAAAAAGAAAAAAGAAAAAAAAAAAAAAAAAGAAAATACCTGCCCAGTGTTCTGGGGAGCTGTTGGGTCTCCTCCATAGCACAAACCCCAAAGGCTATTTTGGCAACACTCAGTTTGTGCAAAATAAACAATTAAAAGACAGAAGACCTGGCTAAGTGACTAGGATTCTAGGTGTTTATTACAAGCAAGTTATCTGAGAAATGGGCTCACATCAAAGTTGAGAGGTTGATGTGGGCTGAATTGTGTCTCCCTTAATCCCACAGGCAGACTGGGCCTGCTCAGGCCATCAGTTCAGGTCCATCTTGGAGACCGGCACACATACAATGCACTCTGACCCCAGCCATCTGATCAGGTAAGTGAGATTTCTGAAGGAGCAAGAACACTAAAGAAGCCTGGCAGTGGTGGCTCATCCCTTAATCCCAGCACTTGGGAGGCGGAGGAGGGCAGATCTCTGAGTTCAAGGCCAGCCTGGTCTACAGAGTGAGTTCCAGAACATCTAGGGCTACAAAGAGAGACCCTGTCTCAAAAACAAACAAACAAGCAATCCTCTAAAGACCTGAATAAACCAGGCGGGAGAGATAACTCAGTGATCAGAGCACTGGCCATTCTTCCAGAGAGGGCATGGGTTTGATGCCCAGCACACACATGGCAAATCACAACTGTCTGGAACTCCAGTTTCTAGGGCTCTGATGTCCTCTTCTGGCCTCCATGGCTAGGCACACAGACACATGGTGCACAGACATCCACGTAAGCAAAGCATCTGCTCACATTCAGAAAGATGAATAATTAAAAGACAAGGGGGAAAGGTAAACAAGCAAACAACGGTGACTCTGCACAGATGGAAAGACAAACAGGAAGAGGCCCGTGTGTGGTTTCCTGTTTTGGGGCCTCAACTTGCCAAATTAGTATCTGAGTCTGAAGGGAAGAAAAGAATGGAGGGCGGAGGGTAGGATGTGAAGGAAATGAGGGGGAACACTGTGGAAGGAGACTGACCAGAGGAAGAATGGAGTCTCACAGATGGGGTGGGACGCTATGATGTGCTGTCTTCTGAACACACGGCTGTTCCACTCATGAGCACACGGCAGCTGTGAGTACCTGGGACCAAGCCAGTCAACAACCCAGAGTGGACGGAGGAGGGGCTCCTGAGGCCTCACCCTTAGCAAGGAGCTCCTGCCAACTGAGGTCAGCCACCGCTCCTCCCCCTCCTACCCAACCCTGAGGAGTCATCCATTTGTGCTGTGTACAGATCTAGTGTGGCAACATTACGGCTCTGCCCAAGCTGCTGCCCCTGCCTAGGCTCTGGAAGCCTCAGAGTGAACCGTGGTGGACTTGCACCTCAGTTTGTCTTTGGGGCCTTAGGAACAGGGGTAGGCTCGTTCCCATCTCTCAAAGAAAAGGAATTTTAGCAATAGTGGGACAGACAGGGAGTGCGATTCAAACAAACCAACAACTTCAAATGGCAGGTGACAGTGAGGGAAGTGCCAAATGAGTCATTATTTAATGGTAAGAAACAATCAGTGGTTAAAGCATTGTTGCTCTTACAGAGGCCCCAAGTTTGATTCCTAGCACCCCCACATGGTGGTTCATAACCATCCATAATCCCAGTTCCAGGGGATCTGACAACCTCTTCTGACCTCCAAAGGCACCAGGCACACACGTGGTACATAGACATGCACGAAAGCAAACACTCATACACATAAAATAAAATTTTTAAAAATCTCTTTAAAAAGAAAGAAAGAAACTAAAGAGATAACCTAGTAGTTCGAAGCATTTGCTGATCTTCTGCGGGACCTGAGTTCTGTTCCCAGCAGGAAAGTCAGGCAGCTCACAATGGTCTGTAGCTCTGGCTCTAATGGACACTGGCACACATGTGAACATATACACACACGAATAAATAATAAACTTTGAAGATAAGAATAAGGAGAGGGGCATTCCAGATGGCGCATGCCTGTAACCCCAGTACTGGGAGGCAAAGGCCAGGAGGACCAAGAGCTCATTCTCAGTCACATAGCGAGTTCAAGGCCAGCCTGGTCTACAAAGCGAGTTCCAGGATAGCTACTCAAAGAAAACTGTCTCAAAAAATAAATTAATTAATTAAATCAAGAATTAAATAAATAAGAGGCAGCAAGCTAATGTGGTTTGGGGGATGTTGCATTCACATTAATACTAATTTTAATTTTTTTAAAGATTTAATGTCTAAGAGAAAGGGGAAGGGTATGTGCAGGTGAGTGCAGAGGCCTCTGGAGGCCAGAAGAGGGCATGGCATCAAGTTTCCAAGAGCTGCTGCTGTAGGCAGTCCCCTGATGTGGGTGCGATCTGAACTCAGGTCCTCGGGAAGAGTATTTGTATGTCTGCCTTATCTGCTGAGTATCTTTCCAGCCTCCGGGTTTGAAAGCCCTGCAATAAGCTGCAGTGTGGAGGCCATATCACTTCTGAAGCATGCTCCCCTCAAAGCTTGCAGCTCTGTCTGTCCATGGGGAATGCACTAGACACACCGCAACTGAAGATGTGCTACAAAATATCCCACCCTTCTTCCCAACACTGTCAAGGTCAAAGAGTGAAGAGAATGAGAAACTCAAAGACCAACGGAGTCAGAAAAAGACGTGCCGTGCAAAAGCAACCTACAACATTAGAAATGAAAGAGACATTGACATAAAAATAAATACAGTTCAGCCTGAAGTGTACTGATTTTTATCTGTTTATTTTTTATTATTCACACATTAAATACATTTTTGGTTTTTATTTTTATCTACTGTCACATTTTTTTACTTTGCCTGGTAGTGGTGGTGCACACCGTTAATGCCAGTGCTTAGAAGGCAGGGCGAGTTCCAGGACAGCCAAGGCTACACAGAGAAACCCTACTCCAAAGAAAAAAATTTCTTTTAAACTTTTATGTGTATGAATTTTTCCCCGGCTATATGTGTGTGCACATGGGTGTGTGTGCGCATATCTGTGCACTGTGGCTGGTGGAGGTCAGAAGATGGTACCAAATTGCCTGGCACTGGAGCCAGATAGTTGTCAGCCACCAGGTAGATACTGGGACTCAAACCTTGGTTGTCTATGGAACCCCACCTCTTCTTTTGATGAAACACGTAGCTCTGGTTGGTCTGGAACTTGCTCTGTAGACCAGGCTGGCCACAAGTTCTCAGAGATCCACCTGCCTCCACCTCTCAATTGCTGGGATTAAAGATGTGCACCACCTCATCCACCTACTTATTTATTTTAAATTTTTGTGTGCCACAGATGTGTGGGTGCCCATAGGGGCCAGAAGATGTCAGATCCCCTGGAGTGGAAGTCACCGGCCATGTGAGCCACCCACTTAACATGGGTCCTGGGAACTGAATTCTTGCCAAGCAAGAGCTCTTACTGCTGCGCCATCTCTCCAGCCACCAATTTTAGTTTCTTATTTTTGACAAATGTCCATTGGCCCCATGAGATATTAAAGGACCCTGTGTGAGAGTTGTGCAGGGATTCTTTAACTTTTTAAAGTTTGTAAAACAAACCAGGCTGGGTGTGGCACCTGAGGAATTTACAGCTGAAGTTGTCCTCTGGCCTCCACACACAGGAGTACACAAATCACACACGCACACACACACACACACACACACACACACACACACACACACACACACACACGCGCGCGCGCGCGCGTGCGCGCATACGATACGTGCATGCACGCACGTACTCACATCATGCACTAATCCTTAGTTTTAGATATACCCACCTGGCAAAGCAGCATTGAATGATGAGCAGTCAGGGGTTAGAAGATGAAAGGCTCTAATTTGGGGGTTGAAAACCTCTAGAATAAGGAACACTGACATAAAGAGATCTCTCCTGGGTCTTTAGTACTTCTTTCCTACCCACAGGGCCGTGTGCTGCTGCCTCATTGGACCTTCTGGTTTGCTTTAGAAAGCCAGAAAACATTTAACTCAGCATCCAGGTGGTGGTGGCGCACCTTTAATCCCAGCACTCGGGAAGCAGAGGCAGGTGGATCTTGGCATTCGAGGCCAGCCTGGTCTACAAAGTGATACCTTGATACAGAGATGCCCTGTCTAAAAAAAAAAAAAAGGAAAAAAAAAAGAAAAAAGAAAAAGTTGACAGTGAATAAATAAGCTTGGACTCTGGAACTAGGCTGCCTGGGAAGTCACTGAATCTGTCTGTGCACTGCAACTTTATTACCTGAAAACTAGAGGTCATTGTACCAGTCACAAAGGACCGTAAAATTTTCATAAGCCAATTTCATAATTTCATAAGCCAAGAAGGGGTAGGCCACCATAAACATCTTATGGAGAGAAAAGCAGCCATAGACAAAACCCAACCCATCACCCTCTCCCTGTCCTCTGATCCTGCTCAGTTGCTGCCCCTCCCCCTGCCCTCCTTTATAGAGAGACCTTTGATCAGGGAAGGGAGGAAGGGCTTCCAGAGCCAAGCGAGACCTCAGTTCCCAATCCTACAAAACGCACTAGGACTAGGGCTGTAGCTCAATTGGTAGCCTGTTTGCCTAGCATGCACAAAGCCTTGGGTTTGGTCGCCAGCACCCCATAAAAGTGGGTGTGGTTAGAACACCTGTAATCCCTGCACTTCAGAAGTGGAGGCAAGAGGGCCAGAATTTCAGGGTCATTTGTAACTACATAGGAAGCTTGAGGCCAACAGAATCTTCCTGTAGCCCTGGGGGTGGAGGTGGAGCTCTAGGAATGGATGATGGTTTATGACCCACTGTCCACAGACATCTGCTAGGCCAGTGCAGTCCACTATCAGCAGTCATTAGATACCTACTGTGTGCCAAACACTGAGAACAGGACCCAGGATCCAGATGAAGATAACTGGGCCCAGGTAAGGGATGTGGCAGCTTCACTGATTAGGACTTGCTTAGCATGTGCAAAGCTGGATTCTATCTCCAGCACTACATAAATGTCACCGATACACACGCCTAGAGGTGGAGACAGGAGGGTCAGATATTCAAAGTCATCCTTGGCTACATGGAGAATTTTGAGACCAGCCTCTGAAGGAACCTGTCTACTCAGAAGTATGTTGCAAACTATTGCCTTTAGAATTTCCCCTTAAAGAGTGGGAACAATGTTGCCATCCTCCAAAATTCCTGAGGAACAATTTAAATGAAATCTGGCCAATTGCCACAATCAAAGGCTTGTAACTCAATTTCATTCAGTTTCACAAACCCCACTGGAGGGCCCCACTCATTCACAAAGCTCTGTGACATACCTCACCCATCCAGACCTTATGCTAGTGTGATAACCTAACCTAACAACAGCATGACGAGGTAGGCACAGTCGCTGATCCCACAGACTATATGATCAAAGGGGGAAACATATGGCAATAAAGAAGCCAAGGGCATGAAGATCCTTTGAGGAAATGATATTTGTGGATAATATAGGGATGAGGTGGAGCGCAAAAAGAGTTGAGAGCAGGAGGCAAGAGATATTATGTTCCAGTGGGTGGCTCAGGGGTGGGAGGGAAAGGATAGGTCTGGGGGTTAAAAACAGCCAGAATGGTGGAGAGAAAGGGGCAAGTGGGGAGTCACATGTCAAGGAGTGGGCCCTGCAAAACTTTGGGTCCCTTCAGATGCAAGGTCTATGTCTCAAAAGTAGAGGAAGCCACTGCAGGCTGTTTAGGGATACTTCGAGTATGGGAATCACCTGATCAGACCTGCATTGCTGGGTCTCTGCCATAGAGGAAAGAGAAGAGTTGGAAGAGGGCCAGAGCAGGACTGGAAACCCAGGAACCTGTCGGAGGTTCCCACATTAGCCAAAGAATAAATGGTGTGGATTGGCTTAGCCTTGTAGAGGGCGGCTATGAGAGCTGTGGGGGAGAAGAGATCACAGCCTCTGGCTGGACTCAGAGGCCTGGGAATTACAGAGGAGAAACTAGGCTTATGACTCTAGTTCTTGGGTGGCAGGCTGAGCTGTTTGCAGAGGGAGGAGCAGGTGTGGAAGAAACAGAAGTTCTCAGCATGGGTGAATCAGACCTGCTCAGCAGCCTTATTAAAGCCACTAGGCTGCCAGCAGTGGAAGCCTCAGCAGAGGCTACTGCATACTCCACAGATATGAACAGCTGCAGGAACTAAATCTCCCCAAATACACTCCACAAGAGTGAAAGCCCAGAGCAGAAAGCCAACACAAGGTACTCAGTAAATGTTGGGTAGATGGATGATGACCCAAGCACTATCCAGATACCAGACACCAGACCTGGGAGAAAGAATCCCTTACTCAGGTCGTGTTATTAAAAGCCCAATTGCCTCGGGGTAAGATTAACCCCTTTTACCAGGAAAAGGACCAAGGGAATACTTTAAAAAAGTAATCTGCATCTGCAAGGTTACCACTTGGGGTACAGAGGGGAGTTTGGCGTTCTGATAGGACCACTGGGGTAGTGGTTCCAAAGACAGCAAGTGCTTCCTAGTCGGGAGTGCAGGCTTACTTAAAGATGAGTAGAACGGGTGGGGGGGGGGGGGGACAAATAAAGGTTCACTCAAGGTTAGACACAAGCACCCCTGACAGCGTCTCAATAGGTGGCAGTTTTCACTAGCTGGGACATTAAATCTCTCCAGATTCTTCCATGCTGAGACAGTCTATTTTTAAAAGAAACCAAGTCCCATTTAAAAACTCTAGGGATGTAGTTTCAGAAAGCTCAGCTCGACGAAGTCGTGGGGGTGGGGGGGAACACACGACTGAATTCGAACCCATTCTCGCCTCTACGCCCAGCCACATCCCATCTTTGTAGTAGCGTTTCCTTTCTTCCTTCAAAGTTTTCTCTAACGCATCTGCTGCCCCCACTCCTGGCAAGCCCAGGGTCACTTTAGCTTTGGAGTCAGAGGGTCTGCGGTGTTGTAACTAAGCCCCCCAGGCTCCTGGCTCACAGACCTGGACCTGCGGTTCCAAGGCCGAGTTAGTGATACTCTGCGAGGTTTTGGGGTTTGTGTGGTACCCCAGGTGAGGTTAATCATAGTCATGGTGCACCCTGAGGAGCCCAAGCCTAAGGTATGGATGGGGGCCAGAGCTGAGCAGCGCGTGTAGGACTGGGGCGCGCTTGGGACCCTTGGGAGGAGCGCGGCAGCTCCGGAGAATGACACAGCGTTTCCCCGCACCCGGCTCTCCCCGCGTTGTCCCAGCCGCATCCCCGCAGAGCGCACTAGCTGGCCCGCTGGTCTCATCACTGAAGCCCCGGCCCCGGGATAGAGATCAGGTCGCTATACCGGTGCACGCGGTCCCATCCTAGGGCACACGCAGCACCTTGCTGGAGGTTGAGAAGCCAGAGCATGACCGTGGGGCGTGACCAGGGAGTTTTGCCCCGAGACTGTCCCGCAGCTCATAAGGAAGGTCAGTTCCACTCGGGGAGAAGTTGAGAAGCGTACGGGCCATACCACCGGCCCATGCTGCACAAGACTGGAACTTTGCGCCTAGGGCGCATTTGCCAGAGCGACCCTTCAGAACCGCTCGGACCCGGGACCGCGACCCGCGTGGCCAATCAACGCGCGACTCGGACGGGGGCTGTGCCATGGCACGGGCATCCGCGGAGTGACTGTGTCACCCGCCAATAGGAAACAAGAGAGGGAGACCTCGCCCATCCGGTTGCCCAATAGGAAAGGAGCGGCTTCAGCCAAGGTCCCCACACTAGCTGCAGGCTCTGGTGGCCGTGGGTTGGAGACCCTCGGGCTGAAGTGACTTTGCAAGAGATTTGGCTCGGTGCCCTCCCCTGTGTCTCCCTCCCACCCGCAGGCCGATGCCTGAGTCTCACCTGCTGGAAGCGGGGCTTGCCCAGCTGGAAAGGGGGAGCATCGGAGGAGGCATTCGAGGCACTGGCCGCCGCGGACGCCGCCGAGGCTGTGGTCGCTGTATCCGCCATGGCCACTGACGCCCGCAATCTCCAGCCCTTTTAAAATGTCCCTCCTCGGCCCCCGCCACAGTTGCCTCTCCCGATTGGCCGTGAGCAACCGCAGCGAACCGGGCGCGCAGGGCCTTCTGGGGAGTGTAGTTTTCCTCTGCTCCGAGCCTGACAACCCCAAACTGCGGAGAGTTGCACCCACGCAGACCTGGTCTCGTTTCCCACCGCCAAAGCAGCAGGCGTCCGCGGTCCTGGGAATGTATGCAAATGCATGTGCGGGTGTACATGCAAACCTGAGTCTTAGGACAAGGAACCCCTACAAACGCGGGCACGACCCGGGATCAGACAAGCAAGGACTCCAGGCAGAGTGGGGTTAATTCGGACGGCCTTCAGCAAGGAGTCGCACTGCGGGATTTTCCTACAGTTTCTTCTATCAAAACCCTGCCTCCAGCCATTCCGCCACTCTCTGAAACGAGCCATGCTCAAGCTACTGTGACCCTTTTACAGTCTATTCATTTTTATCGCGGCCTGAGGCGGTTCTTTTTCTAAGTTCCTCATAAATGTTCATCGATTCAGTCATCATACTACCATAAAGATCCGCTTCCGGATTCTGTACCACGCGGAACTCTCTTTTGCCTCGTTGCATGTAGCTCAGGCTAGCCTGGAACTATGTAGCACAGGCTGGCCTCAAACTTGTGATCCTTTTTCCTCTGCCTTCCAAATTCCAGGATTACAGATGCCAGCTAGCAGACAAACTATGGACTTAAATATATTTGTTTCCTACTGTGTGGGGAGGGGGCGGTGGCTCACATAAATAAATCTTCAGTTCAGATTTAGTGTGAAGAGAGCTTACACTAGGCACTCAAATGTATTGGATGAGTTAAATATCCAGAGCTTAAGCATCCTGAGACCCTACTTCTTTTGGCCTAAGCAGGTTCTCTCCAAGACTAATTACCAAGGACTAGCAACAGGGGTGCACCAGGAGCTGCAGAGAGCACCAGGGTAATAAACACACACCCCCTGCAGAATGGCACCCAATGGCAACTGCAGCCCCAGCTCAGTGATGTGGTTATGAGCCACACTGGGCATGAAGGGTGGGGAGATGTTGGTTTCACTGAGGACATAACTCCTTGGCTCTAGGGAAGCCTCTGTCTCCTGATGAGATTCAGAGGTAACTTGGGGTTGTCCTCTTGTCCTTCTAAACATTGCATGAGCCATTGGTGGCCCAAGTGCTTATCCACTTGCTGATAGCTGAGCCATATGGAACAGGACTCACAGATGGACCTAAGAACAGGTCTTATTTTTGC
This sequence comes from Rattus norvegicus, assembly GCF_021556685.1. Taxonomy (NCBI): domain Eukaryota; kingdom Metazoa; phylum Chordata; class Mammalia; order Rodentia; family Muridae; genus Rattus; species Rattus norvegicus. The sequence continues at coordinate 119,129,792 of NC_141537.1, forward strand.
TTTGTATCTTGCCTTTCCTTACTGAACTCAGTAGCTTCAGAACTGAAATCACAGACCGTGCCCTTTCTCCACACTTCCCTACTAGCCCCAGCACTCACTATGCCAGTGACCTGTGCCTGGTGAACACATGCACCCTAGACACACCAGGCCCTAAGGCAGTGCTGCCTGTGATCTCAGGGCAGTAGCGCTCTGTCACCTAAGACCCACACTGCCCTCTCCCACAGGCAGTCTCCTTCACCCGCTCATTTCAAGACAGAAACACACCAAGCTGGCTGTGGTACACGAACCTTTTATTCTTCATAAAGTCCTCAAAACATGAAGAACAAGCTCTTTATAGACAGCAGTTTCAACTAGGAAGACAAAAGGCAGGTGCCTGCTCACTGCCTGTCTGGCTGCACTCTGCAGTGTGTGGTAAGGAGCAGACACATGAGCAAAACCCTGGCCTCAGTTCAGGACTCCTCTGGGAGACACCCCTACCCTGGCCATGTAAGGAAGCCAAACAGCAGGAATGGATGAAAGACAAAAGACAGGGCTGGGACCAATTAAAGCCCAGAGGAATTCCTAGCAGAGGGACTCAATTCCTCAAGAGACACCTCCAACACCCATGACTGCCTCCACCCCAATATTCTGGGAACTGGTGATGACTTTCCTCTTCTCTGAGTTGACCTATAGTTGGTAACTGTGCTGTGGTGGACCACATTGTGGAGTTCATCTGCTCCATGCTGGCAGAAGACTGACGTCATCCACAGAGACTATTCTGAGGTGTTCTGGGTTAAGAGATACTGGAAAGAAGTTACTACCTCTCCACTGGGCCAAGAGCATCTTCTGTCAGCATTTCACCTGCTTCACTCATACCACATACCACATGCACAGCCACCAAGGACCCCCAGATGTCATGGGGAAAACGGTTGTATTCACAAGCAAACTAGAAACTGGACCACAGGGCAGATACTTGACTTTAAAATGCACTTCAGCCAAGCCAGGCAAGGCAGGGGTGAGCAGGATTGGTGAGCAGGAGGGCTGTACAGCAGGGACAGAGCAGCTGGAAAGCCACAAGGCCTTTTCCTAAGTACAGGTGTCTCCTAAGGCAGAGGGAAGCCTCCTACTTTCAGACAAGCCCACTGGCCCAGCACAACTGGGACCCAACGCCAGGCACAATAAGGTGCTGGATAGCCCTGGACCTACTGTGCATTCGATTTTATCCTGGGATGCTCCAAATAAGGGTCAGGGGAGGAGCAGAAAGTAGGAGGGAGGCTTAGGAGGTGGCAGCAGATTGGCCAGAGCCTTAGCTGAGGTACTTCTCAGGGTAGCAAAAAAGCCTGGTCCACATCCCCCTTTCAGGACCCTAACAGCCATTTCCATGTGCTCAATAGGGAGGAGACACCATGACCAGAGAGACATGTACATCCAGGGGCTCTTGTCCTCACCCATAAAAGGCACATTTTGATTGGTTCCACACGTTCTGAGTCTGCAGCAGCACAGTTTTGGCATGACACGTGGTAACAACAGGCACAGAAGCCTGGTCCACAAAACATGAGCAGCAGCCTGAAACCCCAACCCAGAGGGAGGGTCTCATGTTAGGGAGGTAGGGAGGACCTCAGGAGCAAGGAGGCCTTCTCCCTGTGCCTAGCCCCACCTCCGGCCGCTACTGGGACATGGAGTGGAAGGGTCTGAAGAGGGGCAGGGCAGCTGAAGAACACACAGGCAAATACCACCATCACCGTCACCACCACCATCACCACCACCACCACCCTGCTTAGATGTTCCACACACAGCTCTAGACAGAGAGGCAAAACTAAAACACATAGGCTCCTTGCTCTCAAGTACAGACACAAGGCTGAGGAGTAGGTGCCCTGGCTGTCTACAATGCACAGACCAGCAAGCAGCTTAGTCCCCACCCGTGTCCCAGTTGATCCTGGGAGGCCCTCCGGGTGTCTGAGGGAAATGGAGATGCAGAGCCGGCCAAGAGAAGAAACAACTAACGTCATGGGGTGACTGTCTGTGCTGTCAACAGTGTTGCCCCAGATACTAGCGCTCACCCCAGAACCCATGGAACTCCTGCTCCATCTTGACCGCTAACAACCTTGTTCCAATTCTCTGGGGGAGAAAATGGGCAGGTAAGAGGGGGTTTAAAGGCCCCCTTCCAGCAGCAGAGCAGAGGCAGGACAGGGAGGGGAGCAGAGAGTGACCATGAGAGCAGGCTCGCCCTACTCTCGGTGAGAGCAGTCAGTGGAGGGCATTACACAGGTCCTCACCATCCCTCCAGGGATGGAGTGAAGGGTCACTTGGAGGGACCCGGGGAGATCTGCAGCAGTGTGGGTGAGGTCTCCATGATCCGCACCAGCAGCCGGTCAATGTAGCTCTCCAGTTCCTGCACATGCTCGTCCCGCTGGCTCAGCTCACGCTCGCGCTGCAGGAGCAGGCCAATGAGCTCATCATGAGTCAGGTGATAGTACTTGGCTGACTGGTCCAGCACAGCAGAATCCTATGGCCAGATAGGATGGAACTAAGAAGGGAGGCCCAGACCATCCACCAGCTAGCCCACCCAAGTCTGTTTCCCACCGTAGAACCCCAGATTCTGCAGCAGCCCATCTCTAAGGATGGAGATGTCCATTGAGAGCTGTGGCCCGGGGAACTACCAGCTACCTGCTCTGCCCTTGGCATCACTTGGCCTCTGCCCATCGTACTGACGCTTCCCTCAGGTGCCCCTAAGATCTTGCTGCACCTCACCTTCAGCCTCTTGGTGTCCACAGTTGAGCCAAGCTGGGATGCTGGAAGCACAGACTGGATGCCTCCAGATGTGACGGTCTTGAGCCTCTCCAGTCCGCTGCTCAGGGCTGTGCTCAGGCTAGTACGAGACTGTTTCCTGTCGGGGCTAGCCTCCACAGGGGCAGCAGTGAGGGGTTTCACAGGATGGGGACTGCAAAAACAAACAAGTGAGCTATAGGGACAGAAGGGCAGCACAAAGGTGACACCACCATCTCTGTGATGTCTCCAGGACACAGCATCCTGACCTCCTCAACCCACCAGCCTCAATCCAGCATGGATAACTGGCCTACAAATCTTGTACCTATGCCAGGTCTTTGCCAGCCATTTCCCTTCCCTTGTTTTCTACACATTCAGTGACCCAGTGGTCAAGACGTAGGTGTGAGAACTTCAGAGCTAAGAGAAGGAGAGACCTGCACAGACTATGGTGCTCCCTTGTCTTCACCTCTCTCTGCTAATGGCTTGCCATAAGATTTTGGAGAGGCCTGCAAAACCTCTTCTTGACCTTGACCCCACCTCCTCCCAAATCACTGTCCAGAGCATGGAGACTGCCTTCCTTTTCTAACCTCTCACTTTCTTTAAGTACTCAGGCCAAACCTCAATGCTGATACCCCAGTCCAAGTAAATCTGCTGGATCCCCTCCTTCACTTCTCTGAGTTAACAGCTACCCACCTCTCCCTTTCTTCAAAGACCTGCAGCTAATGCCCTGAAGTCTACTAGCCTCCTCTCAGTCCAAACTGCTACTTCCCTGTCTTCTCCTTCTCCTGAACACCCTGCTTTCTCACCAGCTGCAGTCCAGCTGCTTCCCCGGGGTCCTTCTAGATGTACCAAGTTCCCCTCACACCTGCCTTTTCCAGAAGCAGCTTTCCCTATTCTGCTAGACAATTAGTGGCCTTCCGCTTCTGAAAATTCCTTTAGTGGCTCCTTTCTAAGTAAGATAACAGATTCTAGGATGACGGGGGCTCTGCCTGTGCCTCCTGGCCCACAACTACCCCCTCCTCAGTCATAAACAATCTTTCAACCTTTATGAAAACTACTTCTAGCTAGACATAGTGGGGCACACCTGTAATAACAGCACAGCAGAGGCAGAAGCACCAGGAATTCAAGGCCAGGCTTTCCTACATGAAACTGTGCCTCAATAACCCCTCACCAACATATTCCTCTACCCAGGATCCTTCCCTTCCTCCCCTAACCTAGTTCCTACTACTGTGCCAAAGCTATACAAGTCCACCTCCTCAGGAAACCTAGTGATTCCCTGACCTAAGATAACCCTCTCCTGGGTGCCCGAGCACCTGGCACCTGCAATAGTCATAAGCCTATAAATCAGGTAACCTGTCCTGGGGGAACCTCATAAATCCACACTCGCCCTATAGAGACTTCAGGCCTTTAGGCAAAGAAGAGAATGGACCCGGGTTCCCTGACACAGGCGCAGGGTGACCCCATGAAATAGCACTGCTCCTCAGGACAGGGCTGGTGTTTAGTCTCACAGATACCAAGTCCCCCACACAGGGAGCTTCCTGAGGAGTCAGTTCACTAGGCCTTTACCTGGTCCTCTCACCCAGGAGTCTGCCCTGGAGATAGTATGAGAGCAGCTCCAAGGCCACCTGTCTCAAAAGCCACCCTCAGCGCATGGAGGTACCCTCTCAGCAAACAGCTAGAGTGCTAGGCTCTTGGCCTGAACCCCCCCGCTGCTACACACACACACACACACACACACACGCATCTGAGAAATAGGGACAGTTCTATGTGACCATCTCTTCACAGTGTAAGATCTTACTCCATATACATATTAAATGACACCAATTCTGAAAAGAACCCGTTTGAGTACAAGCTGAGGTTATACTGCAAGATGTGGGCCACATGAGGACACCATCACCAGGAAATGAGGAAACCATAGCCACCAGCTCCTTCTCCTTACAAGGAGGCACAGGCTCACCCAACACCAGGTGTCACCAGCAGGCCCAACTGCTTCCCTCACTGAAATGAAACCTCCCTGCTTGTCCACCTGGACTAGGCATTCTTTGGTTCTGGCACAAAACAGATGCTTGCTCAGCAACCCTAGACATATGAACCAGCAGGTGCCTGAGCAGGCTGGGGGGCCTCAAAGGCCAGGGTCAGATCATGAGCCACTGCCATCCTGATCCAATGCCCCTGCTGGGTCACTCTCACTGAGCCTTTATCCCAAGTCTCATCGCCCTCCATTCTGCCCAGGGCCTCATGCCGTAGAGACCACAGTCACAGAGGCATGAGCTATCCACTCAGCTGCCCTAAACGGATCCGGACAGTGATTTGGGAAGAGGCAGGGTCAAGGTCAAGAAGAGGTTTTGCAGGCCTCTCCAAAACCTCGTGGTAAGCCATTAGCAGAGAGAGGTGACAACAAGGGAGCACCATAGTCTGTGCAGGTCTCTCCTGCTCTTAGCTCTGAAGTTCTCATACCTACAGTCTTGACCACTGGGTCACCGAATGTGTAGAAGACAAAGGAAGGGGAATGGCCCAGGCCTGAAAGCCAATGACAAAGCAAGCCAGTGAGGTGCCTGCTGCAGCTGGAGAGCCTTTTCTAGAGGATTTGGGTGTGGGAAGCATTTGAAGACAGCTTCCTTTCCTCTCCTCTGAACCTGCCTTCAGCTTCCTCTCTAAGTCCAAGACCTTCTGCCGGCTCTCTGCTAACTCATCCTACCTGGACAGAAAACTGCTGTGAGCCCCACTACAACCTGTTACTACCTACAAAGCCTGAAGAAGTATCACCCCTTTGTGGAACTCCAGTCCCCCAGTCATGGCATCTTCGTACAGCAGATGCAGCTCTCATGCCCATCTTCTGCCAGGGCACGTGGACTCTCTCCAACCTCATCCCTCAACCTCTATCCTTATCAGGTGCTGTTTCCCAAACCCCAGCTTATAGGGCCAGCTGTCCCATGTATAAACAGTGTCAGAGCTGGTCCTACAGAAGTACATGGCTTCACCGGCTGCCTCCAAATAGAGGAGACCTTACACGTGCCCTCGGCAAACATGAAGCTCTACTGTGAAGTACTTCCACTCCTGTGTCCCTTCCCCACCCATGTTCCTCCTGGGAAGGGTTCTAGGTGGATGCTCACCTGCCACTGGGCTGGGGGTCCTCAGCTGGCCGTGTCTCCAGGGGCAGAAGCACAAGCGGGGAGGCTGGGGTGGCTGCAGCGTGGTCTTCCCCATATGGTGTAGGGGAGCCCCCAGTGGGGGAGAGCTCAAGGGGGCAAGCTGACTCTTCGGGAAGTGAGGAAGAAGAGGTCAAGGGCCAGGCTATAGGCAGGGGAGGGCACGGAGGGCCTGGCACTCCGTGGCGGTGGCTGGCCCAGGGTGGGAGAGGGGGAGGTGGGAAGGCAGGTTCTGGGGGTGTGGGCAACTCTTCTGGACCAGAGTGGGTAGAGGATCCCCTTGACCCTGGTGGTGATGTGGATGGGAGGCTGAGGGGATCTTGGCTCTCCTGACATGAGAAGGGATTTGAGGCCTCCTCCTCCTCCTCTTCCTCTGCTTCCTTCTCTTCCTCCTCCTCCTCTTTCTTGACCCACAGATCGGCCTGCTGGGAGGGGACTGAGAGAGCCCCAAACCCCTCTTTGGCTAGCTCCTGGCTCTGGGTTTCAAAGCTCTCATCTGTCTCTGAAGTCCCCCAGTCCTTCTGACTTAGCAGAGTTGAGCTGGCTGAGTTATGAGATCTGGGGATGGGTCCCTCAGGGCAGCTGGTGGGCCTAGGTAGACAGTCCCTAGACCCAGGGCTACTAGTTTCTCCTACTACATCTTCAAGTTCTGGCTCACCTATCAGGGTCCCAGAGGGGAGTCTGTGCAATTCCTCCAACTCTGAATTTACCCCCTCCTCTTTAGACTCTGGGGGACCAATAACCAATGCACTTGGGGTGCTATCTTCTACCCCTGGCCCCCTGCTACTTGGCCCCCCTGTAGCATTCTCTTCCTCCTCTTTGTCCTCCTCCACTTGAGAATTCGTGGGTGTGAAGAGGCGGGGTGGCTTGGGAGGTGGTGGGCCAAGCCATGGCCCCTCATCCAGTCCCTGCTCAGGCTCAGGCTCCAGCTGCAATGATGGGAGCCCTTCGCTCCCCATGGGAGGCACAGTATCTGGATACTCAGGCTGCACCTGGGAAGAAAGCACCCCCTTGGATTCTCCCTTCATGACAGGTGAAGCAGCCTCTGCTGTAGGAGAAATGGTGATCACGTCCCAAGGCCAGGAATCCTCCACTGTGTTCAGCTCCTGGAAAAGCTGGCTTCCATCTTGGGCGGCCTCCTCTTCCAGTCCTCCAGGAGTGTCATCTGAACCAGGAAATCTCTCCCATACACTGAGAACTTCTGGGGAGCTGAACAGAGATGCCCCACTATCTGCTGGACTCTGCCCTGCTCCCCCTTCTGAGGCAGGAAGCTCCCGGTCTGGTGTTGAGGCTGAGGCTTGCAGGTGCAACTGGGCTGCTCTGGAGGATGGACCAGTCCCTGAAGACCCCAGGGGTCCTGGGTCAGACATACTTGTGCTTGGCTGGTCCAGTACTGAGTCCACAGGAGCCTTGGGCTCTAACCATGTGCTGCTTCCTCCTCTTCCTCCCCCAGGCTCTCCCTGGGGCTCTGTTGCTTTCACTGCCAAGGTTCTAGGGCCTGGGTCTTGCAGCCCATCCTCCTCCAGCCCCATTCCTGCAGGGGCCAGGATCCCACTCCCGGCCTCTGACTGCAGCCTGCCAGCAGCAAAGATGTTGAAGTTGTCGTCCCACTCAGGCAGGGCTTTCCCAGGGGAGGCCAGGGGGGCCAGGCTGGCCCTCGAGGCACTGGGGAGAGAGGGAGCAGGTGAAGGAGAATTTAGTGCTATGTCGGCTTTGAGATCCTCGAAGAAGGGGTTGCTCTGCAAGGAGGTGAGGAACGGGTTGGTGACCCCCAAGAATCCGGATGGGGTGGCTTCAAGGACAATGTTGGCAGCAGCGGCAGTGGCAGTGGCAGTGGCAGGGGAGGCGGCTGCAAAAAGGTTAGTGCTTAGCATGGGAGCGGCAGCGGGAGCAGGAGGGGGGACCAGAGCCTGGGGGAAGCAGGGGTGAGGAGCAGCTGGGTCAGATTCTACCTGAGGAGACACGTCCAGGCTGTGGAGAAGACAAAACCATGAGCCTCCTGGTTAACGCTGAGACTGGAAATATCCCGGCCAAGTACCATCCCTACCCCACGTCCACCAGGCCAGGTACCACACCACCACATGGGCTATATGTAGCCACATGACCCAGGGAACCAAATGAAGGAAGACCCCAATATTATGAGGCACCAAAAGGATGCTGGGAGAGCTCATGGACAAAGACAGCAGTAAGAGAACCAAGCAGGGGCCTAGGTTGCAAATGAAATAGACTATACTTTACTGAGCTCTCGCAGGAAGGGGTAAAGGTGAGACTATCATCAGGCAGAAGATGTCCAAGAGAGCTCAGCACATGGGGAGGGGACAGGGAGGCTAAGGAGTTATTCTCCTACAGCAGATAGCATCCTTCCTTAGCTTACCCTCTTGTGGGTCAGCCTATGGAGTACACACTGATCTAAGAGCCTTCATTCCCCCAGGACAGAGTAAGAGAGAAAAGCAAACTGAACACTCCAGTGTTCACAGACTGGCAATGGCTGTGGCTGAGCTTCCTGTCAAACTCCAACTTTGATGGCCTCCTCCTCACAGGCAGCTTTTCAGTTCTCTAAACTCCTGGGGTCCCCTTCACCCCTTACACCTAAATGAGAGCATCGGGTAACCTCCTCATATCCACCTTTCCCACCCATCCAGCAGGGTGGTGAGCGAAGGCAGCTGAAGCCGGACTCTGCTAGCCAGGCATAGTGAAAGGTGGGCTGTGGCCAGAGGGAAGGAGCCTGGAGCTTGTCACAATCGTTCAAGAACTTAGGGTCTAAACTAGACAGGTTGTACAAGGTGCCTGACAGGCAACAGGCAAGAGTCCAGGTCAGCCAAAGGCCATGGAGGCTCCAAAAACAAACTTGGGGACAGAGGTCAGCTTCCCCACAGGACACAGCCATTTTCTCATGAGGATTCAGCTTTCAAAGCTAAACACGGTGGCAGGAGGAGGAGGAGGAGCACAGTGCCATCCTCACCTACAGAGCCATCCTGGACTACATCACATGCTGCCAACCCAAAAAATGTAAAGGAGGCTGTGGCTTTAGTGGGCAACATGTTTGCCCAGCATGCATAAAGCTCTAGGTTCCACTCCCAGCACTGCATTAGCCAGCTGTGCCAGCACAGGCCGTAATCAATCGTAAGACGGTCAGGAAGACCAGACGTTCAAGGTAATCTTCCTATGTATAGCAAGTCAAAGGCAGCCAGTGAGTTAGACATTGATAAATAAGTAAGGGAAGGCAAGGTGTGACAGCACACCTTTACACCCAGCACTTGGGAAGCAGAGGCAAGAGGAGGCAGGAGGCAGCCTGGTCTACATAACAAGTTCCAGGGGCAGCCAGAGCTACATAGTGAGAGATCCTATCTTGATTTTTTAAAAAAGGTCATTTTTTAAAATCCAGCTTTCAAAGATTCTCATGACCTTATTTCCCCCTAGAACAACTCCAACCAAGCTGGAGGGTAGATTCTCAGTCTCTAGACTGATCACCCCCTCTAGACAACAATGGAGGGGAAGGGGAGACCAAGTTCCCATGTCCCACCTCCAGCTCCCAGCTTCTGGTTCTGTTTCTACAAACAAAACAGGGGAAGACACTGAAAAGAGAAGAACTCTGTCTGGGGAGCCACCCCACAAATGTCCCCACCCCTACAGATTTCTCCCTTCATTCCAGGTAGGCCCCAGGGCCGAGGCCCAGGTTGACCCCTGAGAGTTAGGGACCACACACTAACTACCACTGGGGTCAGAGCCCCGTCTGGAGCATCCACACCTCCCAAGCTCCCTCCTAGGAAAGGGGCTGGGGCACTCTAAACTACCCTCTCTTTATGCTTCTCAAGAGTAGCCCTTGTGGTCCCATCAGCCTTGCTCGGCCCTACCTGACACCACCCACCCACCTGCCCATACACACACTCACCCTCAAGCTTGCAGCAGTCTGCTGCTAGGCAGACTTCAGGGAGAAGGGCACTAGGGAAGCAGACTAGGAGCCTCAGGCTCTGTCAGCAGGCTCCTCCCACCATGATTCCCCAGAGATGCATAGAAACCGGTTGGTATGGAATCAGCAAAGAGCTCTCTCTGGAGGCCAGAGTTCTAGGCAGCAGGCCCAACAGGTTTCCCTGAGCCAGCACAGCTTTCTGACATCCTGCCTGTTCCCACCCTCAGAACCCCTCCATCCTCACTCTCCCTGCACCCTAGCACACACATGTTCTTTTGGTTGTGAGTGTGGCCTCTAACACCTGAGCCATCCCTCCAGCGACCAAGCATACACTCTGAAGTCATCTGAAGGTCATCAGTGGAACACTCCTGCCCCACCAGCACACATGGTCTTCTGTGACGGTTGTACCCAGAGAATGCCACTGAGCCCTGGAGCCTACCCAGCCAGCTTGGCACAGCCTTCCCCTCCAAGGCAGCAGGGAACAACATATGCTGAGGCCAAATTCTGGGAAGAGAAGAGACAAGTCCAAGCAACTCTGTTCCTTCAACCCATGCAGATAAGCTTCCAGGCCTGTAGGAACCATAGGACAATTGGCTGAACCTGCCACTTAATGTGAAACACCAATTCACTTCAATGTTTCTCCCCACCCTTTTAAGTTTTTTTGAGATACTGTCTCTCTGCAGAGCCCAGGTTGACCTCAAACTCAACAGCAATCCTCTTGCCAGGACCTCCAGAGTGCCAGGATTATGGGCATGTGCCGCCATTCTTAGCTGTCCTTAAAAATCACACCCTGGGACCATCTCTGTAGAAAGCAGGTTTCACTACTAGCTGGGGCTTCTTCCTTAACCAGAGATGAGCTCTGTGTTCCCAACACTGAGGTGGCAAGTGGCTCTATGAAGGCTACCTACCAGTCCTCAAAGGTTACCGCCAGCCTTCCAGATACCACTGTATATAATGTACCAGCCACCCCTCCTGAGCTTGGAAGCTCCTGACACCTCCTAAGATGTGCTTCAATTCCCAGAAAACATGTCCAGGAGGTGTGGTCATCCTCTTACTGGCAGGAGACACTGAGAAGCCTGAGGCAGAGACCCCAGCTAGCATCTAGCTTCCAAAACTAGATTATTGCTAACCAAGTAACTATTCTGGGAAAACAGCCACAGGAGAGACAGAAAATTCACTAAAGCTAGTTAGGGATCACCTGAAATGACCCACCCTTTCTGCCACCACGAATATCTGTCACCATACCTCAGGAGGGACTGGGCAGACACAGAAGTGCTAAAGGTCACTTAATAACACCCCTGGCTCACTACAGCAACTCAATTCCTGATACCACCCTGCCAGTTCAATTTATTTTCACACCTGTATTTGGTCACTTTCTGTGTTCAAAGGTTGCTGTGGGGAAAAGGAGCCAAAACAAAGGCCCTAACGGGAGGCACTGAAAGGTTTAACAGGGTGGCCTGTGTTAACTCAAGCATAGGACACAGCCGCAGGTCCTGTGGCCCAGATAAGGCTCAGTTCTGACTCCTCTCAGCCTCATGTATGTAGGCTCAAGGGTAAGAGCCACATGCCAGAGGCATACCATGTGGAGAAGGCCAGTAGGATCGTCTTGCTAGCTACTGAATACAACACTGCCTTAAGCTTCTCCACAGAGCACACGTGCCAGAGTCACTAGAGGGCGCTGCTACTCCTACGCAAAACCTTTCAGGCTTTCCGACAGTAGCCCCAGGCACGGGGGTCCCTGTGGGCTGGCTGGCTCTCCTAGTCCTAGGTAGAGACCCTCCTCTAGTTGTAACTAGTTCTGATTCTAACCTGCAGGTGCTGCCCTGAGCTGCCTTATCTCTCGGCTCTCTCCCTAGAACTCTAAGCAAGCATTCCAACCAACAATCCCGGGGCCAGCTTTCCCTCCTGCTTCAGCGACCCAAGGTTAGAGTGCTCTTGGCACTCTGAGGGTGGCTCCTCTGGCCCTACCTGGATGCTTGGCCCACAGCCTGTGACAGAATCCAAAACCAAATGAGGGCAGGGCAGAAATCCCCTCTTGCTTCTGTCTACCACTGACCCGAATTAAGAAGTCAGAGAAGCACAGGGAAATGGTGGAAGGAAACTAGAAGTAAAACTACAATTTTGAGGCCCTGCCCCTCCCCTCTGCTGGGAAGCAGGCATAGCATCTTCACAGCCGGGCCCAGCCTTCTCTATACTCACTGAATGGGAGAGGTAGACTTATGAGGGGAGGAACAATTGGCCTCAAGAGGCTAGCTGGGACTGCCACCAATGCTGGACAGCAATGCAGATTTCTATGACCTGTGCATGGAGACCCTCGTTAGGGCCCTGCCAAACAATACAGCCACTGCAGAAGGGGTCAGAGACCGACCAGGACCAAAGGAGAGGTCTAGGAATGGAGCCAGCAGCAGTGGCCATCACTCCCAGCAGAGTTCATCCCTAGGGCAAGAGATCCTAGGCCTTGGTGGTGGTGATTATTCCCAGGGAGTGGCCATGGACGCAAAACCTTTTCCCAGCCTAGGACGACTGGGCAAGGAGGAAGCACCCAGCTACAATACTTAACATCTGTCCCTCGAGGGGACATGATCCCAGAGCCAGGTGAGGAGCCAAAGGAAGTTATCTATCTAACTTCAGGGGAAAGTGCCTGAAGGTACAGCCCCGTCTCAAAGCTTCCTTACCTTGAGCTGAGAAAGCAAGAGATGAGGTCAGGAAAGCAACAAGTCACACGATGCCTCTGCCTTCCTTTGTATTACCGATATAAGCATCAGGGCCTGGGCCCACCTGGATCCACAGGACCCTCATGGTGTTGTGCCCTTGCTACTCACCTGTGTCAGTAGGCACAGTTCAAGCCTTGGCTCAGGAAGACAAGGTACCTCACTTAACCATGCAAAGCTAGAGCCCAGGCAGCCTGCTCCCTGCTCCTCCCAGCCCCAGGCCCCAGGGGCCAAACACCCAACCTCCTTCACTCAGAGCAAAAGTAGCCTTGCTGAATATGTACCTGGGCTTCTGAGTTGGTTCCTTGGACTCTCTCAGGCCAAACCAGCTACTCTTGGCCTTTTCCTCCCCGGTGGATGAATGGTGCGGGGAGGCTCCTAGGGAAGGACTCCCTTTCTCCCCGACTGAGCCGCGGCGCCCCACCTCATTCCGACTCAGCCCTTGGTGGTGGTGGTGGTGGAAGAGCCCCATCCGGGGCTTCCGCTCCTTTTCTGCTGCTATGGCCTCAGAGGATGCCACCATGGGTGTAGCAACCTGGACTGGCTTTCCCTCTGGTGGTCGGGTCCCCTCCTCCTCTGCAGAGCAACTGGCCCCTGGAGCCAGCACTTTGGTTTGCTTGCTCAGCTCCTCCTGTCCAGGCACTGCCTCTAAGCTGCTGGTGCCATGGCTGCCTCTGACCCAAGAGTCATCTGAGGACCGAGACCCCTCCTCAGAGGACCGAGGTGGGACACTGTGTAAGGAGCTTGAGGGAAAGGGGCCTGAGATGGAGCTGCGGTGCCGTAATGGGGGCTGAGGCTCTTCATTGTACACATGGCTCCCATTGACGCAGAGGGACGAGCGGGAGGCTCCATCGAGGTGGCCTTGGAGCTCAAGAAGGGCCCGGGGAGGAGCTGCTCGAAGCTGGCTGGCCTCGTCACTGTATGTCCTCTTGTGAGTGAGCAGCTTGGGGGACTGTATAGAGTCCCTTCCTGGAAAGGAAATGTGACCATGAGCACTTGGAAGAGGAGCCCTGTTTCCCTGCCTTCCTCACCACCCTCTCCCTCTGCTCACCCGCTTCAGTGGCTAGCCAGCTGCTGTGGCTTGGTGAGCGGGTGAGCAGCTCTGCCCCAGGGCCCTGGTAGACCAGACTGCCACTAGTGGAGGACAGGGTGCTGTCGGAGCCCAGAGAGGTGTTGGACTGTGTGAGCGAGGACTTGCGGAGTTTGTTGCGGAGGAAGAAGCCTTTGGCTTTGCCCATCTTGCCCAGGCTGCCTAACTCGGGGTCCTCCAGGGCACTGCTAGGAAGGATGGCTGAGGCAGATTCGAGGTCATACTTCTTCTTGCCCTTCACTTTGTCCTTGAGCTTGCTGAAGGGAGACCGTGGCTTGTCCTTCATGGAGAGATCAAACATGCTGGCGCTCAGGTTGTTCCGTGTGAACTGGATGGTCACCTGGATCTCACCACGCTCCTTCTCCTTCTTGCCTGGCTTAGAGTGTAGCTTGTACCACCTGAAAGAAGCAGCAGGGCAGAGCTCTGGTCACAGGTACCTCAGACGCCCCCTTCACTTCCCAGGACAGCCATAGACACACAGCCCCACCCCCACCGGCTCCTGTCGTGGCACACAAGCTTGGGTTCTGGAATTACCAGCATAACTGCGAAACCCTTAAGCTTACCTATAATGGAGAAAGCCACATCCAGAGCTAAGAAATCTTCTCAGGGGCCACTGAGCAAGGCAGCAGTGACCAGGACACAGTCCCTCCTGACCAGTGCTTTCCTTAGAGCTCAGAGACGCCACAATAATTCATCAGCCCCTCTACCTGTAACTCTGAAGCCCAAAGGGGTGAGGCTGGGCCTGTTGAGAACTGCCCTGTTTCCAGGTCCTGGTGGAGACAGCCCTATGACGCACTTTACCTTCTCTGTTCAGTCCCACAGGTACTCTGAGCCACCAAAAAAGAGCACACAGAGGCCCAGGACACTAATGTACGTACACACAGTCCTCACAGATGCACTGACTCACCCCAAGTCCTGCCAAGAATACTCTGAAGCAGAGGAGCAGACAGGCATGACTGAGACCTGAAGCAAGAGAGCTGGGGGGGAGGAGTGCCTTCATCCACTCCCCTCCCCCACTTCCACCCTGCCAGGTACTCCCTAGGGGGTCATCCCCTGTTCTACAGATTAGAGGGAAGGCTTAGACTCAGAACAGCAGACAGGGAAGGACAAGGACATACATCCTTGTCCATCACTCCCAAGCCCATGTCCTCTGGTGACACACTCCCCAGGGAATCAACCCCTAGTTTAGCTGTACCGTCTTCAGGTATGAGGAGCCCAGACCGGCCTTGAAATCACTATCTAACTGCAGTTCTCTGTGAACTCCATCCCCCACCTGGTGCTGGGATTACCGGTGTGCACCACCATGCCCACTTACCTCTCAGAAAACTAAATATACAGTGTTGCTGTGCAAGGAGCAAGTACACTTGTGGGTGTTTACCTATGGAGGTGCAAACTTGTATCCACCAAAAGAAAACGTCTCTCAGAAGCTTGTAGCACCTCTATTTGCAACAGCCCAGACTTGGAAGTTGCCCGGGTACCCTTCAGTGAGTGAGTACATCAACACACTGGCATGGACAGTAGCACTGAACACAATGACAGACAAGGATGAGCTACAGAGACATGAAAAGACACAGGAAGATTTGTAAACACACAAGAGAAAGGATTCCATAAGGCTTTGTGGACTCCACTGTATCACATTCAAGAAAAGACAAAACTATCAGGACAAGAGAAAGATAAGGACAGAGCATAGCAGGCAATGTACACCTGTATCTTACCACTGGGGATGCTGAGGCAGGAGGATCACTGAAAGCTTGAGGTCAGCCTAGACTATGCAATTATCACCCGCCCCCTTTTTAAAAAAACAAAATGAAACAAAGAAAGAGATCAGGGGGGGCTGGGGATTTAGCTCAGTGGTAGAGCGATTACCTAGGAAGCGCAAGGCCCTGGGTTCGGTCCCCAGCTCCAAAAAAAGAAAAAAGAAAGATCAGGGGAGGAAAGGAAGTGAACAGACAGAACATTTTTGTGAATGAGTAGGGCATTTTTATGGAGTGAGACTACCCAGATGATGTCATTGTGGTAAATAGTGTCATTTTGTTTCAACACCTGAAGAACACAGAACATTCATATAGAATGAGCCCTGATGTATAATCAACCACAGAGACAGCAGGATGGCCGCAAATTCAGGGGCAGCCTAGGCTACACAGAGATCTACAGGCCAGCTAGGGACGACACAGTGAGAGTGTCAAAAACTAAGTGCCTCAAAAACTAAGCAATAGAGCTGGAGAGATGGCTCAGTGGTTAAGAGCACTGACTGCTCTTCCAGAGGTCCCGAGTTCAATTCCAAGCAACCACATGGTGGCTCACAACCATCTGTAAAGGGGATTCGATGTCCTCTTCTGGTGTGTCTGAGGACAGCAACAGTGTACTCATCTACATAAAATAAATAAATCTTAAAAAAAAAAAACCTAAGCGCTGAAGACCTCTGATACTTTGATAATCAGCCTTTCACCCTTAACAAATGCACCACACTGCTGCCAGATGTTAGCAACACAACACACTGGTGCATGGGGGAGGTGTGTGGGGTGCTGGACAAAATTCAAACTTTAACTGACTTTCTCTAAATCTTAAAGGAAAACTGCTTGTTTAACAAACAAAGCATTGGGGCTAGGGAGGCAGCTCAGCTCTTAAGAACATGCACTGCTATGAACAACAATGCCAAGCAACCAGAGCTTCCAGGGACTAAGCTACTACCTAAAGACTATACATGGACTGACCCTGGACTCTGACCTCATAGGTAGCATTGAATATCCTAGTAAGATTACCAGTATAAGGGGAAGCCCTGGGTCCTGCTAAGACTGAACCCCCAGTGAACTAGATTGTTGGGGGGAGGGCGGCAATGGGGGGAGGATGGGGAGGGGAACACCCCTAAGGAAGGGGAGGGGGAGGGGTTAGGGGGATGTTGGCCTGTAAACCGGGAAAGGGAATAACACTCGAAATGTAAATAAGAAATACTCAAGTTAATAAAAAAAAACAAAAAACAAAAAAAAAAAAAAACAAAAACGTGCACTGCTTTTGCAGGCCATCCACAGTGAGTGGTTCACACCCCAGTAACTCCGGCTGGAAGAGAGGCCCCTTCCGGCCCCCACCAGCAAGCACTGCACTCACAAGCACACACAAAATGGCGGGTCCAGCAGTTCCACAGCAGTCACTGTGAGGCTATCTCACCCAGTATAAAATAACTTCAAGGGGAAAGAGTTGCGTTAGCTCATGGTGTCAGAGGCTTTTTCATTTCATGGTCCATGCCTCCCTCGATTCTGCATCCCTGGTGAGGCTGCAGGAGCACATGGTGGAGGCTGTATACCAGGGGCATCTCCTCTGGGACCCAGCATGACAACTGGTACCTCTCACATCAGGACAGTGTTCCCTGGCTTTGGGAATGCTCTGGACAGAGTCCTCATAGAAATGCTTGAGTGTTTCACTGTCTTCCTGGTCCCTCTGGATGTGATAAAGTCATGGAGCAGACTGCTGCAACTCCGTTTAGCAGCAGATCTGGGTTGGGTTCACTGGTGGACACCGGTACTGAAGAGTAGAGGTTCTCAGAAACAGGACATTGATTTCCTCTCAAAGTATCACTGCTGGGGCTGGAGATCTGGCTCAGTTGGTCTGAGGACCTGAGGTTGGGTCCCCAGCACACACATGAGAAAGAAGCTGGCTGTGGTGTTCTGTGTCTGTAACCCCAGCAATGGAGAAGAGGGGATCCCTGATGTTTGCTGTTCATCCACTGTGGCTAGTCCAAGAACTCCAGGTTCAAAGAGAGGCTCTGTCTTGGAGAAGAAGGTGCAGAGCAATAGAGAAAGACACCAGAAATGACCTCTGACCTACACACACACACACACACACACACACACACACACACACACACCATCCACTACATTTACATACTCAAGCTCACACATACACGTGCCTAAAACTCACTCTGTAGAGCAGACTGGGCTGGAACTTGTATCGATCCTCCTGAGTGTTAGCATCACAGGTGTGCATGCTGTGCCCCACTGAGACTTAATTCTTTATGCAAAAAGAATCACCTTCATCTCATTAGCATGCAAATGTGTTTTCGTTTTAATGCATGAAAAATTATATGTATCCAAAACGTTTTTTTAAAAAAAAATTTTCTTTTTAAAATTAACATTATATGCATTTTATTTGTTGTCTATTGGTGTTTTGCCTACATGCATGTCTATGTACCACATGTGTGCAGGTTGCCTCCAAAACCAGAAGAGGGCGCCTGATCTCCTGGAAATTGAGGTCACAGTTGTGAGTCACCATGTGGGTTCTGGGAACCAAACCTGTGCCCTCTGGACGAGGAGCCAGTGCTCTTAACCCCTGAGCCATCTCTCCAGCCCCTCTTAGATTTTTTCCCCTTTTAAGACTTATTTATGGGGTTAGGTAAAAATTGTTCACTTTAGTAGCACAAATGCTAAAAATGGCATTCAGAGATTATCGTGACTCCTGCACAAGTATAATTTGTGCAGCATCCTAGTACAAAGAAAGGAAGGCATGATTAGTCACTACATAACAACTTACCAAATCGTCATGCCATACATTTTTAAAATAATTTTTATTGGCCTTTCAGATGGTTTCATGTTTTTAAAAAATTAAATTACATTTTAATTTATTGTTTGTGGGGAGTGGGTGGAGGGAGGGAGAGATTGTGTTTATATGCCTCACTGCAAATGTGAGGTCACAGAACAACTTATGGAGTCAGTTCTGTCCTACCATGTGGGGCCTGGGGGATAACTCCGCTGTCAGGCTTGGTGGTAACTGCCTTTCCCTGCTGGGCCATCTCACTGGCCCTCCTCTAATGGGATTTATAAGGTTAAATGCCCAAGAGGCTGGGAAGATGGCTCACTGGGTAAGCATGAAGACGTGGGCTTGGATTTCCAGAACTCATGTCGAAAGACTGGTGTGGACTGTGTGCCAGCACTGTCAGAGGCAGAGATGGACTCCTGTGGCTTGCTGTCCACCAGTCTAGCTCCCGGTTCGATTCCCAAAACCCACGTGTCAGCCCACAACCAACTCTTCACGCCAGTCTCAAGGGATCCAAGCCTTCTGACCTCTGAGGGCACCAGGCACACACATGGTACACATACACACAATCTAGGCAGGACACCTGTATACATAAAATAATAAAATAAATATATGATAACAATTTTAATAAGCTAAATAGTAATTATTTTTAAAAGCAAAGTACTTTTAAAATAGTATCTAATGTGGGAATGGTGGTACGTGCTTGTAACAGTGCTCAGAAGGCTGAGGCAGGAGGACTAGTCCATGTCAAGGTTAGCCTGAGCAACACAAAAAGACCTTCTCTCAAAAAATAAGTTGTATCGCTTTAAAAAGAAAGTTTAATAGGCGCACCTATAATCGCAGTGCTCAGGAGGCAAACACAGGGGAATGACTACAGATTCGAGGCCAGCCTGGGCTATGCTGTGAGTTCCCAGGTAGTCAAGGCTACGGAGTAAAAATCTGTCTCAAAAAATAAAAGAGGAGAGGGAAAGGGAAAGAAAGGGACAAGGTAGAGAGAGAGGGAAGGAGGGAGAGAAGGAGAGAGAGGAAGAGGGAGGGAAAGGGGAAGGAGGGGGGAGAGAGAGAGAGAGAGAGAGAGAGAGAGAGAGAGAGAGAGAACGAACACAGGAAGAAACTATGAAATAAACAACATAAGTTTTCTTAAACTGAAAGCCACCAGCACTACACAAAAGGCTACAAAGTATGTACCCCAATGAGCAAAGTCAGCACCACACCCACCGATGTAGTCATGAGACTTCCAAACAGCACACATATAAAGAAAACCCCAAAGACCTCCATTATCAATGCCACACAAAGGGCAATGACTATCTCCAAGTATCTGAGGGAAATGCTTCTCACTAGTTTAGAGTTCAAGACCAACATTCAAGCAAGGGTGAAGGCCATTAGCATTGCAGCCAACAGACTCAGAGCCCATGATCCACACACACACAGTGGACGTGCATGCACACCTCAGGAGTGTAAGGCAACCATTCCTCACTGGGAGTCCCCTTCCCCACAACACTGGCAACTTGGAGGTCCTGGCAGACAGAGGAGGTTGGGAATGGGAGTGGGCCCTTTTATTAAAACCTGCTATGTAGCTAGGCTTGATGGGTGCACAAGTGTAACCCTAGCTCTTGAGAAGCTGTGGCAGGAAGATGATCAGTTCCAGTCAGCCCTCAGTCCATAGTGAGGGAGTGAGTGTGGTTAGGCTTCTCATCAAAACATACAGAATAAATTCACCATAAGGCTGGTGGCAGTGGCCTTGTTTTACTGTGGGGGAAAGGGAGCTCTTAATGCCTTTTGAGGCAGGGTCTTGTTATATAGCCTAGGCTGGTCTCTAAATTAGGATCTGCCAGCCTCAGCCTCTGAGTACTGAGATTAAGCTATGGGTCACAATAACTGACTTCTCAGCCTTTAGGTCTTTAAGAACCAAGGTCCTAGTCACTTTCCTCAAATCCAGTCAAAACATCACCAAGACCTAAGAAATAGAAGAGACAGACAGACAGACAGACAGCGGGAGAGAGAGAGAGAGAGAGAGAGAGAGAGAGAGAGAGAGAGAGAGAGAGAGAGAACAGACGCTAAGCCACTGCTAAGACGCTAGAAGGACCACAGACATCCTCTGTGCTTGGCCTGAAGGTCACACGCAGCAGAAGAGCTCCCCGGGTGAGAAGCTGCAGGGAGCTATCTTCTCTGTGGCTATTTTTGGACTCCTTGAATCTTTTATAAGGAGCATCTATCACTGCTGTAATAGAAAGGAGAAATGCCAGGCCTGCCATTTCCTCTACAGCTTCTGGGCCCACCAAAGGGGCTACTTTTAGGACTTTCCCAGGTAAAGGCAAGGGTCATCAGCAGCTCAGGTTGAGGATTGACCTCTTTTGTGAGGTCACCTTCTCATCTGATACTTCTCCCAGGAAATTTGAGTCTCTCTCTCTGGGAGGCCAGGAAGGAAGAAGGGCTTTGCACAGTGTGATAGTTAATATTAACTGTTTATCTGAATGATGGAAAGTTAAGCAGTGAACAACCACATCTATGAGGGCTTATCTATTAGGTCCATTGAGTGGGAAGACACACCTTAACTGCAGGCCCTGCACCAACCGCTGGGACCCTGGACTGAATAAAAAGGAAAGGGGAGCTACGCATTACATTGTTGCTCTCTGCTTCCTGACTACAGATACAATGTAACCAGCTGCCTCCCATTCTTGCTAGGATGACCTCACTGTCTGTCTCCACATGCCAGAGCCTCCAAACTGTGACCTAAGACGAACCTTAAATTGCTTTCGTGAAAGTATTTTATCACAGCAAAAGGGAAAGTAAGTGGTTAAGACACTTGGAATCTCTCAGATTCTCTTGTCCAGAGAAGACTAGGGTTACAAACGCCTTGGGACATAGAACACTGTCACTTCTGTCCTTCAACAAATTCACTCAGCCCCTCTCTAACCACTAGCACTTGAGCACTCTGAGGACTTGGCCAGAGCTCAGCCTTCTTCCAGAATGGTGGGTGACCCTACTCTTGCTGAGATGTCAAGAATCCTCTGAAATGCTATCTGTCTCATTCCTAGACAAGTGCTCAAATACACCCCACCCAGATCTGCCATGTACCGAGCTACTAGATTCCTAGGGGAAAGGTAGCCACAGACACTGCCTAATAGGTTAACACAGGGAACACGCACCAAAGAACCAGAGACAATCAGGCTACTAGTAGCAACTTCCTGCAGCCTGAAGTTCCCTGTGACTCTTTCCATGAGAAGGCAGACATAAACAGCCATTCCTAGCCCTCTCCTAACAAATGTTCACCTATCTCCAGGAATGGACAAGGGAAGGTAGGACCTGACTGACTCAGGAAGCTCTCAAACACCCTCCCTCACACTCCTTCCAAGTCCACTAGGTGAGGTTGTCACAGCCCTGGAAACCTCAGGACCTATCCAAAATCCATAGGATTTGGTCAAAGCTTAAAAAGTCTGGACTGTGTGGCATACAAGGCCTGAGCTCGATAGCCAAGGCCCACCCCACTGGGCATCATCAGCCAAGGCCACACCCAGCTAAGCATCATTGGCGCAGGATCATTTTGTCCATTATCCCTTTAGTGACACCAAGCCTATTTAAAACATATGGAACTATAAAGTCAGGATGGGAAATATAGATATGACAGACATATTGGTGGAGGCACCTCAGACTACTCTAGTCCTGGGTGAGAAGAAGATGGGTGGCCCCTATCTTACCTCCATTAATTTGTCAAGTCGGGGAACAAATGGTTCCCTCCACATGGTTTCAGTCTCCAAGACATTCAAGTGAAACCAAATGAATCCTTTGTTGCCCTGGGCCCTGCCAAGTCATACCATACTTTTCTATCTCTAGGTTTTTGTTGGTTTTTTAGACAAGAGTCCAGTGATATTGCCCAGACTGGCCTCACATTCTCAATCCTCCTGCCTCAGCGTGTAGGGATATAACTGCAAGCAGGGCAAGATTTTTGTTTAGGGTACTATTGCTTAGATGCAGGTCTCAGCCTTTACTTGCTTATTTATAATTTTTATTATTTTGTGTACAGTGTTTTACCTGCCTGTGTCCCACATACATGCCACTGTCCTTAGAGGCAGGGGAGAGCATCGGCTCCTATAACTGGAATTACAGACGGTTGTGGACCATCATGTGGGTGTGAGGAAGTGAACCTGGCCCCTCTGGAAGAGCACGCAAGGCTCTTTAAACAAGGAGCCATTTCTCCAGTCCACTTAATTATTTTTGAAACAAGGTTTCACTAACTTAACCTAGCTGACCTTGAACTTGCCCTATAACCCAGGACGGCCTTGACCTTCTAACCCAACTTTCTTTTTTTTTAATTGGATATTTTTTTAATTTACATTTCAAATGTTATTCCTTTTCCTGGTTTCTGTCCATCCCATCCCCCCCATCCTATCCACCCTCCCTTCTTCTATGAGGGTGTTCCCCCATCCAACCACCCATTCCTTCCTGCCTCCCCACCCCGACATTCCCCTACACTGGGGGGGTCCAGCCTTGGCAGGACCAAGGTGCCCAACAAGGCCATCCTCTGCTACTTAGGCAGCTGGAGCCATGGGTCAGTCCATGTGTACTCTTTGGATGGTGGTTTAGTCCCTGGGAGCTCTGGTTGGTTGGTGTTGTCATTTTGACCCAACTTTCTAAGTAGGCTTGTGCCACCTAGGCTAGCCAAGACATACTTCTTATGAGATGACTGGCCCTGGGTGTGCCCATCCCTCCCCAGAAGGAGGCAACCTGCCAAGAGATAGCATGCCTGGGTAAGGGACCACCAGCCTCATAAAGCACTTCCTATGGACTAAGTGTGTTAAGATGGATATGGCCTCTTTTCCCCCAAAAAATCACTTCTGAAATGCCACAGCAAACACAGTGAACCCCGTCTGGCCTGTGACCCCAATACACATCTGGTACTCAAAGCATGGGTTCCTCAGTTCCCACATACCTGCACCCCAAAAATGCTATGCACACTGTACCTCAAAACAGGCAAGTTAGTACCTTTTTTTTTTTTTTTTTTTTTTTTTTACTGCAAAAGAGCCCCTGACTTTGGGCTGGGTCTTGGGCTAGCTCAGTCAGTAAAGCATTTACCATGTAAGTATAAGGACATGAATTCAAATCCCACAAACCACATAGCACACATCTGTACCCCCAGAGCTCCCATAGGGAGATGGGAGGCAAGCACAGGAGAGTCTTCAGCCCCTAGGCATCTACCCTGGCTTGTGCAGTGGCAAACAGCACAGAGAACTTGACTCAACCACACGGAAGGTAAGGACTGACACCTAACGGTGTTCTCTGACCTCCACACACCTGCCAGGGGACACGTGTGCACACACATCATACCCATACTCTGGATGCTTCCAATATTTCCCAAGAAGGAACTTGTCAGCCAAGTTCCCAGTGGGGATCAGGCTACTGGCGTCGAGCCACATTCTGTGAAAGGACGCAGACAAGCAGACCAGACCATAGCCAGAGCTAACTTATGGGGAGCTCTGGCCTCTGCATGACTTTTATTGGTTTTTATTGGCTTTCTTTTGTTGTTGTTTTTTACTGTTTAATTATTTTCCACTGTTTGGGTTTTTTTTATTGTTTCTATTGTTTTATTAGTTTCCACTGTTTCCACTGTGGATGAGGAACTGAGTTTTGTAATTTGCCCATGGTCACATAATTACTAAGTGTAGTCGATGTTAACGTGAAGCTGCCTGGCTCCAAGCTCATGTACTTTGGTTCTGAAGTTCATTATCTCTTCAGGGGGTACCCTGTGGGGCAGAGGACGGAGAAAGCCTGGCATGTTTCACAGACTCCTGAATAGAACTGGGGGTAAATCCAGTGTGTCTGGCCTGCAGCTGCCAGGTTCCCCTGATGCTCAGACAGGTGTCGGTGACCACTGACACATCAGTTCCAATATCGGGTGCCCGTGACACTGTGTGGTAAATGATGGGAGTGAAGCCTGGGAAGTTCACCAGTACAAACAGCTGACTAGCACCATAATCTGGTTAGTGAGCACCGATGACCCACCCACGTCCTGCTGCTCTCTGTCCCTGAGGTCCTGGGGAAGACTGAGAACTGAGTCCCAAGTCTACACGTGACCACTGGACTTTGTCAAGGAGATGAGCTTGGGGAGGAGCTCAGCTGACCGGATTCTTAGAAAACTTCCTGATGGCCTCCAGGCCTATGTGTAGGAGGCTGCTGTTCTCCACAAGTTTGTTTCTGCTTTGTTTTTATCTGTTTTGAGACAAGGCATATAAAGCAAGCTGGTCTCTAACTTGATAGGTAGGTGAGGGTGGCCTTGAACTTCTGATCATCTTCCCTCTACCTCCTCAGTGTTGGGACTGCATGTGTGGGATACTCTTGGCTTTTTGCAGTGCTGGGGATTGAACCCTGGGCCTTCTGCATGCTATTCAGGCACTCTACCAACTGAGCTACAGCCCCAGCTTCAGCAAGGTTTAGAGCAGCCATGGTTGGGGGTCAGGTCCTGGGATCATGTGACTACTGTGAAAGGACCTGGTTTTGACCTTCACCCACTGACAGAAGACCAGGCAGTACCCAGGATCAGGAAAAGAAGAGGTTGGATGCTGACCTCTAGCCCACCACTTGACCTTGAAAAGCCACAGATCTCATCACTGCCCCACTATCCAACACGGCCCTCACTATACTAAGGACATAACACACTGAAATGTCTGGATCCCTTCACAGCCCCATGAGACCAGGGTAGGACACAGAACCTGAGTGTTAAAAACATGGAAAAGATGAAGTGTGTGATCTTAACCTCAGAGCCATCTCTCTAGCCCCTCTGACCGAAACACATCCAAAAATGTTTTGTTTCTTCATTTGTGACAGTAACAGCATAGTGGCAATACACAGAAGTGTCTCTCTCTCTCTCTCTCTCTCTCTCTCTCTCTCTCTCTCAGACACACACACACACACACACACACACACACACACACACACACACACACACACACATTGTGTGACAGGTGTTAAAAGCATACCCACCACGCTCTGATCTACATAGCAAAGGGCACAGAACCAGATCACTGGATTCAACACAGGTCTAAAGCCTATGTATGTTCTTTTCTGTGCTGACTATGTTGGTGTGCAGAGTGTATAACCTGTCTACTTAGAGACCCAACTCTGAGAAGAGGCCTGTAGGCTTCAGAGGCCAAATGGGTGCTCGGCACAGGGAAGGCTGCGAGTGCTCAGCGAGGGCCAGACCTGCCTATCCTGCATGGCTGCCAGGCTGAGAGGTTCCAACAGAAGGCAGGCATCTCTGTGAACTCCCACCCAGGGGCACACAAAGTCTGGCAATCAGCAAGGAACGAAACAAAGGCCCTCAGGTTCCCCGGCATCACACCATGGCTATGGTGATCAGTCTGGTCTTTGAATACCCTGAATGCCAATGAAGGTGGGAAGGGAGGAGAACAGGTTCCTAGGTTCCTAGGGAACAGAAGCTATTGCTCATGTGACCAATAGCATGCCTTTCTGCTTCCTAGTCCTGGTCAGCACTAAGGCTTTACTGGACATGGTGGTGCACTTCCTCAGCACTTAGGCAGAAGCAGGCAGATCTCTCTGAGTCTGAGGCCAGCCTGGTCTACATAGTTCCAAGACAGCTAGAGCTATATAATACAAAAGGAATAGATTCTAGACCTCCATCCTGTCTCCCACCCCTAGCTGCACAGAATTCTGTCCAGCTACTTTTGACCTTTGAAGACACTAGAATATCTAAGCAGTAGGTTGACTGAATGGGAGATCTCTTCAGCTTTGGAGAGGTCATCTGCTGGGCTGATGAGTGGGTGAGACTGAAGTTTTCACAGGTGAGCAAAGGTTCAGGAGCTGGGGCCATTCATACAACAAGAGACTAACCCCCACTTCTTCAAGGGTCTAAGGTAACCCCACCAGAAGTCTCTGGTGGAACAAAAGAGAGATGAATGAGTCAGGACCACCTAAATATTCCAGCTATCTTGAGCTGTCTTCAGATTCAGGTGCTGTGTGAAAACAGGCATGGGGCCATCCTCACACTTCAATAGCTCTGGGACAATGCTCCCAAGCCAAAAATCTCATGGCTATTGGCTGGCTGTCTCCTCTCCCAACTTCTCCAGTTCTCTCTATTCCATACATCATCTGGTAGAAGAGCTGAAACCAGGTCTATCTGTGCCCCTGGAAGTAGAGTTCCCCAAGGTTACCAGCCATTATATTCCTCCGTCCCCAGATACTAGACATCTTGGCATGAGTCCTCCCTGTGTGGGTCTGGGCTTCCTGTGTGAACTCAGGGAGGCCCAGACTCAGCAGTGGGTTCTCCACCATTGGCTCTGCCCAAATGACTGTTCCTAGGGAAGATGTGAACTGATGTCTGTTCACCGTAGACACACAGCACACATGCCAGCACCATCCCTCCCAGAGGCACAGGGGTCCTGCCAGCAATACCACCATACCCAGCCAAAGGCTCCTGATCCAGGCCTCCACTCAAATAAAGCAAGATGGTGGTCACTACAGAAAGCACAGATGACATGCACACTGAAAAGGAACAACCGGGGGACTTCGGAGGAACCATAGGACTGGCTACTTACAATGGGTGTGGAGGGAAAGGGGAGGTAGAAAACATTCCAAATGAGGGGGAAAAAAAACTCAAAAAGTGCAGGCACCAGACTGGGGCAGACAGGAGACAGTTCCCACCTTACAAAGGGACTAGGATTTTCTTTTCTTTTCTTAAAGATTTATTTTATTATTTATATGTAGGTGCATGAATCTGTGTATGAGTTTGTGCACATGAATGCCAGTGCCCTAGGAGGCCAGGAGAAGGCATTCCATCCTCTGGTACTGGAATTAGAATTAGAGAAGGCTGTGAGCAATTGGACGCAGGTGCTTGAGACTAAACTCAGGTCCTCCGGAGGAGTAACACACACTCTGAATCACTGAGCCATTGCTCTAGCCCTGTGATTTGGTTTTTGGAACAGTCTTGCTCTGTAGCATAGGCTGGCCTGGAACTCTCCGCAATCCTCCTCCCCCCACCTCATAATGTGCTGAATTACAGGCGTGAGCCACCATTCCTGTCTGGAGACTGTGGCTTTACTGTGGCCCTGAAATGCTTTATAGGGAATGGCTCAAGGACAGAACTGAAGGACACTGATGTAGTAAGAGAGAGAGGAGCACAAGCGTGGCAGGTCCCAGGCAAGGCTGGTCCCCAAACTCCTCAAGCTTTAACAGCAATTCTGATCGTAAATTAATAAACAGACACATTTAAAGTAGCTGTTAACAATCTAAAACAGAAGTTTAAAAACATAGTCCTGGGCCAGAGAGATGGCTCAGAAGGTCAAGTACTTGCCACCAAGCCTGATGACCTGAGTTTGATCCAAGGGACCTACATGGTAGAATGAAAAGAACCTAATCCAGAAAATTGTCCTCTGACCTTGATATGTGCCATGATATGTATATACCTATATACACCACGGAAAGAAAGAAAAGAAAATCCATGCTGGGCCACACTTTTAATTCCAGTGCTTGGGAGAAAGAGGGAGATTACTCTCTGTGAATTTAAGGTCTACAGAGCAAAGTCCA
This sequence comes from Rattus norvegicus, assembly GCF_021556685.1. Lineage (NCBI taxonomy): Eukaryota > Metazoa > Chordata > Mammalia > Rodentia > Muridae > Rattus > Rattus norvegicus. The sequence goes on from NC_141537.1 coordinate 119,157,461, forward strand.
GGACAACCAAGGCTATACAGAAAAACCCCATCTTGAAAAATAAAACTGGGGCCAGTGAGATGATTAAAGGTAAAACCACTTGTAACACTAGTCTGGTGACCTGGGTTCAATCCCTGGACCCCCAGAACAGAACTGACTGCAGGAGGCTCCTCTCTGACCTCTACAAACGTACACTGGAGCACACATGCACTGCTCACAGGGGACATCACCACACAATGATAAATAAACTAAAGACCATAAAAACAACCCTGGGAAGCTGAGCACTGTAGCACATGCCATTTATGGAATGGAAGCTGGATTGAGATTTCAAAGTCATTCCTGGCAACAAGGTAAATTCAAGGCTAGCATGAGCTACACAGAGACTTTGTCTCAAACTGGAAATCCTGACCCAGGAGCACTGGGGAAGGCAGGGGTTTCCTCGGAGGATCTTTTTGGTGCCCTGATGGCAGCACTGTGATGGGGTTGCTCTGTCCTGATTCTCTCAGTGATTGAGCAGAAACCAATACTCGTTCACTTTTTATATTCCACAGCCCAAGGCACTGCCTGTATGGGTTTAGATAGGAAATGTTACCCAAAAAGCCAATGTGCTACAGGCGCGTTCTTCATGGTGGGTAACTGGATTGGAGCTCTGCCTCCATCTATGGGCTGAGCCCCTGATACAGTCACAACTCGATGGCACAAATGGAGGGGGAAGACCAAGTTGGAAAGAAGCAGGTCACAGGCAGGGGCCTCAGTTCTCTTCCAGGCAACCATGAAGTAAATAAAGCAGCCACTTCTACCATAGGCTCCAGACACCAGAATACTCTGTCTTACCTCAGGACCAAATAACCCAAAGAACGTTGGGCTGAAATCCTGAAAGTTTAAGCCTGAATCAATGCTTCCATTTTATCTCAGTCATCTTGTCAGCGTGACTGGCAGAAGAGTGAAAACGGGACCCAAGGGACACAGCACCCAGCTGAGTGTGGCAATTCCTTCAGTTCTAGAGGCTGAGAAAGGAGAATTGCCTGGGCTCAAGATGGCCAGGAAAGCCTGGGTAACACTGAGAAACTCTTTCTCAAAACAAAACAAAACAAGCAAGTAAGTAAACCAAGCCCCTTCCACCACCCACTAGATAAAGACACGGTGCAGCAGTACTCAGATTTATGCACTCAGAGAAATAAACTGGGGCAGAGGGACTTAAAGGGCATTGTGGGAGAGCCTTGGTGGCTGAAAGACAGAGGTCTGATTCTTGTCCTGCCTCTGACCTACTGAATGAGTTTTGTTTTTATTTTGAGTTGGGGTCTCATATAGCCCAGCTGGCTTTGAGCTTTGTAACTGAAAATGACTTTGAACCTAGCTCTTCCTGCTTCTATCTCTCAAGCACTGGGAATGCAGGCATGTGCCACCACACCCAGTGTATGTGATGCTAGGGACAGGGCCCAGGACTTGTGGCATGCTGGGTAAGCACTCTACTGACTGAGCTGCATCTCCAGCTCCTTGAATACATGGTAGACAAGGGCTCCACTACCGAGCATATTATACTCCTTGGGTAGATTTTTAAAAACTGTTTGCCTCTGTAAAACAGAGTGACAAAATAGATTTTAAAATGGGAAAGCACCAGCTAAAACCCACAGTTGGGAGTCTGGGGACAACCAGGACACACACACACACAACACACACACACACACACACACACACACACACACACACACACACCCCTCCGCCTTTTCCCTCCATCTTCTGCCTCCTCTCCTCTCAGAATTCCCATGGAAGCAGTCTGTCTCATATACCAGTGGATAGGAGGGGGGTTCTCCAGCCAACAACTCCTGTGTCTGCTGACACCTACGACCTAAAACCTACTCTTTGACTTGGTCTCTATACTTAAACTGCAAGCCAGACACAATCCCAGGACATGATAAAGCCTTTTATCAGGCCCAAAGACTTATCTTATCGCCTCCTCTGGCATCATGCCAGGCCTGGCAGACACAACCCTTGGAGAGGGCCCAGACTGGAATTCACTAGTTACCTCAGAAGCTGTCACCTCACACCCCAGCCAGACTCAGCCCCCACCCCCACTTCTTTCACATAAATATCTCCTCTAATACTTGTCCCACTGCCTTAAGCTCCAAAGGTCTGCCTGTCAGCTGACTTCAGAAGGGGCTGGGAGCCCCACGCTATAAAAATGCCAGGAGGCAAGTCTAATCACCAAGCAGCAAGGGCAGATATTCAGAGTACAGGACCAGCAGCACAAGCATAGGCAGGGGAAAGTGCACTGGACTCCAGGCTGGGAACCTACCCACCACTAACAAGCCCTGAGACCTTGGACAAGTCAGTCCAAGAGAGCCCAGGCTCCAATGTCTGTGGAAACAGGAGTCACACTGCTGCCCTGAGAGGAGTGCAAAATGAGATAATTCTGGAAAAGCATGCTGAGAAGTAGGCCAGCCACATATAAAAGCTTTGGGTTTATTGTCTATGGAAGGGCTTTTACAGGCTGTCATTTGCCTCAAGGAATGAGGTGGCCAGGGCCAAGCAGGAGGAAGGAGCTGGAAAGATGACCTTTCACGGGGAACTTCAGTGACAAAGGAAGAAGGTAGGTTCTCTAGTTAACCCATCTGGCCTCCAAGGTGCTCTCAACCTTCTTTCCCCAGGATCCTTGGGTCAGAGCAGGCTAGAGCCAAGCAGTGACTATCCTTCCTCGGAGCTTCCATTTGAACCCGAGGATAGATAGAGACCATTAATAATTTCCCCTTTGTGGGAAAGCACAGGTGGGTCATAGGGACAGAGCTGCATTTAAGAATGTTGCACTTGGGCAAACAAACAGGGAGGGAGAAGAAAATATGCAGTTCACTTGCTTGCAATGCAGGAAATAAGTTTGGACACTTACCCCAGAGCTGGAAAGACCGGCTGACTCTGAGAAGGGGAGAAGGGAAACCCAAGATGGGGGTGGAGGCAAGATGTACCCTAACTCAGCTCAATCCCCCTTGCTGCCTTTCCCCATACTTCTGAAGTGGTCCCTTCCCTAATCACTAGGCCAAATGGGGTCTGGTTCCTCCAGCACTGAGCACTCTCTTGACTCCCTCTGGGAATGTCTGTCTGCTGACTTAATGGAGTAACAGTTTCCTGCTAAGTCTCTCAAACGCACTGCTGTCTCTCTTGTGAAGGAGTGACCCATTTCCCTCTCATATCCTCCCCAGCACTTGCCTAGGCACAATGGTTACAGTGGAGTCTCAGTAAAGGTTCCCCAGACATAGGGAAAAAAAGGGTAACAAAAAGCAAGTGACTGGGGTTGGGGATTTGGCTCAGTGGTAGAGCGCTTGCCTAGCAAGCGCAAGGCCCTGGGTTCAGTCCCCAGCTCTGAAAAAAAAAAAAAGTAAGTGACTGCTCTCTACAGAGGAAGAGCAGGAGGGCTAGCAGCCTTCTGTCAAGTCGAACAAGCATGGGGCACATGGAGAAGCTGGGCCTATCGAAGTCTGAGGAGTGTCCCAGGCCTCAACCTATCTATCCTTGTGATATACCAGGGGCTGAACAACGTTTGTCCCCTAGGAAGAACAAGACTGGCTGGAACCATAAACACCCATAAATTCAGGGAGAGCTGATCTCCAAGGCCAACCCCAAGATCTGGAGATCTGTACTGAAGAGGGAGAGGACACCTCAGCAAGACCTCGCTCCCCACCCCCACCAAGTACCAAGTAGGGGAGGGGGATAAACCAATGTTCCCATGGTGCTGTGGTCAGGTTCAAGTCCTGTCATGTGTTGTGTCAAAGTCAATTCACCTCTCTGTGCCAAGAACTACTCAGCCATGAAGCAAGGTAACAGCACTGACAGCTCATAAGTCTGCTCTGGGGTGAGGGAAGTCCTAGCAAGGACCAGACAGAAGAAAGGGTCCGCCAATCCTAGGGCCTGGAGGCAGATAGGCTCTCTAATGGCTACCCAACAGGTCTCTGGGGTATTGTTACCACCTCAAGGAGGATGGTCCTGCCTATAGCAAACCCAGTGGCCCATCTGCTCTGAATAAAACCAGGGTTCCTTCTGAGCTAAAACATACGGGTACTTCTGCCCACTGTAAAGAGATGCCCAAGTCCCTATCTCTGGGATCCCTCCCACTCAGATTGATCTTGGACTTTGCCATGTGCTCCAAGGACACCTCTAGAAGAAGCTACCCTTCCAGGCCTGTAGAGACCTTCAGATCCTCTTCTGCTACCCAAGAGCTTTGCTCCCAACTTAGAGAAACCCCACGATGCACAAAGGACCCCAAATACCACCTTTTGCTCACGCATAGCTCTTCAGGCTACCAGGGCTTAACAGAGGCCACAGAAAACCACACCCTCTCTGACTCCTGAATAGCTTCTGGGCTCTCTTCTCCCTTCTCCCAGCCAGTCTCCACACATTCCAGTCCTTCTTGAGCATTGAGGCTAAAATTCCCAGAGTAAAGACCCACGGGATAGGGGGTGAACCAAAGGTTAGGCTGTAGGGTAGGTGACCTGCTAGAGACTCTCTCCACAGCATCTCTCTGATAACTCTGCTCACTGCTAGCTGAAAAGACACTGGGACTAATCCCATGCAGGGCCTCATCACCACACAGTAAGATCCCTCTCATCCGTAGGGAAGCCAACTCAAAAATGAACAATGATCAGCGTTTCAGTACTGCACTTCCAGGACCCAGCTAGAGGGCACACTCTGTAGGGAGAAATAAAGTGCGGGGGCTGATTTCCACAGAGCTTAGCAGCTCCTGTCATTGTGTTAGTCATCTGTCCCAAACAGGGTGGGAAGGGCAAGGGAAACATCTGGAGAGGGCCAGACCAGCAGTTTAGCAGCAAAGAAAGCGGCACAGCGCCAGGGTGACTGCAATAACGGGGGCAGCAGCTGCAGCCTAGACTGCAAAGCAAGTTCCAGGTAGGCCTCAGATGCGCAATGAAATTCTGTCGCAAAGAGGAAAAACATAAAGGAAACCCAGGCCTCAAGGTCAACCAGGACTGTGGTTCTGCTGGCTGGTATCTTGTCTCTTCTGCCTAGTGGAGTGAGGAAGGCACAGTGGGGTTGGTTATGGACGCCTGGTTCTAATCCAGGGTTCAGGGACGGGGCAGATTCAAAGGAAAAGGGAAGCCACTGTGCCAGGGAGAAGGAGTCACACTTCCTCCCTCTCCCCCTCCACCCCTGTGCTGCTCTGCTCAAGCAACCCAGATAGGGATAGGCCACAGGGCCACCACCATGGAGAGATGAAGCCTGCTCATCCTAAAGACACCTTCTGAGTGTGGCCACACCCCTCGCCATCACCAGCGGCTCCATTCTCCAGATCTGAGGCTCAAGCAGGGGCCTGAACCAGAGGGCTGAGTGGGCCTCCGCTGTGTTTCGAAAACAAGGTCACATGTAGAAGCCAGTGGAAAGGTTGTAGGGCTGTGGATGGAAAGAAGCCAAGAGATCCTCACAACACTAAGCACAATGGGCCATGCCAGTCATCCAGGCATCCCAGCTCTTAGGGTAGAGAGGCAGGAGAGTCAGAAATGAAAATGATCATGACCAGTTACGAAGAATCTCTGTCTCAGACCTCCACACCCACGAGCTCCCCTGGGCCTTCTCCAAAAAAAAAAAAAAAAAAAAAAAAAAAGAGCTAAACCCAGGGCACAGGCTGGGCAGGAACTGATGAGGCCACTGGAGGAGCACAGTTAGCAGCCTGACCATGATCATAGTTTTAGATGATGAGAGAGGACAACTGGTCCCAGCTGACAAATCCACAGCCGTGGCTTTTCCAGGGGACCAACCCAATCTATTTCTGTACCATAAGCTCGAAGGCTGCGACCAGGTTGGGGAGAGAGAAATTGTGGGGCTCCACACAAGATGGTGCTATGTCCTCCCCTTCCTCAGAACAGACCAACCAGCTCTCAGAGGCCAAGGCAGGTCTCTCCACCCAAAAAGCTTTGGGACAGACTCCCTAGCCTCTGACTCCAAAATTCTTGCTTTTTCTTCCATCTTCCAAATTATTCAGGGTCATTCCCCTGTGGCACAAGCCACATCCACAGCAGTAAGCCATGAAGAGTCCAAGTGTCCCCGTCTGACCACACAGGTGACAAAGAACACTAGCTGCCACCACCCCATCTAGGTCCTGGGAGCCAGGGTGGCAAACCTGGACTCACTAGGAGTTCTGGGATGGGGTGGGGTCCCTTCCAGTGGTGGTAAAAAGCTAGAAGGGAGTAGCACTTTGTAATTGTCCCCGCCACAACATCAACACTGGTGTCATGCAGGCAGATGGTGCTCCAGAGGGGAAGTAGCTCTAACAAAATGTCATGTGCACCATGTTTTTTGTATTGAGAGCTTCCTCTCTGGGGCTGGAAATGTAGTTCAGCAGTATAGTGTGTGCTTGCGTAGCACACACTGGTCACGGAGTCCCATCCCTCGTGTGGGCTGGGTGGGGAGCACAGAGCATGGATTTCCTCTTTGGATATTTCGAAAGCCTCCAGTAAAACCTCTCACACTGAAGACTGTCTCACAGAGAAGTGAGTTTCAGGGACCCCTGGGGTAGCTAGAGTCTCAGCACAGAAGCCAGGTCCCACAGCAACTCCAAACCTACCCTTGTGAAAGCAGCACGCTTCATGGATGGCATCTTACCAATCTATACAGCCAATCTCTATCACTGTGACCCTTGCAGAGATGGGATGAAATGGTTAAGGAACCAGCATTGTGCCAGCGTGCCTTCCTCCAGGGCATGGGCAGTGCCAAGCAAGGCTGCCAGGGAGAGCTGCAGAGCCATCAGGTGACCTGAGTCTGGATTTCGGATCAGGGATGCCTCTCAGGTGCAGCTCAAGTTCTTGGGCCTCCCAAGGGCTGCAGAAGGCAGCCAGGGATTCTGAGACTCTTCCTGTCACCAACCACAGACAGGTTTTCTCAGACTTAAAGTTCTTGAGCAGTTCTTCTAAGGCAGAGAACTTCTTCCAGATGTAGGCTACCAGATGCTGTGGCCAACATGTCCTTCCACCATCATGTCTCTTCACTACCCCACTCCCTCTGCACCTCACACACGCACACACTCACTCAGTGCCGGGGAACTGCACTAAATCTTCCTCTATATCCTCATTTCATCTCCCACATCAATACTGGGAAGGTATAAGTTACCCCCATTTTAAAGACTAGTAAACTGAGACACTCAAAGAGTTTACCTGCCTTGCCATGAAGGAGCACACAAGAGAGAAAGAGATCTTATGTGTACCATGCAACTTCTCAGCTTGTGCTTCTCAAGTCAGATTCTCTGCGGACAGGAGCCCACCACCTGTTCCCTCTGCTCCTGCCTCTTATGTGAATACGGTGCTTTTCCACAAGATTCCAAAACCTCTCGGTTTTGTTACCCTTGATCTTCTCTACCCCAGTGAAGATCAATGTTACCCTTGATCTTCTCTACCTCAGTGGCTCAGGCCAGCGTGGTCCAGGAAACACCTCTAGGAGCGGCCATTAGAGCCTGAGGGCTGTGGAAATGGCAGCCTTGGTTCTGTCAGTGAGCAAGCTGTGAGGTCCAGTGACTAGAGGAACAGAGCGGGCCAACTGTGTGGACTTTTCCTCTGCCCACCCTAAGTGCCCCACTTCCTGCCCTCTCCACTCTATAAATAATCCTGGTCATGGCATCAGCAGAAAGGCAGCCAGGTGGGTGTGAAACAAGGCTTGTGGAAAAGATGACTTCTCAAAGTAAATTAAAGCTCCCATTCCGATCAAGGGATAGCACGTCACATTCTCCCGGGAGCACTGTTCTTGGCTGAAAACAGGCCCACCTGGACTTGCAGGCTGGGCCAGCTCCACTAAGAAAGATGCAAGGCCAAGAGGGAAGCAAGCACATGAACAACAACAAGGGGGAAAAAAATCAAAGAAGCTAGTTCCCCCACCCCCCAGCCCCGTCCCTTTTAGTCCACCCTCCTCCTAATGCATACCCCCATATAATGTACCAGCCTGGCTGGAGCAACTGAAGGGAATGAGAAAGTTAAGAGCTAAGAGATCAGGAGAGAGCAGTCCTTCCCACACCCAGGCCCCTGATCAGCCTGCACCAGGAAGGAGGGTAAGGACACAAAAGAGGGAGGGAAAAGAAAAAAACAAGGACCAAGTTGTACCTCATGACTCCACACCCAGCAACTAAACAGCAAGTCATGAGGGAAGGAGAGAAGCCAGGGGAGGGAAGATGAAGTCAGGTCACAGCCCTGCTGGAATGTGCCCAGGTCTATCCCACCCCAGCCACACTGGGCCAGCCAGGAAAGCCCTTCCCTAGTCATGTTTTGGAAAAAAAGAATTGTTCAAGGTCAGATCCTTTTCTATTCAAAGCCTGCTTTCCTCTTAGTCTGCACCAGGCTGAAGGCTCATCCCTCTCCAACAGCCTTCCTTGATTTACTCAAAAACAATAAACCTTTTCTAGCAGTTCTCCTACGTAGGGGTACCACTCTGCACCCATTCTCTGGGACCCCACCCAGGAGGCTTAGAAATTAACTGGCCCAGCCAGCTACAGCAGATGGTCAGCCCTGGGGCCTGACTTCTAGATGATCCGTGGCCCAAACAGGAAAAGGTGCTCCAAGTCTTAGGTCTTTTATTTGTTTGGTTGGTTTGGTTTTCAAGGCAGGGTTTCTCTGTGTGCTGGCCTGGAATCCAGAGATCTACACATCTCTGCCTCTCAAATGCTGGCATTTACGGCAAATCTTAGGTCTTGATCTTAACCCTACAAAGGGCAAACTTGACAAAATAAATGTTTAACCTCCTACACTCACAGCCAGGTTTTGGAGTCTCTGGCCTTTGAATCCAGCATTGGGGAGGCAGAGACAGTAAAATCTCTGAGTTCAAAGGCAGCCTGGTCTACATAGCATGTTCCAGGGCAGCCAGAGCTACATAGAAAGACCCTGTCTTAAAACAAAACAAAACAAGAACCCCTCCTATCCTTTCTATAGAAAATATTCTGGAGAATTGAAGGGTATTATAACTATGCCACTGTGTCACTGATCCAAGCTGATCCAAGTGTTCCCTTCCTTTACTCTGAGGTGGCCCAGTGCTCTCTATCCTAGACACAGAGTCAGGGAGTATGACTACATGGTGATGAGCATCCCTGAACATTCAAAAGGCAGGTGTCCTGTGTAACTCCTGGGAACACTGGGGCATCTCCCTTCAATCCTGCCTTGGAAGAAAACACCTCACCTTGCTGCCTCTACAAGGTGAGACCGCCTCTCCACTCCCCTACAGGGCAGGCACCTCTTTGACAAAAGGAAGGCAGACCGCAGAGTCTTGAAATTTCCCTTCTTGAATTCCCACAGCCTCAGAATCCCATTCTGAACTTTCCTTGGCCATGTACTACTGACGCTTGGTCACTAGATCAACTCCAACAGGCCTTCCAGGCCCACCAGGCTGCTTGGGAGACAGTCAAGAGGCCAGAGGGCTGAATGAGAAGTAACAACTACTATGTCGGTTTGTGTCCTTGAGTGGGAAGACGGGGTTCAGACATCCCAACCAGCCCCGCCCAGTTAGGCCTTCAACCGTCCTGTGCCCGCTCCCAGCGCCCCAGACTCACTGCGTGTGCTGGGCGCGGCCTGCGCGAAAGACCTCGTCCAGAGCTACGGTTGCCCGGCCTAGAAACTTGTCCACACCGATGAGCGAGCGGTGCATGGTGGTAAGCACGAGTTCGCAGGCGGCGTTGGGACCGGAGGCCCAGGGCGCAGGGCCCGCATCTGTCTCCTGTGCCCGCAGGAGGCCGTCCAGGGCGCCGGGCGGCAGCTCGAACGAACACTCTTCGCACCATTCCGGGCAGCCTTGCGTCTTCTCCACCACCGAGGTGCTGTACTTCTCTCGGCCCACCTGGATCACCGTGTACGCGTCGCTGGTGCTGCCGGCGCCCGAGCTCTTGCCCCTCAACCCGCTGGCCCGCAGCACGGTCACCTGGACGTGCGTGGGCAGCCAGCGGGAGGACCCGGCCGCCGGTTCATCGTCCCGCACCAGGGCCATGGTGGACCCTGGGACCCAGTGATAGACGTGGCAGCCGCGGGATGCTGTCAGGAGCCGGCTCCCCGCGCCGCCTGCAGCGTACGGACCGCCGCAGCTGCGGGATGGCCTGGGCCGAGCGGGCCGCCGCCTCCCCGCCGCCCCGCCTCCCGGGCGGCCGGCCGCCCCGCGACGTCACGCCCCGCCCAGGCCCGGCCAGGCCCCGCCCCAAGTTCCACCAGCGTATAGCTGCCTAAGAGCTAAAGAAACCCAAAGAGGGGCGCGGCCTCTGCAAAGATGTGGGCGGGGCTTTCTCATTGGCCCAGCCCCTCTGGGGGAACCTCAAGCTCGAGCTGCGGTACAAAAAGGTGACCCGCGCAGAAGGGGCGTGGCCTCTGCTTGTGTTGGAGGAGAGGCTTGAGATCTGGCCACGCCTTAATCACGACCGGATTCGCTTGAGCACATTGCAGAGCAGCAAAGGAAGAAATGGAGGGGGCTACGAGCGAAGGCAGCTAGCAGCCTCTGCAGAGAGGTGGGCGTGGTTGCCACCATGGCCCCGCCCCGTTTAGGCAGCGACTCGGTGCTAGAGAGCCGGACTTTTGCATACTATCCACTGCGCTCTACCTGGGCAGTTTCAGGTTCTTCCCCCTCAACCTCCTCTACTCTTGAAAACCGTTGCCACTTCCAAGATCCATTACGCTCAGCGTGCGTTTGAGGGTAGATGCCTACTCTAGAGATCCCCTAAATCGCACATTCGCTCCCATTTTCAACTCTCAGCTCCATATATGTGATGACCTGGATCAGCCCCCTAGGTGCTGAGAAGTCACTGGAGTGGGATTTCAAACAACTGTTCTTTTTCTGTTTTGGTTCTCCCCCCGCCCCCCCCTTTTTTTTTTGAAACGGGGTCTCTTAGGTAGTTCTGGCTCTCCCTCCTGGAACTCGCTATGTAGATTAGGCCTCGAATTTCTAAAGATTTCTGCCTCTACTGAATGCTGGAATTAGACAGGCTCCACCAGGACAAGAGTTTTTGTTTAGTTTTGTTTTTTCTTTCTTTTTGAGCTGTTTTGATTTTTTTTTTTTTTAAGATCAAGGGCTCACAAGTTAGCTTTGCACGTCCCCTAACTCATGCCTACTGGCTTTAAAACTTTTGTGTGACACAGTGTGGTAGTGCACACCTTTAATCCCAGCACTTGCACTTGGGAAGCAGAGGGGGGAAGATCTTTTTAAGTTTGAGGCCAGCCTGGTCTACATATTAAGTTCCAGGCCAGCCAAGACTGAGTGGTAACACTTTTTCAAAAAAAAAAAAAAAAAAAACTCAAAAAAACAAAAAACAAAAAAACATTAGGCTTATATACAAACAAGGCAGACAGGGCCTTGTTTGTAGTAGACAAGCATTCTACAACAAGGCTAATCTTCAACCTCTAAACCCATTCTTACAAGCCTGTGCACTGTGTTCTGAGAACTGCCAGCACACTTGGTTCGTTGCAAAGATAATGGTTAATAATTATGGATGCTGAATTTTAGCAGGACTTGGCCAAGGACTGACTCATGAGCTGTCTGTGCATGACCTCACCTATTCTTCAGAGCACCCTGTATGTGAATTCCCAGAATGCAGAATTATAGGTTAGACAAATTTTCCTAAAATGCATAACAAAGAAGCCGAGTAGCACAGCCTGTAATCCCAGGATTCTGAAGGCAAATTCAAGGCCAGCCTGGGCTACGTGGTGAGCCTTTACTTTCTTCTGTTAACTTTCAGAGCCTACCCTTAGATTTTGTTTTTTCTTTTTTCATTTTTCAAGACAGATCCTCTCTGTGTAACCTTGGATGTTGTGGAACTCTCTGCAGACCAGGCTGGCCTTAACTGAGATCCGCCTGCCTCTGCCTCCCAGTCCTGGGATTAAAGGCGTGTACCACCACTGTCGGGCTTAGAATACTTTTCAATAATGTTTACATATATGCTCAGGACAAAAAACAAAACGGTAGGCGACAAGGTTACTCCATTGCCCCCAAACCTGAGGACTTGAGTTTGACCCTCAGGGCCTACATGATAGGCGAGCGCTGACTCCAGCAATTCGTTCTCAAACCCCAACGCGTGCACTGCAGCACACTTCCTCCCGCAAAAAATAGTGATAAAATTGAGAAGCATCGGGAGGGGAGAAGGGAGAGACTCCAAAAGCCCTCCCTTCCTAGATGCCGGTATATATCTATTACTTTATTCTGTCTGTCTGTCTGTCTGTCTGTCTGTCTGTCTGTCTGTCGGGGTGTCAGAGAGCAATCCATGGGCCTCAGTTCTCACAGGATCACATCAGGTCATTAGGCTCCCTGGCAACCACCTGCTTTACCTGCTGAGCTTTCTTATCTGATTATACCTACTTTTAAATTTCTTTTTTTTTTAAGATTTACTTTATTTATATGAGTACACTGTAGCTAGCTCCAGACACACAAGAGGACATCGGATCCCATTACAGATGGTTGTGAGCCACCATGTGGTTGCTGGGAATTGAACTCAGGATCTCTGGAAGAGAAGTCGATGCTCTTAACTACTGAGCCATCTCTCCAGCCCTACTTTTAATTCTGTTTGAGCCAGGGTCTTACCATGTAACCCTGACTGGCCTCAAACGCACAGGGATCAGCCTGCCTCTGCCTCCCAAGTGCTGCTAGTATTCGTCATCATTTTGGGCTCTTTATTAACTTATTTTTGAGACAGGGTCTGTGTAGCCCAGGCTGGCCTTGAAATCACCATAGACCGGCCTTGAATTCCCGGATCCTCCGGCCTTTCCCTTCAGAATTCTGGGATTCCAGATCAGCACCACTGTGCCTATCTTCAATCTAAACACACTTACTTTCGTTTCTTGTAAATGGTGCCAGCACCTCCAGTTGTAGTCTGGAGATAAACCCCAAGCTTTCTCTCAGGCTTTTTATAACTGGGCCACACACCTCTGAGTATACACCCCGTAAAGACATTTGTGTTTCCAGGCCTTGGGGTTGGCTGCACTTAGCTGTATAAACTGCTTCTGTGGCTAGATCTAAATTTGGCGCTGGCCATTAGCTCACACCCACTCTCCGTCCTCTGTCCTACTGTGGGCCTTCCCTCATTGGGAGGTTCACAGGGACACCCTTTCTTTCTTAGGTAGCGTCCAAATCTCCACTTCCTAGGCTGCACCCTCCACTGGGAAGTCAGCACACCAGGGAAAGGAGACTCTTGAGAGAACTCCAGCACAGCCCATCTGGTCAGCCTCCCACAATAGGGTGTGTCATCTCTGTCACATTTTAGATTCTCCTAGACAGACTGCACCAAGTCTGCTAGCCCTCAAGCTTCCTGGAATTCCTCCTCCACCTCCACCTTTCATCTCGCAGTGAGAACACTGGAAGTACAAATGTGTGCTTTGTACACACCCGGCTTTATGTGGGGTGTGGGGAGATTCAAACTCGGGGTCTCTCCACTGTTGTGTTGAGGTGGACTGCTGCATGCTGTGCCTAAAGTCCTGGATTCCATCTCCAACACTATATAAAGTAGGGCTGGGAGAACACTCCCTTATTCCTGGCCATTGGGAGAGAGAAGCCGGAAGATCAAAAGAGGCCATCCTTGGCTACACACTGAATTTACGTCCAATCTAAGCTACATGAGACCTTGTCTCAAAAAAAAAATTGTTATTTGGAAAATAAGGAAAATAAAGGAAAGAGAAAACACCGCCAGCACTACGTTCGTTGTCATTCTAATCTTTACGCTCTATCTGCAAATAATTTGAGGGCCTCGGAGAGTAAAGGTTAAACCTGCGGGGTTGGGACTCTACTGTCATTATCTTCTTTGCCCACCCCCCAAGTGAGGTAGGTGCTTCTGCTCCCCTCCATTCACGGAGGAGAAAACCCAAGCAGAGAGCCTAGGCTGTTTCTCTGAAGTCACCAACAGAAAACTACAAATGAAATTGAATAATAGTTTCAGTAACTTTTTAAAATGTAACTTCTTTTAATTGTCATTTCACACTTTCTGCAGCTGCCTGCCACCCTCCCCTTCCCTTCGATGACCACTTTTGTAGGCTACAGGGGACCAGGGAACAAAGCCTGCGGGGGTGGGGGGTGGGTGGGGTACAACAGCCCAGTCAGGTGGTAGGAGGACAAGCAGCTACAATTACAAATTTATCACAACAAGTAATGTTGAAGCCTGGGAGAGCTGCAGAGTGGGGAGGCCTGTGCCTGTTTGCCAGGGTTCATTTGGCAGTGATCTTGCTCTGAAGATGGTACTCCTTCAGCCTGAGCGAGTTGATATTGATGAAGCCGGTGGCATCAATGGGCTCATGGTCGCCCTGCATGTTCATGCTCACCAGCTCTTCATTGTATAGTGAGAGTGGAGACTCCCAGCAGAGGATGTAAACTGGCCCTTGAAGACAGATACCTGCTCCTTCCCTTCCACCCGCTCCTGGGACTTCTCAATGTAGTGGTGAACAAATTCACATTTAGGGCTGTGCCAGAAATCCGTGTATATAAGCTCTACAAATTTGAGGCCCAGGCCATGCTTGATTTTGCATAATTCCCAATCCATGGTGAAGGCCTCTATATCTAAATGAGTGTGGTAAAGGATGGCCCCTGCTGGAGTCTTGTAGATACTCCGGGACTTGATTAATGAAGTGGTTCTTCACGATGTTAATGCGACCCACTCCGTGCTTGCCCGCAACTTTGTTCAGATACATGAAGAGATCTGAGGACGTGCTGTGGGTAGTGCCATCTTTGATGTTGGTCACCTTCACAGGACCCCTTTTTTGAATTCTATCTCAAGGACAACTGGGCTGTTGGGTGCTTTGGCAGGTCCTGAGTTTTTGTGTAGAGGTCTGGAGGTGCTTGGTTCTTGGGTTTTCCAGGATTCCAGCCTTGTAGCTGATGTGCATAAGGTTCTCATCCATGCTCCAGGAGTTCTTGGGGGTGACAAGGATGGGGATTCCATGTTGCTTTGCGTACTCCATCAAATCATTTTGGCCCTTGAGCCTGTTGTAAAACTCAGGCATCCTTCAGGGGGCGATGACCTTAATCTGGGGTGCCAATGAGTAGCAGGTGAGTTCAAAGCAGACCTGGTTGCTCCCCTTTCCCGTGGAGCCTTGAGACATACTTGGCCTCTTCGCAGTGGGCAATTTCCACCTGTCTGCAAGCTATGCAAGGTCTGGCAAGAGAGGTACCCAGGAGACAGCAATCCTCATAGAGTGCACTGGACTGTACAGCAGGCCAGATGAACTCTTCCACAAACTCTGTGCTTACATCCACAATGAACACCTTTAGAGACCCAAGCTTCAGCTCCTTCTTCCTGGCTTCCTCAAAGTCTTCCTTTTGGCCAATGTTGGCCAGTTAGGCGATGACATCATAGCCTTGTTCCTTCAGCCACTGTACAGGACCACCATTGTAGTCCAGAACCACAGAGCCCTTGCTGAGTGTCTTGTCTTGGATTGGTACAGGTACAGGTTCCTGGGGTCCGTAGTCTGTCTTCCTGGCCGGGATGAACCACTCAGTGAGCCCAGGCGGCAGTGGCAGACAGGGGAGCAGTGAGTTACTATAATTTTATTGCCTGTGGCACTCTACCCTCAAAATGGCTGCCGACCATCTAAACGCTACAAACTTTTGGAGGTTTTAGTTGTTTTGTTTTGTTTTTTTCTTTTTTCTTTTTTTTCTTTCTTTCTTTCTTTTTTTTTTTTTTTTTTTTTTTCGGAGCTGGGGACCGAACCCAGGGCCTTGTGCTTGCTAGGCAAGCGCTCTACCACTGAGCTAAATCCCCGACCCCTTAGTTGTTTTGTTTTAATTGTCTGAATAAGGTCCAGTATCCCACGCATTTTACTCAATGTCCTATTGCTGAAGAAACACTAAGGCAACTCTACTAAAGGGAAGCATTTGATTGGGGCTTGCTATAGTTCCAGAGGTTGTCCTTCATCATCATGGTGGGAGCACGGCAGCATACAAGTGGGCATGGTGCTGGAGGAGCTGAGATATGAAAGGGTTAGCAGACTTGCCCACAGTTACAAACTCAGAAGTCTCCATGGCACTCCCTCAACTGAACCCAGAGTCTCCCAATGGCCAGCAGTTCTCTCTCTCTCTCTCTCTCTCTCTCCTCTCTCTCTCTCTCTGGTGAGTTGCTAAGTTCCCATTTTTTTAACAGTAGGTTCTATTTTAAATGAAAGGTTCTTTATTAACCTTCAACTACCATGAGTTTGCCAGGCTCCATTAAGAATCTGTCTCATGCTGGCTGGTTCTCTAAGAGAGCTGCCCCCTATCTCTTGCCCTCTTCCTCGCCCACCCCCCAGTAACAGGAAGACTCCAGGAAAGGGCGAAGAGAACGCAGGTGTACTACCCCACTTCCTGCTCTCCTTCCTCCTGCCCTGACCTAAGCAGTTGGCAAGTTGAGACTTCCTGCTGGCCAGGACTACAGCCCTAAGAAGCCATGAACCCTGGCTGTGCTCACCTGGTGAGGCTCTTGACCCTAGGAGAAAAGTCTGCCAACTTGCTGTCTGTGGCCTGGCAAGAGGGGACCCTCAGATATGGAGAGAGGCATGGTGCCTCTTCCTCTAGATTAGAAGTTGAGACCACGCAGCACACCCAGGGCAGGCACAGAGAAATCACCCATCCCTGGAGGGTGGAAACAGGACGAGCAGGGGTTGTTTTGCAATAGGGGGAAATAAGAATGTCCTCAGGAGCAAAGGTCTGAGGAATGCCAGAAAAGCACAGGAACAACCGGGACAAGCTCCAGGTGCCTTGAGCACGGCAGTGGAGCCAGAAGCAAATCTCAGGAGCACTGGGCTATTAAAAAAAGCCCACGTGTCTATAAAGTTATCGGTAAATACTTGGAAGAATAAACAAGGACAAACTATGGCGTCCAAGTGTCCTGTGCTCTGCACTGCTGCATTTCACACAGGGTGGTTACTTTCTTTCTTTGTTGAGTGGTTGTTTGTTTGTTTGCACAGTTTTACTCTGTTGCCCAGGCTGGCCTGGAACTTACTCTTCCTGCCTCTGCCTTCTGAGTGCTGGGGCACAGATGTATGCCACCATACCCAACAGGATTTAGGATTTTCTTTTTCTTTTCTCTCTCTTTCTCCCTTTCTTTCTTTCTTCCTTCCTTTCTTTCTTTCTTTCTTTCTTTCTTTCTTCCTTTTGTTTTTTGTTTGTTTGTTTGTTTTGTTTTTTGAGATATGGTTTCTCTGTGTAGCCCTGGATGTCCTCGAACTCATGACAGCGGATATCTTTTTCTGTCTGCTTATAAAGGAAAAAAACACACACACACACACACACACAAAAACTACAATGAGTCTATTCCCAGCTACAGGATGTGCTGCCTGGTGGTCAGCTCTGACTCATGATAGTTTAGACATAACAGTTCATACTGACCTTTGATTTGGTGGGTCCTATGTAAAGCTTTGTGGAATTTCTTTCTTTTTTTTTTTTTTTTTTTTTTTTGGTTCTTTTTTTTTTTTCGGAGCTGGGGACCGAACCCAGGGCCTTGCGCTTCCTAGGTAAGCGCTCTACCACTGAGCTAAATCCCCAGCCCCAACCCCGGAATTTCTTAAGATTAGCAAACCTCATACAGAACATACAGGACAAAACTGGGTGTGTGGTCAGCATGTCCTTGGGCCATCACTTCTCTGTGTCAATGACTGACAGGCATGTTACAGCAACAACAAAGAATAGCTGACAGACATAAAACGCAGTGACTTCAGCTATTCTGGGGCCGTCAAACCAGAACACTCTATAGACCAGGCTGGCCTCAAACTCAGATCTGCCGGCCTCTGCCTCCAGAATGCTGGGATCAAAGGTATGCTCCATCACCGCCTGATGATTTAAAATTATTTCACAATTAGAAAAAATTCCTAAAAGTATTATTCAGACCTGGGAGTCTCTGCAGCTGTGCTCTGGGAAAGGAAGTAGGTGTGCCCTGGTAGAAGCGGTTCCCAAAAGGAATGGGAAGAGGGCCAGAAAGCCGCAGAGGACTCCACATCGCCCCCTTGTGGTAAGGGGAGGACCTCAGAGGGAAGAGCAGGATCTGAGAGGTTATTTCCCCACCAGTGAAATGAGCCAATTCAAGCCAGATTAGCATATATTAGAGGCAGATTTATTGAAACTGTTCTCTGGCTCCAAGGATTGAGGCCAGGGGAGTCTCAGGGCGGGTTGTGGGAGGGGGAAGAGAAGGGAGAAGAGAAGAGAGAGGAGAGGGAGGGGGAGGGGGGAAGGAAAGAGAGAGGGTAACCAAAATGTCTGCATTATATAGGGAGGAGCCTCTAGGGGAAGAGCAGCCCAGCCCCTGGGCTGGAGAGTTCTAAATTGGCGGCAGGGTATGCCTGGTAGGGGCTGAGGGATGCTGGGAGAACCTGGAGGTCAGGTCTGTTTTGAAAAGTAAAATATGCACCTCAGGTCCTTGTCTCGGAGTCTAAAACCAAACAGAATCCCCTCTAAGCAAGGCACACTGGTGGGATTTTTTGTCGAGGATAGGGAGGCAAACAGTGTGTAAGCTTATACAAAACTGTTGGTCCTGGGATGAGGACAGGTCGGAGTGTGAAAGACCAACCTCAGAAAACTGAACTGAGCCAAGGGTTGCAGGAAATCCAAAGCAGCAGAAGACTTTGCAATAGGTTTCATTTCTCAAGGTGCAATAGGAGAGGTCCTGAGGGGCAGGGCTTAGATTTTGAGAGATTAAACCCTCCTCCTCTTCCTTCCCCTCCTCTTTCTTCCTCCTCCTCCCTACATAGTTCAGTCAGGCCTCAAACTGTGAAGCCAAGGGTGACCTTGAATTTCTGTTCCCACCTTGCAACTGCTGGAATGAAAGGTGTGCACAGCCACAAGAGACTTTAGACAGCCCCTCGGGGAAGGGAGTGGAGGTGACTCACCTTGTAACCCTTACTGCCCTGGAGCTCACTGACTGTGAAAACAGGCTGGCCTCTAAGTAACTTCCTAGCAAAATCCCATGGAGTGCTGGGATTTCCGGCATGGGTCACAAGCCCAGCTCTAACACAGACGTTTAAGGTATCTTTACTGTGTGTTGTACTTCATCAGATAAGTAGATTATCTCCCACCTGTGCTGACGTGCACACCGACACAGGTGTGCGCTCAAGTCCCCAATGCAGAGCAGCCTTTCCCACCCCTGTAATGGCTGAGATGCAGGAGTGGATGGTGGTCCTGGGATCCACAGTAAGCACCGTGTGAAACCACAGCCAGATCCACGAACAAGAGAGAGAGAGAGACTCCTGACTCCAATACCCTAGAGAGAAACACGAGGAAAGAACCTCTTGGTTATACAGTGGGGGATTTTAGCCAGATGTGCAGCTGTCAGGATAGAATAATCAGGCAGGGGCTGGGGGTGTACCTTGGTTGGAAGAGCACGAGCCCAGCATGCAAGTAGTCCTGGATTCAATGCCCTGTGTGAATCCATAACATTAGTGCATGCCTGTAATCCCAACACGCTGGGTGAGGAAGCAGGTGGATTTGAAATTCGAGTTTGTCCTCAGCTACATAGTGACTGAGACTGGCTTGGGCTACATAAAGCCCAGTTCAAATCGGCGGTGGCGGCGTCATCATCACATTATCATCATGAAACCTCAGAAGTAACCATTCTGTCCCCACGTTAGGACCTCTAAAAGGGCTTGTAGGAGGGACAGAGATCCTTGTGCTCCCAGATAAGCACTAGGGGAACCTAGAATGTTAGCAAACAGGTTTGTTCCTTCAAGGACAGAATCCCATACCTGTTATGTGCCCAGAAGGCTGGGAGCATGCTAGCCCGGTGACCTCTGCCATATCTGTATGGACAGAGACACACTGTTTTTCTCACTCTGTAGAACTTAGCCTTATGAACTTCACAAAGAGTCTCAATGTAGTCACGCCAAACCTTTATTGAACTTGCTTTATTGTGCACATTGGATTGAGTTAATAATCATCAGGGAAGTTTTCACCAAATTGTGCTGTGCTTGAATATGCCTAAAATAAACCACTCAGGGTCAGACTCCTGGAGTTTGAGCCAATGCTGGCTACCTAATTGTGATGAAACGAACAGCCTTCTTGACTCCCTCCACAGTCACTCTGCAGTAGCTCTGTGGTAGAATGCTTGCCTGGTATTCACAGAGTCCTGGATTCAATCCTCAGTATAGGAATAAACTGCCAAAGACTTCTCAAAAAGCAGACAGGTATCATCTGTGTGGTAAGGGCAATGTCACAGCCAAGCACAGTGCCTGAGTCACGCCCTCCCACACAGATGCTAACATGGCTGCAGCAAGCATCTAATAGCCAGTCAGGAGGAGGAGAAACCCAGGGGAGCCACAAGCACCACAGAGGAGCAGCAGGCACACAAGGAAGGGCAATAGAAGGCAGCAATATTCAGGAGCACCTAGAATGCCTCTCCGATGGAGGGACACTGGCCACTTTTCTTCCAGTAAACATCAGTGAAGCCATAAACCCATTCCTAATGGGAAATTCAAAAAGGTTTATGTAGTTGCTATATTCCAAGAAATATATTGACAGTAACAGTTTAAAAAGAGTCCACGAATTTGAAGGAGAGCAGAGGAGGGTACACGGTTGGGCTTAGTGAGAGGAGAGAGAGGAGAGATGCTGTAATTAAATTAAAATCTCAAAGAAAAATTTAAAAATGCATCAAGGCTAAAGTATACACTGTGGTAAAATGTCTTCCCCGTATCCACAAAACCCAGGGTTCTATTTCCTAAAGGAAAGTAAAATAGAAATAAAACATGGGGGCTGGTGAGATGGCTCATCAGTCATGAGCCTTGGTTGTTCTTCCAGAGGTCCTGAGTTCAATTCCAGCAACCACGTGGTGGCTCACAGCCATCTGTAAGGGGATCCGATGCCCTCTTCTGGCATATGGATGCATATGTAGCAGAACACTCACGCAATAAATAAATTTAAAAATAAAATAAAACATGGGGTGCTGGTAAGGGCTTATTTCAATTTCCCTTTTCTTGTCTTTTGTTTGATTTTCGAGACAGAGTCCTCATGCTCCATCGTTTGTTTGTTTGGTTTTTTTTTTCCTTTTGAGATAAGGTTTCAGTATGTAGCCCAGGCTGGCCTCAAACCTGATTCTCCTGCCCCCGGCCCCTAGTGCTAGGATTATAAACATGTGCTACAGCAATCAGCTAAATAAAACACATTTGAATATTTTATTGTAAAAGTAGCTTTTATTTAAGCCTGAAGTCACTGTCATCTCCAATGCTTACTGCCTTAGTCTGCTAACCTATGCCTAGTCCTGGAAGCTTCCAGCCTCTGTACAACCTAATCTAGGCCTAGAATGTTCTCAGCCTCTCACTCACCCTTTCTCGTTCTTTCAGAACTCTGGTTGGCTGGTTCAACTCAGCAGTCCTGGCTCAAATTCCTCTCCAAGTTGCTCGCTCTCTCTCTCTCTCTCTCTCTCTCTCTCTCTCTCTCTCTCCCTCCCTCCTTCCCTCCCTCCCCCCTCTCTCTCTTCCTTCCTTCCTTCCTTTCTTTCTTTCTTTCTTTTTTTTTTTAAAGATTTAATCATTTATTATTTATAAGTACACTGTAGCTGTCTTCAGATACACCAGAAGAGGGCATGGGATCTCTTTACAGATGGTTGTGAGCCACCATGTGGTTGCTGGGAATTGAACTCAGGACCTCTGGAAGAGTAGTCGGGTGCTCTTAACCGCTGAGCCATCTCTCCAGCCCTCTTTCTTTCTTTCTTTCTTTCTTTCTTTCTTTCTTTCTTTCTTTCTTTCTTTCTCTCTGCCTCTCCTCCTGAATTGCTCTGCTTGGCCTCATACTAACTTTGGCAATATGTTCTAATCTTCTGGCTCCTTCTCATTCTCTGCTCATCTGTCTTCATCTGTGTCTAACTTGTTCTCTCTTCAGCCTGTCTCAGTAAAACGTTCTCTCTCTCTCTCTCTCTCTCTCTCTCTCTCTCTCTCTCTCTCTCTCTCTGCACTGCTCCTCAGTTAGCTTCCCTTTCCTCTCTCTTCTCATGAGAGTTGGGCATAGCCTAGTCTGTAAAATCTTTCTCTGGTTCATCACTTTGACTGACACTCAATTATATATCACTTTCAAACATGGCTGCTTCTTTCTACAAGCTACCTTTACCTTCATTGTCTGGGATTAAAGGTGTCTGCTCAGGCTTAGCCACTCTATAACACAAACGCGGGTTTCATGGTAACAAGAAACTTAATGTTAGTTTCTTAATGTGTTTACTGCTCAATCACTTAAAATACCACAAACTTAGTGCTGGGTTGGAGGGAGGGCAGGGCGCAGAGGCAGACAAATCTCCATGAATTTAAGGCCAGCCTGGTCTACAAAGTGAGTTTAGTATATCCAGGGCTATTTAGGGAGACCCTGTCTAAAAAAAAAAGAAAAGAAAGAAAAAAAATACCACAAAATTATTTTCTTCTTCTGAAGTCTGGAACTGAAAATCTAGAATTCGTTCCATTGGGCCCAAGTCAGTGTAGGCAGGGTTAGGTCTATTGGGAGACTCTGGGGAGGGTCTGTTTGCCTTTTATTTATGATCCTTTCTTCAGCTCCTCCAGATGCCCTGTGTCTATTTTCCATCCTTTATTTCCTTGGTCAAATCTCCCCTTTCCTTTAAAGTGCTTACTTTAGTTATTACGAGGGAAGGGAAGGGGATGCATACCACGGCACACTTGTGGGGGACGGCTTTCCAGAGTTGGTTCCCTCCCTCCATCTTTATGTAGGCTCCAGGGATTGAACTCAGATTACCAAGCTTATACGGCAAGAGTCTGTACCCACTGAAGCATCTGCTCTGCCCTCCCTCTTCCTATAATAAAGGTGCTAGAAATTACTTTTAAGGGCAATTCATAATAACCAGTTTGATGAGGTCTAGAGCGGGCTTCTGAGCTTGCTGGTGGAGAATTATCTTGACTGAGTTCATTGAAGTGGGGTCTATCCACTGCAGGGTGCGTCATTTCTTGGTTGGGATCCTGGACTATATAAATAAAGAACGCAGCTGAGCAGCTGCAGGCATTCCTAGCTCTCTGCTTCCTGACTGTAGATGCTATGTGATGGTCTTAGGGTTTATACTGCTTCAAAGAAACGCTATGACCAAGAAGCAAATTGGAGAGGAAAAGGTTTATTCAGCTTACATTTCCACATTTCTGTTCATCACCAAAGGAAGTCAGGACTGGAACCTGAGGCCAGAGTGGATGCAGAGGCCATGGAGGGGTGCTGCTCACTTGCTTACTCCTCAGGGCTTGCTCAGCCTGCCTTCTTACAGAACCCAGGACCACCAACCCACATGGGCTGGGCCTTACCCAACTCATCACTAATTGGGAATTGCCTTACAACTGGGTCTCATGGAGGTATTCCTCAACTGAGGCGCCTTTCTAGCTTGACTCTAGTTTGTGTCAAGTTGGCCAGGATGGTGACCAACTGCTTAAACATGTGCATTCTCCACTTCCCACCATGAGCTCTACTCCTCAGTGTGAGCCAGGGAAACCCTTTTCTCCTTCGAGTTGTTTTTGTCACAGCATTTTATCACGAAACATGGAAAGAAACTAGGACAAAAATGCAGCAAGTTTCTGACTCAAACAAGCCATAGAAACGAGCAAAAAACCCTCTCTGCTGGCTCCTTAATTAAAAGCACTTGTTGCTATTCAAAAGGACCCAGGTTCAGTTCCAAGCCCCCTTATAGTGTCCCACAGTTACCTGTAACTCCAGTTCCTGAAGATCTGACCCCTTCTGCCCTCCTCCTGCACAGGCACACACATTGTGAACATATATATGTGTAGATATATGTGTAGGCAAACTCTCACACACATAAAATAATAATGAGCCTTAAAAAAAAACCTCCTATGTTGTCAAGATCCAAAATGGTTTCCCAGGAGATCTCTCATCTAATCAGCCCTGAGAGCTGAGCAGCAGCAGAGAAAAGCAGGTTAAGAGGTACCGCGAGGAAGGTGAGCAACAAAACCAGAAATTAGGGCAGTGCACAGAATGACTGATCCAGTTTTTCAACCTATCATTATCAGGAGAAATTAAAGAAAGGGAAAGACTACGCCAGATTAAACGAGATTTAAGAGCTGTAATTACTGAGTGCAATTTGTGTACTCCGATGCCAACAGGCTTGGAATAAAAGGACATTTTTGAGACCATTAGGGAAATTTGGACATGAGTAGAGAGTGTGAAGGAAGTGTTACTAGTCTTGTTCATTGTAGTAGGGGCAGTATCTGTGGAAGAAAATGGCCACCCACAGGAGAGATGCTAAGTCTAGATTTAGTTTCAGAATTCCTCAGGAGCAGTAAAAGCAACACAAAAAGGGACCAGCTCATAGAGTATGGAGTTTACCTGGTGGAGGGGAGATGATGATATCTATGGACAGGGAATCATCACCTGGGCTGGGGTAAGATTTCCTAGTGGCTTGGTTGTTTGGTGAATGGGGAATGGGGATCACCCATGATTCTGTAAGTAACCCATGCTCTGCAAGTCCACTCAGTAAATTCATTATTCACCAATTGGGACTTTGGAGTTGTCAAACACTTGGTCTGCTATTTGTGGGTCTACTCAGGGGTGCATATTCTTTTTTGGGAGGAGTCTTCCCCAGGGAAAGCTCACACAATAAAACCCAGTCTGCCTCTAGTAACAATTGAACCCAACATATTGAAGACTCAATCCCCCCTACAGCAGGGCCCAGGACTAGGGCTTTGGAAAGTGGTCAGATCATAAAGGGTCTAATGTGCCCTGAGAACAGAGCCTTGGACAGTCTCATGCTGGATAAACTATTACCTCACAATAGTGATGCAGACTTAGGAGGTTGTGCCCAGCCAAGGGATGTTGATCCTTAGAAGGACTCTACCTCACCCTGAGCCTCTCTGTCTCTTTCTTTTTTTATCTTTATTAACTTGAGTATTTCTTATTTACATTTCGATAGTTATTCCCTTTCCCGTTTTCTGGGCCAACATCCCCCTCCCCCTCCCCCTCCCCCTCCCCTGGCCACCAAGGTGACCAGCTTTACCCACCACACACCCCTTCTGACCTAGAAATGGCGGAGCCAAGTGGCCATGGATGGAAACCTTCAAAAACATCAACCCAGAACAGTTTCCTCCTTTCCGTTGATTGTCTCGAGTATTTGTCATGATGATGATAAACTGACTCAGTCCCTGTTCTGTTTTAGAGATATGCTTGAATTGTTCCATAACTATTTTGAAATTCTTAGAGAGAGGTGTTCTATTGTATCTTATAACATTATTATAAAGTCCTCCAAGCCTTACTGTTAGAAAAAAAACCATTATGCTCTTTAAAAATATTTTTAAAGCTATGTGGTGTGATAGAGCACACCTTTAGCCCCAGAAGAGGCAGACAGAGCTGTGGAAGTTCAAGGTTAACCTGATCTCCATTGTGAGTTCTAGGCCAGCCAGGGCTACATAGTGAGACCATATTTAAAGAAGAGAAGGAGAGGGGTTGGGGATTTGGCTCAGTGGTAGAGCGGTTACCTAGGAAGCGCAAGGTCCTGGGTTCAGTCCCCAGCCCCGGGGGTGGGGGGGGGAAGAGAAGGAGAAAGAGGAGGAGAGGGAGGAGGAGGGAAATATAAGTAAACGTGTGTGTACATGATGTCTTGGGAGGAAGAAGTTGAATGGAAGATAGGACCCTTTCCTGAGAAACAAACCAAACCAAAACCATGGCAGAGAGGCCAGTAAGCTACAGGGAGAAAACCCATCACTAGCAAATAAGACATAGAGGCCAGATTCTACAGTGGTTTCACAGAGGAGGCACAGTTTGGTTATACCTGTATCCATTTATTTGCTGGCTATCTTTTCTAGAATTTTCCTGTCTTCATGAAGACTGCTTCCTAGCAGGATTTTTGCACCTGTTTATTGGGCTAAGCACAGATTTTGTTTATTTTGGCTGTATCCTCAATTCACCTTACTCCTCAAAGCTAATTTCGCTGAATATTTAATTCTAACATGGTAGTTATTTTCTTTTCATCCTTTGAGGATATTATTCTACTGTGGTCTGTTTACCCTTGCTGGTGAGAAACCTGTCAGCTCAGGAGTTGTTTCTGTGTAGATGATGTGACTTTCCTTTCTAATTGCCTGGGAAAAAAATCCTTTTTGTTGTAGAGATTTTCAAATGCCCTAAAGTAGAGAGAAGAATATAATGAATGTTTTTATTTCCGATATTTAGTTTCAAAAGTCGTCAACATTTATCTCTACTCTGCCCATCTCCCCACAGGCTTTTGTCTCCTGAGGCAAGGTTTCAAATAGCCCATGCTAGCCTCAAACCCCATATGTAATTGGGGATGACCCTATATTTCTTTCTTCCTTTTAAAAAAATTTTTGTTTAGTTTATTCTGTTTTTTGTTTTTTGTTTTTTTTCCAAGACAGGACTTCTCTGTGTAGCCCTGGCTGTCTGGAACTCACAGAGGTCCAGAGTAGTGGGATTAAAGGTGTGTGCTACCACTGCCCAGCTTGACCCTGTATTACTGATCCTTGTATCTTTATTTCCCAAGTGCTGGGATTGCAGACAAACACTGCCACGCCTGGTTTACAAATTTCTGGAACTCAAACCTAGGTCTTTGTGCATGCTAGCCAAGCTCTCTACCAAATGAGTGACAGCCCTAGGCCCCAGTGACATGGACTATCATGCACAAACCCAAAACTATGCCCTGTGCATGGTGGCATGCCCTGTAACCACCGTTCTCTAGTTGCTGAGCTAGGAAGATTGCTGGGAGTTCAAGATGGGAGCTCAGGATGGCCAGAGATGCATACATAGCCAGACCTTGGAAGAAACTAGACAGGGATGTGACTGTGTGGGAGCCAGTTGTCCTCCCTGAAGAGGGAAGTGAAAACCAAGGGTCCCTGCCTTTCAGGTTGGAGAGAGGAGTCCTGTTCCAGATGGAGGAGAAGATTACACACCACACGCGCACACACACACACACACACACCACACACACACACACACACACACGCACACGCACACGCACACACACACACACACACACGCACACGCACACGCACACACACACACACACACACACACACTTTTGTTGTTGTTTGGTTGGTTTTTGGGTTTTGGGTTTTTCTGTGTAGCCCTAGCTATCCTGGAACTCATGTTGTAGACCAGGCTGGCCTTAAGTTCGGAGTGCCTACTGGGATTGAAGGAGTGCAACACCACCTGCCACCTTACCTGGCTTTTTTTTTTTTTTAAAGACAAGGTGTAAACCAAATTGGCCTTGATTTTTTTTTTCCTTTTCTTTTTTTTTCCGGAGCTGGGGACCGAACCCAGGGCCTTGCGCTTGCTAGGCAAACGCTCTACCACTGAGCTAAATCCCCAACCCGATTTTTTATATATATATATATTTTTTAAAAGATTTATTCGGGGTTTGGGGATTTAGCTCAGTGGTAGAGCGCTTGCCTAGGAAGCGCAAGGCCCTGGGTTCGGTCCCCAGCTCCGAAAAAAAGAACCAAAAAAAAAAAAAAAAAGATTTATTCATTTAGTTTATGTATTTGAGTACACTGTTGATCTCTTCAGACACACCAGAAGAGGACATCAGGGGTTTGGGGATTTAGCTCAGTGGTAGAGCGCTTGCCTAGCAAGCACAAGGCCCTGGGTTCGGTCCCCAGCTCCAGAAAAAAAAAAAAAAGAAGAGGGCATCAGATCTCATTACAGATGGTTGTGACCCACCATGTGGTTACTGGGAATTGAACTCAGGACCTCTAGGAAGAGCAGTCAATGCTCTTAACTGCTGAGCCATCTCTCCAGACCTGGCCTCGATTTTTGTTTGTTTGTTTGTTTGTTCGGTTGGCTGGTTTTGAGATAGGACCTCATTGTGTAAGCTATTGTACTGGAATTCACTATGTAGACCAGGCTACCCATGTGCACTTACCACACCCAGCTTCACCTTGAATTTGAGACCCTCCTTCCTAGCCTGCCACATGTTGAGATTATAGGTGTGTGACATTGATATGTAGCTTTCTCAAGCTTTTTTTTTTTCTTTTTCCTTTCTTGAGACAACATTTCATGTAACCCAGGCTGGGTAAGGATGATCTTGAACTCCTGATCCTCCTGCTTCCTCCTCTAAGTTCTGAGAATATGAATAAACATCTCCAAGGCCAGCTTTTCATCCCGTGGTTATTCCGAACGTCGGACTCCACCTCCAAAGTACCAGATTCAGCTCAGCATCCGAGCTCCTTGAGGTCTACGCACCTTTTGCCCAAGTTCTCTCTGCATTTAGCTGAGTGCGCCCTCTGCTGCTCGCGTGCAGAACTCAAAACTATAAAGTCTGTGGGCATTAGCACAGGCAATAGCCGGCCTGAAGAGGGTTTGGGACTCCACCCCACCTCCCATTCCGTCTCTCCAGAAGAATAAAAATTCTTTGCTTTGGCCTGCAAGTCTTCATTAAGCTGCATGTGTACACTCTGAGGAAACAGACCCTCCCTCTTCCTCGGCTCCTGGTCGTCTCCTCTGCACCAAATTCTCCAGGCAGCATAGAGTTGCCCTCCTCCCTTGCTGTCCTCCCGGCTTACAGCTCACAGGCGCCTCCTTCCCTTGAGCTCAACCTACTGGAGTCACAGTGATTGCTGGGCGTTCAGGATTTAGAAAGAGATGGCCCTTCTGGGATGGATAAAGCGATTGCCAGTCACCAAGCCGGATTTCTGGAATTCACATGATATAAGGCAAGAACCAACTCCAGAAAGTTGTACATACAACTGTGAGAGGAGTGGGAGAGAGGAAAAGCAAATAAACATAATACGACTTTTTCAAAAAGAAAAAAGACAAGGCCCTTCTGATGGGACCACAGCATACGGCCACCAAGAGACATCTCTCCTTCTTGCTATGTAGCCCTGGGTGACCTGGGACTCACTATGTAGCCTAAACTGACCTTGAGTTTCAAAGGATCTTCCTGCTTCAGCTCCTGGGTGCTAGAATTCCAGGCTTGTGTTGGCATGGCCCTTAGGATCTATAACCTTATGAGGCTACCACTGCACAGAAGTCTATCAATAGCAGCATAGCCTCCTGTTTCACCCACTGCCAGCAACGAGTTTAATGTCAAGATTCTGCCACACAGGATAGATGAGATGGCTAGCAGGAAAAGGTGACTACCACCAAACATGATGACTTCAGTTCAATCCCCAAGATCCACAGAGTAGAAAGGAGAACTAACTTCCTCTAGTCTGACCTCCATATGCTGTGGTCCCATTCTGACAGGTACACACATACACATAAATAAATTAATGAAAAAAAAAAAACCATGGGAGCTGGAGAAATGGCTCAGAAATTAAGAGCACTGACTGCTCTTCCAAAGGTCCTGAGTTCAATTCCCAGCAACCACATGGTGGCTCACAACCATCTGTAATGGGATCTGATGACCTCTTCTGGTGTGTCTGAGGACAGCAACAGTATACACATATACATAAAAAATCGTGTGTGTGTTGTGTGTGTGTGTGTGTGTGTGTGTGTGTGTGTGTGTGTGTGTGTATGGAGAGAAAGAGAGAGAGAGACAGACAGACAGACAGACAGACCGACCAAGAGAGAGATTGGGTCAGGTACCCAGCATAACTACCTCTAATATATGTATTAAAGAAGGTATGTCTAAATTTTTTGTTTGTTTTTTCTTTTTTTCGGAGCTGGGGATTGAACTCAGGGCCTTGCACATGCTAGGCAAGCGCTCTACCACTGAGCTAAATCCCCAACCCCAAGAAGGTATGTCTAAACAGGAACGTTCATACACCCAAGCAGAGTGGGCTGGGAATAGTTAGTAGAGGGCTTACCCAGCAGGCTTAAGCCTTGGATTCCATCTCCAGTACCATGTAAACTAGGCATAACAGAGCACATTGGGAACCCCGGCACCTTGGGGGTAGGGGCAGGAGGATCAGGAGTTCAAGGTCAACATTGGCTATAGCGCTTGTTCAAGACCAGACTGGCCTCCATGAGACCCCGTCTTAAAACAGTTCAGAAAACAATCAGGGTTGTGCATGCCTTTAATCCCAGCACTCAGGATAGGCAGGCAGATTTCTGTGAGTTTTAGGCCATCCTGGTCTACAGAGCAAATTCCAGGACACCCAAGCCTGTTACACAGAGAAACAGGCTTGGCGGGGAAGGGGGTAGCCAACCAGGACTGGAGAGGTGGCTCAGCAGTTAAGAGTGCTTGCTGCTGCTGCCATTTCAGAGAAAAGAGAAAAGCTGGGCCAGGTACCTAGCATAACCACCTCTAAACTCTTGCCTCTTGCCTCTCTGCCTTGAGTGCTGGGATTAAAGGTGTGGGGCAGACCTGACTGTTCTATGTAATTTTTATCTTTGGAATTTTAGCAATGTAAATGTATGATCCTCGAAAATCGGCATATTTACAATGACTGCAGACTATTGGTTTTTGTTTTGTTCTGTTAAATCGAATTGTTACAGCCTCCAGTTTGATTTGAGCCTAAGTTATTTGAGTCCTGCTTAGCTATTAACATGAGTCTTGTGATGAGGTAAGTGGTGGGACACCAGGGTGTGATTCAAGGTTGGTCTTGAACTCATAGCAATCTTTCCACTGCTCCCCCACCCCACCCCGTTTATTAGGAAGTGGGAGCAGAGTCTCATTTAACCCTGGCTCATCTAGACTCTCCAGCCCCAAGGCTAGTCTTGAACTTGACTTCATCTGCCACATGCTAGGATTATAGGTGTTACAGGGAACCCACCACAGACGACTGCTCAGACAGTTTATAGCCAACTGAAAGTCTTTAATTCTAGCTGAATGGGACTACACTCAGGTATTCAGGACATACTGTTACCCTGAGCATTTAGACTAATGGGTCTCAAAGGCAAAAACCACATCCTGTTGTCTGTGCAACTTCAGGGGGAGATTTGCACAAGCAGGCAGTTTAACCGAAGCTAAGAATTGGGAAATCTTGGCCTCGGATCCTAAAACAGATTTGGGTAATTTTTCATGGGATTCTCCATCAGCAAGAGTACAGGATGGAGGAACTTCTGCACTGTCTTTCCATGTACCATCATGCCTGGCTTTTTGTTGTTGCTAAGATTTGTGTCATCTTGTATATTCGTGTTTGCCTGAATGTATTCTCACCACGTGTGTGCAGTGCCTAAAGAAGCCAGAAGAGGGCACCAGATTCCCTAGAGTTACAGATGGTTGTGAGCTGTCATGTCGGTACTGGGATTGAACCCTGGTCCTCTAGAAGAACCAACTCTCCAGCCTTGCTAACTTTTTAAAATTAAGACAAGCAGAATCTACATTTAAATAAGGACCTGCTTCTCAGAGTTAGCTTCCCACTGTTGTGTTTCTGTCCATGGCCAACTTCAAAAGTCCCGAGGCCCTTATAAGCTGTACTGCAAATGTTTAAGAGACATTGTTTTCAGTCAGGCATCCAATCCAAGTAGATACCATCATCGTCTTAACATGCCTGGGGTGCAGATGTGTGGCAGAGACCCTTATTAGCCAAGGACTTCCAGGGGCAGGTGCACAGAGAAGGCCTTGGTCAGATCTGCCAGAAGAGAGAAGCTGAGGACTTCCAGGAGGAAGAGGTAGCTTTGGTGCAGGTGTGGCAGTTAAGATTGAGCCTGGAGGGTGGAAAGAGCCCATACAGAGGCCTACAGCATACAGCCTATAGCCTACAGAGTAGCAGAGAGCGTAGGTCTGGTTCAGGGGCCAGGGATGAAGAGCCTGGCTTGGGGCGGGGCAGCCTGGGGTAGCAGTTGGGATGCTGGGGCAGTGGGGTGCCTTGCTGGACATGGTTTATCATCCCCATCAAAAGCCACCTGCTACTTTCTCAGGTCCAGCACCAGCCAGTTGCCTGCCCCAGGGAGCGTGGGAATGGGACCTAGCTTCATTTACTCTGCAGTTAATGGACCTGCCCCATACTCCTCTGGACTTCCCGAGCGGAGAGCAGGGTAGTAACCTGTGTAGTGCTGTCTGGCTGCTGGGCTTAGCTCTGGATTAACCTCGTTTTTGTTTTGTTTTGTTGTTTTTCTTTTTAAAACACTTCCTCAAGGGCAAGAACTATCTTTATTACCTAAGTCCATTTGTAATCGAGGAATCAGACACCAAGTGGTTAAGGAACTTGGCTAAGGCCACGTGGTTGGCCCAAATATGAATTTTGAAACTAGGTACCCTCTGTTTCCATTTCCTCCCTCTACACCAGTGTAAGAAATCCAGACCCTCTTGGAATGACTGCGTTCTTTTTACCTTAGCCCCCATCCTATTTGGGAACAATAAAGCCTCTCGTTTCAAGAGTGCACTGGATCTGTAGAGTGGAGAAGCTGGTGGCAGTTTAAGTTTGGTTCCTAGATGGTTTAAAAGATAAACTTTCCAGGGTATTGGGAGGCATCCTTGTAAACTGTAATCCCAGACTAGGGAGGCTGAGCCAATCTGGGCTTCCAAGCTATGATCTATCTCAAGTCACATTTATTATCATCACCCCTCCCATCCCCCACTCCCCCTCTACCGTCACCACTCCTCACCCCACCCCCACCCCGTCATCTGAGCTGAACCTGCAATGCTGGCAAGTGTATCGAAGCTGCCACCTAGTGGTGGAGTTCTGAAGGACAGCTCCCCGCTCCTTTGGGGACTTGGATAAAAAAGATTGCGGCTATTTAGAAGGTCACAGACAGGTCTGTTTTGTTTGTTTGTTTGTTTGTTTGTTTGTTTGTTTGTTTGTTTGTTTTGTTTTTGGGTTTTTTTTGTTTTTTTTTAGGTCTTTTGAGACAAGGTTTCATAAGTGTTCCACAGTGGCCTCAAACATCTATGTATCTGTCTTAGTTTCTTTTTATCACTGTGGCAATTTACCAGCAAAAGCAACTCAAAGGAGAAAGACTTCATTTAGGTTCACAGTTCAGCCTTCTGTCCGGCCATCCTTGTGGGGAATCACAGTGTGGAAGCTGAGGCAGAGGCAGAACAATGCATGCCACCGCTCGGCTGGCTTTCTCTAGTTTGTACAGACCAGGATCCCTACCCACAATAAGATGGACCTTCCCACACTGATTAATGTGATCAAGACCTCCCCCTCCCCCCCAGAATACACAGAATCTCATCCTCTAAGAGACTCCACATCAGTGGTTCTCAACCTTCCTAACGCTGAGACCCTTTAATACAAGTCATTATGTTGTGGCGACCCCCAACCATAAAACAGTTTTTGTTGCTACTTCATAGCAGTAATTTTGCTACTGATATGAATCATAACCTAAATACCTGTGCTTTCCTGTGGTCTTAGGGGACCCCTGTGAAAGGGTTGTTTTACCCCCACCAAGGGATCTCAACCCATAGGCTGAGAGCAGCTACTCTGGGTCCTGCAGGTTAACACTGCCATTGCATAGCCAAGGGTGACCTTGGACTTCTATGCTCCTGTCTTTACCTTCCAAGTGCTGGGATCACAGATGTTCGCTCTGCCAGAAAAAACAAATGAACAAACAACAACAACAACAACAACAACAACAATAACAATTAAAATTCAAGGGAAAATTAGAAATGGGAGAAACTGGGGGACATAGCTCAGGGGTTAAGTGTACATATTACAGCTCGTGTGGCGGACCCCACATGGTCTTTTTTTTTTTTTTTTTTTTTCTAAAGATTTTATTTATTATATATAAGTACACTGTAGCTGTCTTCAGATACACCAGAAGAGGGCATCAGATCTCTTTACAGATGGTTGTGAGCCACCATGTGGTTGCTGGGAATTGAACTCATGACCTCTGGAAGAGCAGTCGGGTGCTCTTAACTGCTGAGCCATCTCTCCAGCCCTCCACATGGTCTTTTACAACCATCCATAAGTCCAGTTCCAGGGGATCTGACATCCTCTTCTGGCTTCCACATCACCAGGCTTGCATGTGGTTCACAGCCATACATTCAGGTAAAGCACTCAAGTACATAAAAGAGTAAACAAATCAAAAATATGTTTGAGGAAAGAAATAGAAACCACCATGGTGGCACACACCTGTAATCCCAGAAATCAGGAGCTAGAGACAGGCCAGCCTGGGATACATGAAACCTTCTTTCAAAAACAGGAAAAAAGAAGATGCCAGGGTCGTGGTCTGTCTGTACCGGATGAATACATTCTTTTGTGGGCTGTTGGACCCATGGCTGAGGCATACAGGCTTAAGATGGAATTTTAGTTTGAGTTGAAACAAATATGATTGAAAAATGCAGATTCAAAACCCTTACCTCCCCAGGTTAAGAATCTACTCATTTATTTATTTTATGTGCACGATTGGTTTTGCTTATATGTGTTATGTGCATTGTGTGCATGCAGTGCCCATGGAAGACAGGAGAGGTTGTGAGATCCCCTGGGACTGGAGTTAGGGTTGTGAGTTGTCCTGTGGGCTCTGGGAACTGAATCCAGGTCCTCTGCAGAAGCAGTCAGTGCTCTCCACCGAGACCTCTCTGCAGCCTGAGAACCTATTTTACTAACTTGCTTTCTCTCATTCTGTCTTTTTGGGATAATTCCTCATTACTGCTTTTTAAAAGTTAGTTTTGTGTGTTTTTATTTTTTTCCTTACGTTAATTTATCTGTGTGTGTGCATGAATGCATGCCTGGCGTGGCATGTGAGTGGAAGCCAGACAACAGCTTTCAGGAGCCCATTCTCTCCATCCACCATGAGGGACCCAGGGACTGAACTCGGGAGGTAGAGCAGCAGGTACTTCACCTGCCAAGCATCTCGCAGCCCGGCCTTTCTTCCTCCTCCACTTTAGAGATCTCAGGGATGCTTTTTCTTGTCCACACACAAATGGTCTCACTCTTGGCTTTGTTTTTGTTTGGAAGCAGGGTCTCATGTAGCTCAGACTAACTTCGAACTTCAGATATAGCTCTGATAAGCTTTGTCTGTTGGGGTTCCTATTCCTGCACAAACATCAGGACCAAGAAGCAGGTTAGGGAGGAAAGGTTTATTCAGCTTACACTTCCACATTGCTGTTCCTCACCAAAGGAAGTCAGGACTGGAGCTCAAGCAGGTCAGGAAGCAGGCGCTGATGCAGAGGCCATGGAGGGATGTTTCTTACTGGCTTGCTTCCCCTGGCTTGCTCAGCTTGCTCTCTTATAGAACCCAAGACCACCAGTCCAGGGACGGCACCACCCACAATGGGCTGCCCCGCCCCACCCCGCCCCCCTGCCCCCACCCCCGATCACACTAATCGAGAAAATGCCTTACAACGGGTCTCATGGAGGCATTTCCACAACTGAGACTCCTTTTTCTGTGATAACTCTAGCTTGTGTCAAGTTGACAAACAAAACCAGCCAGTAAGCCTGAACTCCTAAGTCTCCTGCGTCCACTTGCCCTTCCAAAGTACTGGGACTGTAGCCATGGGCCACCCATGCTCAGCCACCGTCCTTTTTGAGGGCTGAGTGATACTCCACAGTATGGGATGAACCAAATCATTTAGCTTCTTCCTGTAGACTCCTTGCCCTGTTTGCCCGGCGGGGAGGGTGCCTCTGCCCCCACATCACATGTAGAGAGAAGTTTCCTTTTCTCTATCCTGCAGTGGAGTATGGGAAGGCTGAGAGCAGGGTGCGTAAAACAGAAGCCGGTGGAGAAGCTCTAGAAGGTTCCATCACCTCTTGGTGACTCTCATCTCCCTGTCTAAATGCCCCCACCATCCTTCCTTTGC
This sequence comes from Rattus norvegicus, assembly GCF_021556685.1. Lineage (NCBI taxonomy): Eukaryota > Metazoa > Chordata > Mammalia > Rodentia > Muridae > Rattus > Rattus norvegicus. The sequence continues at coordinate 119,192,886 of NC_141537.1, forward strand.
CCACTGCATTCCCAAGAGCTGGGCACCCCTCCCAGCTCCTCCAAGCAGCTTCTCCTCCTGGCCTAGGCCAGACCCTGGGCTGGCAGCAGCCTCTGCCTGGCAGGAGGGCCCCTCCAGGAAGGGGAGCCTGAGCCCAGAATGCTTAGCAACACTCTGAGTTAATTATTTAATTGGGTGAAACACCCATTAGGGAGGATTCTCACTTCCTAGACAGCCTGTGAGTAAACATGTCGAGAAGAGTGAGGTGTCCGTGAAAGCTGTCACTCACCCTGGCTCCTCCCCCGCCCCCCATTCTCCAGCTGAGGAGGAGACCCCGGAGGATTCTGCCCAGATGTTTTTGCAGGCAGGACCAGGCTAGACTGGCCAGCGAGGCCTCTGAGTCACACAAACTGTGGTCTCTAAAGGTGGGAGGCTATGGCAAGGGACCTGCAGCTAGCCTTGTAGCAGGAGGGAAGGAACTCTCAAGAATGCCACTTCGATCAAGTAGCCGGGATAAAGAGGACGGACCTGGAGCCAGGAACTGTGTTCAGGGAACTGGAAGCAGGATATTGTGGCCCCTCAAAGGTGAGCATTTAGGGTTGGGGAGATGGCTCAATAGTAAAGTGAGGGGCTACGCAAACATCAGAACATTGGATCAATCCCCAGTATCCACATAAGATCTGGACATGAACCCAGGCTGCTGGTGCACGTTTTTAATTTCAGCACTCAGGAGGCAGAGGCAAGAGGATCTCTGTGAGTTCCCAGGCCAGCCTGGTGTACAGAGTGAGTTGAATGTCAGGCAGGGTTACAAAGTGAGACCCTGCTTCTAAATATGTAAGTCAGGGCTGGAGCGGTAGCTCAGTGGTTAGGAGTACTTACCGCTCTTGCAGAGGACCTGGATTTGATGTCTAGTAGTCACATGCCAGCTCGAAGCTGCCTCTTACTCCAGTTCCATCAGATCCAAGAACATAGTACACATACACACCAACGCAGACCACACACACACACACACACACACACACACACACACACACACACACACACACACACAGTAAACAAAGCAAAGCCAGGCAGGATGGCATGGCACACCCTTTAGTCCCAGCACTTGGGATGCAGAGGCAGGCAGATTTCTGTGAGTTCCAGGCCAGCCTGCTCTACAGAGAGTTACATAGCGATAGTTTGTCTCAAACAAAACGAAAGCAAAAAAAACAAAAACAAAAAAAAACAAAACAGCAAGAAAAGTAAAACAAAGTTGAAGAACTGGGCACCGAGGGCTGCTGCCCTTCCCTCCACCTTAGCGCTGTGGCTCTTCCGGCCTCTGAGGGCACCAGGAATGCGTGGGGTACATAGACGTGCATGCAGGCAAAGCACCCAAAGGAATAAAATAAGACTAGCTTGACAAGAAAGCTAAAGCGAGGGAGGCTGCAGGAGGTCAGAGCAGAGACCATCAGCCTGGGGTTCAGACATTTAGGAGTTCCAGAAAATGTTATAACCTTAGGCTAATGGAAGGGGATTCTAATTATGTAGAAATCAAAGAGGGCAGCTGGCCCTGTGAGCTGCAGAGACTTCCCAGAACAGTGAGCTACTGTGGGCACTTTCCTGAGGCTAGTCCAGACCAGACTTCTTTACCTGTACTAACCAATCCAGCTTCCCATGGTCCTATCAAGCAGGTCCCACCCACTCCAATCTCATTTATAGGTGGGGAAACTGAGGCTGGGAAAGGTGGCACTACAGAGCTATGGCTGTGGGTGGAACGACAAGGACAGGGAGGAGAAGCTGCAGGAAGACCCCGTGAGGACCTAGAATGCAGGGAGGCACAGAAGGATGTTGGTGGCACACAGGACACAGAGACAGGTGCAGGGGTGGGGCGGGAGGGTGCACTGGTTCCAGAGGAGACACTCTGCATGCCTGGCTTTGTTTCCTTTTGTGTGTACAGTGATGAATACCTGTGGTGTCAGCACCGGTGTATGTGTGTGTTGAGGCCAGAGGAGGACTCAGGGACTGTCCTCTATGGTTCTGCTGTATTTTCTTGACACAGTCTCTCAGTGAGTCTGGAGCTTGCTGTTTTCCAGGTAGGCTAGTGACCTGCCAATCCCAGGGACCCTCCTAGCTGCACACCGTCAGCATGGGGTGCAGGCATGACATTGTGACCACGTCAAGCTATTTAGGTGGGTGATGGGGTCTGACCTCAGGTCCTCTTGCTCTTGCCCATTGAGAAGGAGAACTAGCCATGTTTGTTTTGAACAAGGTCTCACTTTGTAGACCAAGCTTGCCTCAAACTTATGGCAATCCTCCTGCCTCTGACTCCTGAGGGCTGGGACTGCAGGTATATGCCACCAAACCCAGCATTTCCTTTCAGGTTGGCTATGTAACTGATAATAATCTTTAACTCCAGAGGCCCATGCTTTAGCTTCCAGAGCATCAAGAATACAGGTATATAAAGCACACCCTGACCCTCCACTTGGATGCCTCTCGGGCTATAAGAGCCACACTTGGCTGCTTAGATGCAGGCCCAATATTCTGGTTTTGTTTTGAGACAGGAACTCTCTATATAGCCTGGCTGGCCTGGAACTTGCTATGTAGACCAAGCTGGCCTCAGACTCACAGAGACCCACCTGCCTCTGTCTCTAAGTGCTGGGATTGGAGGCATGTGTCACCCAGAGATGGCCAGCTTTCTCAACCATTTTTAACAAGGCCCTATGAACTTTTGCTTTGTATCTGTGGCCCACAAAGGATGAAGTCTGCCCTGCCTAGGGCGAACACAACTTTATTTTTGAAGTCTGTCCTGGTCCCTGGGGTAACAGAGGAGATCCTAAGGCCTTGAGGAAGATGAGTTGGAGGCTTGTATTCCCTTGTTGTTTTGAATGTCAAGTACACACAGACTCCCTTAAGCCTTGCGCACCCTGCATCCTCCTTTACAAACAATAGCGTTTCCAGGTCCTACACAGCCTGCTCTGACCTCATGCTTTCTCCAGTTCCCAGTTCCTGTGTCCTCAAAGGACCCAGAACACTGCAGGGACTCACTGGGGCCTGTTGATCTTTCCTAAGGCCAGTGTAGATAAACTGACGACTGCTGAATGGCCTGGGCAAATGAGGAAGGAGGGATGTGTGCAGGGTGTGTGTGTGTGTGTGTGTGTGTGTGTGTGCGCGCGCGCGCGCATGAAGCACAGAAAACAGAAACAAATAAAGAGTTCAAATGTGAAACGATTAAAAAATAAATCGAAGGGAGTGAGATAAGGCTGCCGCGGCCCTGCTTCCTAGTTAACATTCATTGGATTGAATAATCAGCCTTCATTATCTCAAATTGTCTGCATATTTGCCCTCAAAATGCTAATTTACAGTTGGCTGGGAGCAGTCCCGGCCTATTTTGACTAAAATATGATTTCACTTTATTGAGCATTGTTCTTAGCTGTCGGGCATCTCGGTTTGCACGGGAAGGAGGGAAGCAATAGAGAGAAAGGAAACCATTTTCTATCAAAGAGATGCCGGGCTCAGCTCTGATTATGGCTCCCTGTTTTGCGTGGAAATGGCATTTCTAAGCCTGGAAGTAATATTAAAGTCGTTATCATTTTCTTCTAGGGGACAAGACAGTTTATCATTAATCTCAGAGGAGGAAATGGGAGAAATAATTTTTTTGTTTGTTTCACTGAGGAGTGAAAAAATCTTTTCCCATCACTCCTTCCCTCCTCCCCTCCCTCCTCCTTAAAGCAGCAGCAGCAGCAGTAACTCCCTCCTCTTTCATTTCTCTGTGACCTCCAAAGGCCTGGACTTCTCTGCCTCTTGCCCTCCTGTGTCCCCTGAGCCCTGGAGGGCAGATAAATAACCCTGTTACAAGAATGTAGCACAGGATGGCCAAGAAGGTCTGTCCTGGAGGATGAGCTCAAACTTCCAGTCTCCCTGCCTCGACCTCCCGAGTGCTGGACCACGGCTGCTCACACCATGTCCGGCTCTAAATTTTATTTAGGCTTAGGAAAGATGGGAAAGGCAGGCACCATGCTGGAGGCCGTTAGTCCCAGCACTCGGAAGGCAGACGCAGGTAGATCTCTGAGATTGAGGCCAGCCTGGTCTACAAAGACACTGTCTGAAAGAAAGAGAGAGAGAGAGAGAGAGAGAGAGAGAGAGAGAGAGAGAGAGAGAGAGAGAGAAAGGGGGAAGGGAGGGAGGGAGGGAGGAAGGAAGGTAGGTAGGTCAGAGGCCTATCTAGGTGAGGTGGCCCAGGCCTTTACTCCTAGTTCTCAGGAGGTTGATAGTTTGAGAACAATCTGGGTGATGTAGTGAGATACTCTGGAAAGAGGTAAGGAAGGAGAGAGGGAAGGAAGGAATGGGGAGGGTCTTTCTTGGAGCTGAAGCTTTGTAAGGACTTTTCTTCACACAGGAGCCTCAGGCTTTAGCCATCCAGAGACTAGCCACAGCTAGTTTTCAGCCCAGAGAGAGGACACCACTCCCAGTCAGCTCACTCTCAACCTCTCCCAGCTCCTCTTGGGAACAGAGAGGGAAATGGAAATTCTTATCACAACCTTCTCTCTGCAATGGCAAAGCCAAGGAGAGCCAGTAGGCACAGCCGCAGGTTATAGTCAGTAATAGGCCGTCCTCGTAGTTCTGTAACTGTGGAGCGGCCATTCTGACCCTCTTAATTAGCAGCTCCCCCGGTTGTTGCATCCTCTTCCCAGGCCTCAGGAGACAGATTCTCAGCTCCTACACCTCTACTGCCTATTACCACCTTTAGTCCTCACCAGCCCTTCCTCTCCCCCACAGTGAGAGCCATCTCACACATCTGCTCACATCTGCTCAAACCTCGAGTTGACCGGGCAGGTGTCTGTCTCATAGGAGCAACTTGGCCAGAAGAGTAAAGGGCTGGGATCCAGGCCCTACTCCCTCCTCAGGGTCCTGTGCCTTGGCATGGGGATGTCTTTGCCCAGAAGGATGAGTATAGACAAGCCTGGGCCTGCAGAACTGGCTCACTTTCCTCTCACCTTCTCTAACCACCTGAGCTCAGCCCTTCTCGAAGAGTCCCTCTCCTGAGCCTCAGTGCTGCCTGGATCGCGACACAAACTTCATTATTTAGTTTACCTTCTCCCTCTGCCTGGGATCTCTGGGGTCTATGACACACAGGGCCTGTTATCTTTTTGTCATTGTTTGAGACAGTCTCCCATAGCCCAGGCTTGCCTCACTATGTAGCTGAAGATAGTCTTGAACTTCTGACCCTCCTGCCTCTACCTCCTGAGGACTGAATGTATGTACATCTACTACTATGCCTGGCTAGTTATTAGTCACTGTTGTTTTCTTTTTTTTTAAGATTTATTTATTTATTATATATGAGTACACTGTAGCTGTCTTCAGACACACCAGAAGAGGGCATCATTACAGATAGTTGTGAGCCACCATGTGGTTACTGGGAATTGAACTCAGGACCTCTGGAAGAACAGTCAGTGCTCCTAACCACTGAGCCATCTCTCCAGCCCAGCTGATGTTTTCTTTTCTCTCTTTTTTTGGTGTTGTTTTGTTTTTCAGACAGACAGACAGACCTCCTATCCCTGCCTCCCGAGCACTGATGTCGTAGACATAAAAGCACCTAAAAGCATCTGTTGTTTGTTTGTTTTTGGAGCTGGGGATCGAACCCAGGGCCTTGCGCTTGCTAGGCAAGTGCTCTACCACTGCGCCAAATCCCCAACCCCAAAGCATCTGGTTTTAATAGGATTTGAAACCCCTAAGCATGGCGTCTGCCTACTTTTACAACTATCACCTGTCACTAAGTCCCCAAACCCTGGTTATGGCAGTCCCTGCTTTCCCTCAGTCCCTTGTCTCTTTAGACACTGGCTTCAAAGTCCTGACTGCCTAGAAGAACCAGAGCCAGCGGCAGGGACATCTCAGCAGATACTCAGCATCCTGAAGCAGCCAGCAGGCACCCTCTGCCCACACGAAGTCTTGAGACATGAGGATCTTCCGAGCCCTGCACACAGCATGCACAGTCCGAAAGCATGGATCCCCCTCACCTTCCACTAACAGGACAAAATTAGACAACTCGGGACATACTACACGCACACCAAAGTCCCCAGATGTAGATCCCAAAGACCATACTCTTGGAAGCCTGCACTTGCCCAACAGCATCCATACACCCTACCAAATGAAAACAAACAACCCTAACACCTCCAGGAGACACCACACACTCGCTCTGGCCCTCTCCGCAGTCTGCTGCTCCATCCCTTGGAGCTAGTGGACAGAAGAAGAGCATGAGATCCAGAAACGGTCCCTCCCTGAACCTGTCCCACATGACCACTGACTGTGGTGAGCCTCTGCAGCCCAAGAGCAGAGCTGCTTCTAGGAGGCAGAGCCCTGGCTCCAGCTCCTGTTCTACCTCTACAGAGGCTCAGGACCCAGATCTCCTTTTTGATCAGAAATAAGGCATTAGGGGACTTGACCAGCTACAGTCTTCAAGAGGAGGTTAGGGGCTGGACATCGTGGCACACGCCTCTAATCCCAGCAGAGACAGGCAGATCTCTGTGAGTTCAAGACCTGTCTGATCTACATAGTGAATTCTAGGGCATCCAAGGATATGTAAAGAAATCCTGTCTCAGGAGGGGGCCAGAGGGCCTGGGGAATGAGTGGAAACCTGTAGCTGCCAGGGCTGGGGTTGTGGAAGGAATATCTAGGAAGTCCCAGAGACCTGGGATGGGGATGGCTCCCAGGAGTCAACGTGGGTCACTTTAGTTGAGACTCATAACAGTGGGGATATGGAACCTGAAAAGGTCACCTCCTGTAGTCAGGCAGGACCCCCAGGGAGGGGATAAGGACACCAACCCACTCACGAAACTTTTGACCCAAAATTTGTCCTGTCCAAAAGAATTGCAGGGACAAAGATGGAGTAGAGAGTGAAGGAACGGCCAACCAATCACTGGCCCAACTTGAGACCCACCCCATGGGCAAGAACCAATCCCTGACATTATTAATGAAACTCTGTTATGCTTGCAGACAGAGGCCTAGCAAAACTGTTCTTTAAGGGGACTCTACCCAGCAGCTGATTGAAATAAATGCAGACAAATATTAGACAGAAGTCACGGACTCTTATGGAAGAGTTGAGGGAAGGATTGAAGGCCCTGACGGGCATAGGAACTCCACAGGAAGACCAACAGAGTCAACTAATCTGGACTCTTGGGGGTCTCGAAGACTGAGTCACTAACCCAAGAGCATATGTGGGCTGGACCAAGGCCCCCAGTGCATATATAGCAGATGTGAGCTCAGTCTTCATGTAGGTCCTCCAACAACTGGCGTGTGTGTGTGGGTTCTCCCTAAAGCTGTTGCCTGACTGTGGAATCCTGTCCCCAGCAGGGCTGCTTTGTCTGGCCTCAGTGGCAGAGAATGGGCCTAATCCTGCAGAGACTTGATGTGTCAGGGTGGGGGGATACCCAGGGGGAGGTCCCATCTTCTCAGAGATGGAAAGGGCCGAAGGGGAGGGACTCTGTGATGGGGAAACCAAGAAGGGAGCAGCATTTGGGATGTAAAAAAAAAAATAATAATAATAATAAATTAATTAAAAAAAAGATACTGTCTCACCTCACACCCACAAAAGAGGGGGATGGTTGGGGTACCAGATGCGAAGAAGGTCTATTTCATTAACTGCTCTGGGAATTTGAAGCTGAGCTTGGTCTCTGCCCTCGTGGTCTTGTGTGTCTGCCTGCAGACAGACATAAAATGTAGTGTCATAGAAGAAACCCGGGTATAAAGAACAAGCAGTCCAGATGTGGCCATGCAACTGACTGTGTTTGGTAGGCTGGAGGAAGCGAGAGTGGTGGCTTAGGAGAGTTATTAGTTCCCAAGCCATTTATTAGGCCCTCAATGTTTGCTAAGTACTGCTCTTGGCAATGACTGCAAGAGAGGAGGTCCCTGCCTTGGGCTGTCTCACTGGGACATAGTCCCCTGATCTTACCAACCAAGTGGATAAGGCAGTGTGGGATGAGCCCTGGTGGCAGTTACCCGAGGCAGGGATAGGGTTTCTTGAAGCCTGATTCCATGTGAGGCAAGGGGGCACTCCCTCACAGGGGCTGGCTCTGTCATGTACCATGTGAGAGAGTGCTTCTCCTTAACTGGTACCTGTGGGTGGGTCCACTTGCCTTGCCATTCTCCATCTCTGTCTCTGTTTCTGTCCCAGCATGCCTCTGCTTCCAACTGGAACCTCCCTTCCAGGAACTCAGGGAAATAGCAGGGACAGGAGAGGATGAGAGGAATCCTGGGTCCCGGAGTCTGATGAAATCCTGCAGCCAGCTAAGACTCAGAACTATAAAAACACATTGTTAAAAAGGCTGCCAATGTGAGCTTTTTATTTCTCTCATAGATGGTTCATGTTTAAGTAACAGTGAACCAGGTTTATGACCTTGGGAAAGGTCTCCTTGCTTTGCCCAGCTGTTGGCTAAGATTCTCAAACAGAACTGTTGATAGCAAAGACAGCTAGCTACCTTTCTGCATTCCTGTGGGCTAGACTTTCAAATTAACTGTGGTAATCCCATCATCTGCCCCTCAGGAACCATCCAGTGATATTGTAAAAACAATGAGTGGGGGCTCTGAGAAGCTCACTGCATTGTTGGCTCTCCGATGTGCCTCCCTCTTTTGCGCATGCCCCCTTTCCTCCTAATCCTTGTGATTAAGTCTATAATAAAATATCTCCAATGAAGTCTCCCACTCTCCTTCATAAAACTGGCTAGTCCTGAAATTCTTTTCTGTGACAAAATGACTAATCCTGTTTCAGCCTGAGCTGAGGTTCCTAAAACTCCAGGAGAACTCCTCAGGCTGCTGAGGGCTATGGTGGGGATCTGGGCCTCCATGCTTGCTCTGTCTGAAAAAGCTACGCAGCCAGTGTGGGCCAGAGGGGCTGCTCTCAGGTTTCCTGGCCTGGGCTGGGGTGAGACAGACATGACTGTTGGCTCAGGCAGTGAAAGGTGGGAAGCAAACACAGGACAAACGCAGGACAGGGTCTAGCCTTGTAAGCCCATCCTGTCCTCAGAGACTCCCACAATGCCCATCTCTCTCTTTTTGCCACAACCCCTCTCATTAACTACTTGTGGATCTGTCTCTGTCTGTCTGATTTGGAGCCCTTGGAGCTCCTGAACCCCCGGCCTTCCGCCTTGAGGCAAAGTGAGGGTTGTGGTCTACCTGAGGTAGCAGATCATTGAAGGTGCACTGAAGTCTTGATGGCTTGGACTTCTCCCCAGCTCCGTAGTGAGCTCACTGGATATGGAACCCACTGGTACCCATGAGTCCCTGTACCCTCTACCCCTCGATGGACAGTGTGGTTGGGCAGGTCCACCTCAGGCTGGGAGGAGCCGCCATCAGCAAGTCAAGTCCGAGGGTGTCTCCACTCTTCTGCCACCTCCCTGCTGGCAACCTTGCTGTCCTTTCCAGGGACAGAGAGCCTCAACAGAAAAGGATGTGGGCCCCCACCAGCCTGAGGCCCTAGGGAGCCAGCAAAGCGGCCCAATGCGCTAATCCTTCTGCCGCAGCTGGTTGGGCCTGGCGGGGATTAGGCCACAAAGGGCGCTGACCAGCCTGCGGCATCCACATCCTCCGCCCTCACTCAAATGCTGCATTTGGGATGCGGTGCGCGCCCGCCTGTTTGCTCGCGAAGCTGGCCCGGGGCGGGAAGCCTACTCGCAAGTGTATCAGAGATTAGGGGGCCGCTTCAATCCCCCAGCCGCGATTCCGCCCGCGAGTGCGGGCCGCTGTAACCACTGGTCCCAGGGAGGGGGACACCCAGGGGAGACGCCGAGGGGCGCCCGCTGAAGACTAAGGAGACTTCCCTCCTTCCTATGCCACGAAATTTGCAACTTGTCTATCCTCTAAAGTTCGAGCTCGAGCACATGGAAGGTCAACTACCCAGTAAAAATATAAAACGGGGTTGATTCAAATTCCAAGATAGGGAAATGGGAGGGACACAGGGAGTGGGGGAAGGAAGGCGGGGAGGAAGATGGAAAAAGATGGCCACTGCTGCAAGAGGTGATGGCACAGGTTTGCGATTCAGCAGTGGAGAGATGCAGGCTGGAGGCTCAGAGTCAAGATCAGCCTACATCAGTCAATTCGAGGCCAGCCTGAGCTACATGCTACCCTGTTTCAAAAGGCTGAAGGAAGTGGGGGCGGGGTGGGGTGGGGGAAGAAGAGGAGAAACAGAATGAAGAGGAAGAGAGGGTAGGCTGGGAGGACAAGAAAAGACAAGAAGGGGAGCAATAAGGGGCCCCCTTCCTCTAATCTCACCTCCAGTCCCTAGCTTGCTGCTTGCAGGCCCAGTGACTCTTCCCCCTTTTCTCACCCAGTCCCCAGGCTGCCAGGGTGGATCCCTGCACAGGCACCCATGATGTCTGAAACACTTGGCTGCTCCCCAGGCCAGCTCTGAATCTTTGATATTCTGAAGCCTTCATCTTCCTTTGGTCCTGGCCAGAGGTGTGTTTCTTAGTCTTAAGTGGAATTTCTCAGAGGTAGAAAGGACCGTCACACATTCCTGGGCGCTTTGAGACTCACACAGAAGCCATGTCCCCACTAGATCCTTGTCCTTGCTCTCTGTCCTCCCTGGTGTAGGCTGATAATTCCTTCCCTGTCCTGGTACTGTTGACTCCCAAATTATTCCTGCAGGAAGCCCTCCAGGTTGCCTTCACCTCAGAGATTAAAAGAACAAACAGCATCTGTCCCCATCCCAGCTGTCCAGCAATAAGGTGTCCTTAGCTTTCTCCCTTTTCTTCAGGCCATAGGTTAGGTTTTCTCGAGAGTCACAGAGGGACTCTCCGCCTTGCCTCACTCTGACCCCCCACCTTTGGGAAACACGATATTGTGCCAATCAGTCTTCTCTCCTTGGTGTTCGGAAGTCTTTTTTCTTGCTATTCAGACACTTGCGAACTGATCAAATAAGTCTCAGACCGGCTGTGTTCTCTCTGAACTCTTCCCACCGTCTAGATTTCTAACAGAGCTGCTGCGATTGAATGGTTCCCAGCTCCTTCATTCTCTGCTGCTCTCTGGGCACAGGGGTCTGCCTCTCCTACCCCAGGAGCCTCATGTCCCGTAGCTTTGGTCTCAACTCCTTGGCTTCTGTGTGAGGGCCTGTCCTTCCAGTATCATTCCCTTTCTGGGTCACTGTTATGGCAAGGTCCCGCCGGGGCGGAAATTAGGTGCCCCCATCAAGCGGTCTGCGCGCGCCCTCTGCTGCCCGCTGTGAGAGATGACATTCTGCATAGGCCTGGCCCTGCACCCTTACTGGGTGCTTTCTTGAATTCTGACTAGAATGAAACCTGGGTGCGCAGATATTTCCAAAACAAAACAGTATGTCTGTTTAAAGGGCTCAGTACCACCTAGCGGTACTGTAGAGGAGGAGAGAAGGTGTGTCTGTGTCTATGTGTGTGTGGGGGGGACCTTCTGTGTGTGATTGTGTGTGGGAGGGATGAATCCGAGGAAGCCAGAAGTGGATATCAGATAGCATAAAGCTGGAGCTACAGACCGTTGAACCACCCAATGTGGGACCAAACTCTTGATGTGCAGCAAGTGTCCTTAACCATTAAGGCATCTCTCCAGCCCCAGCTTGGGTTCTTGACGCAGTCTGCAAAGCATCTTCATCTTCATCTGAAGTGGGGCTTAGGGTACAGGAATCTTCCCTCCCTAGAAACCTGGCAGTGGTCTTAACCCAAGAGCTTCCCAACTCAGTGGCCTGTGTGAAGGAATTAGGCTCGTGGTGTCAGAGAGTGCTGTGCACAGCCACGGCTCTATACCTGCTGGGCCTGTGAGGAGGAAGCGTCATGGCAGAATGTGTAATGGAGCAGAGACAGGAAAGAAAGGAAGAGGGGAGACAGGGAGAGGGACGAGGAGAGGGAAAGCCTGCACAAGCACTCATTCTCTCTGCCCCCCCCTCCCCTGAGTGGTACCACACTTGGGCCAGATCTTCCTCCCTTAGCTGATGACCTGGAGTACCCTCAGAGATCGATCCCAAAGTGTACCTGATACCTAATCTCCCAGGTAATTCTCAACTCATTCAGGTAAACCTATAATCCCAGCACTGGAGAGGCTGAGGCAGGAAGATGGCCTGTTCAAGGCTACATAGAAGGGGCTGGGGATTTAGCTAGGGGCTGGGGATTTAGCTCAGTGATAGAGCGCTTACCTAGGAAGCGCAAGGCCCTGGGTTCGGTCCCCAGCTCCGAAAAAAAAGAACCAAAAAAAAAAAAAAAAAAGGCTACATAGAAAGACCCTGTCTCAAAAACAGACGGAAATAACTAAATGAACGGTCACGACATACCACGTTGTGACAACATAGCTTCAAACAGCTCCTGTGTTACATGAGGGTCACTCAGGACTGTGTGATAGGTTCTTTGGTTATATAACAAGCTACCCCTAAGTGAACCTTATGGCTTTAATGACATCTCCTTCCTTGTGTTTTTTGTTTTGCTCTGGGATGAGGGTAACAATAAGGCTCAGCAGATAAAGGCATTTGCTGCCAAACCTGACGACCTGAGATAGATCTCTCGGGCTCACATGACAGAAGCAGAAAGCAAAATTTCACAGATTGTCCCTGACTTCCACATGTGCCATAGCACAACACACCACACAGAGACAGAGAGACAGAGGCAGAGACAGAGACAGGGAGAGACAGATGGCAGAAGAATGAATTTAAAAGAATAAGTTTTTTGTTTGATTGGATTTTTAGATAGAGGAGTCTATGTAGCCCTAACTCTCAACTGTCCTGGAGTCTACTATGTAGACCAGGCTGGCCTTGAACTCACAGAGACCCTCTGAGGTGTATCTAATCCCTAGGAGTTAAAGGTGTAGACTGTTTTGCCTGTCCTTTTTTTTTTTTTTTTTTTTTTTTGAGACAGGATCTCATGTATCCACCACTGGCTACAGACTACATAGCCAAGGGTGGCCTTGAATTACTGATCCTACTGATCCTTTTTTTTGCAGGGGGTAGAGGGAGCAGGATTCAGGACAGGGTTTCTCTGTGTAGCTCTAGCTATTCTGAAACTTGCTTTGTAGACCAGGCTAGCGTTGAACTCACAGAGATCCATCTGCCTGCCTCTGCTGCCAGAGTGCTGGGATTAAGGGTATACACCACCACTGCCCTGCTGAATTACTGATCCTCCTGCTTCTCCCTCCTGAGTGCTGCGGTTACAAGTCGGTGTCACCACAACCAGTTAGTCAATCAGTGCTGAGGCTCAGGTCCAGGGTTTAGGAATACTAAGGCAAGCACTATACCAACTGAACAGGGCCCTAGCCTAGGGTCTATCTTAGATCTTGCAAGGTCACAGTAAGCTGGCTTCCTAGGTGTGCACCTTGTGTGTTCATGGACACAACCTCCGAGAGATTTAGTCGTTAGGCTCCCACCTGAGACTCCAGCCACCTCACCCCTTCCTGGTCCCCGGTGACAGAGGCAGTCTATCATAGCTGCATGTGGTCTCAGGAGCTGCTGCTGTATACAGAAGGAAGCTTGACTGCAGGGGATTGACTTCTACATAGTTTTGGGGAGGTTATTCACTTACACTGGTGTGATACAGTGTCTGGGATCACCCATGCTCCTGTAAGTAACCCTCACTCATCTGTGAGTAAGCCTTAAAAACTCATTGGTGCAGCAAGCTGGACTTGGATGGAATTGTTACTTTGGTCTGTCACTGGTGGCTGATCTAGGATGATGTCTTAGGGTTTCCATTGCTGTGAAGTCAAGACACCATGACCAAGGCAACTCTTATAAAGAACGTTTACAGTTTCAGAGGTTCAGTCCACTATCATCATGATGGGAAGCAGGGCAGCATCCAGGAAGACATGGTGCTGGACAAGGAGCTGAGAGCTCTACATCTTGGTCCAATGACAGTCAGGAAGTGAGAGGCTGGCTTCTGCAGACAGCCAAGAGGAGGGTCTCTTCCACACTTGGCATAGCTTGAGCACTCGGAGACCTCAAAACCCATCTACACAGTGACACAGTTCCTCCTACAAGGCCACACCGCCTAGTAGTGCCATGCCCTGTGAGGCAAGCATTCAAACACATGAGTCTATGGGGGCCAAATCTATTCAGACTAATGTGCCAGGAAGCGACCGTGAACCGCAAAAGACCACCAAGGAGCCAATTCTGATGCAGTCGCATTGGGGTCTTTATTTACAAACTTGACCTTGGGCCACACCTCCATCTCTGGCAGCAAAATGGGGGGGTGCAGCCCCGATCTCTTAGGGGGACAAGGCTTTATAGGAATGGGGAGCAAGTGAGGGGTCCAGCCTGGCAAGCATCTAACTGAATGACTACTGTATGCTGACAGGGGGGTGCTGTGAAACAAATGTCTGAAAGTACATCTGAAACAATCAGACTCATCTTTGATTACCTGTTGCTAGGAAGATCTTGGGGGTAGCTCTGGCCAAGGACAAGCCGTGGGGTCCTTCCAGGTACCTGTGTGCAGCTAGGGTTCAGCTGCTGGTCAAGTTCTCAGGCTTTTCTTTCTTTTTTCTTTTAAGATGGAGGCCATTCCAAGATGGAGTAGGTTTGGCCTCTCAAAACCACCATACACAAGTAGACATTTTTTTTTCCAGGAAAAATAACCTAACTGGGGCTGGAGAGATGGTTCAGTGGTAAAAAGCACTAACCGCTCTTTCAGAAGACCTAAGTTCAGTTCCTGCTACTTACAAAGTTGTTTATAAACTGTCTGTAACTCCAATTCCAGGAAATCAGATGCCCTCTTCCGGCCTCGGTAAGCACCAGGAACACACATATGTGCACAGCCATGCCTTCAAGCAAAATACTCATCCACATAAAAAATTATCTTTTTTTAAAAAGATTTATTTATTTATATATAAGTACGCTGTAGTTGTCTTCATCCACACCTGAAGAGGGCATCAGATCTCATTACAGATGGTTGTGAGCCACCATGTGGTTGCTGGGATTTGAACTCAGGGAGTCTGGAAGAGCAGTCAGTGCTCTTAACCACTGAGCCATCTCTCCAGCCCATAAAAAATTATCTTAACTGGATCTGTCTGTCTGTCTGTCTGTCTGTCTGTCTCCCTCTCTCCCTCTCTGTCCTTGAGCTCCTCCACATAACCACTGGACCCAAAGAACAAATATTGCAAGTTGAGGGAAAACTGTAGATCATCAGACCCAGACTCAGAAGTCACAGTGCACCACCGATTCCACTCTCTATTGATGAAAGCACACCTGAGTTCGTTTGCCCAGCACCCACGTGAAAAGGCCTTGCTCTGCACCAGCACTCCAGGCACTGGGGGATGAAATATAGCTGAGAAAACCCGCTCCCCAAAGCCAGGTGGAAAGCAGAGTATGCTGTTGAAGTCATGTAATCCCAGCATCTGGCAGGCAGAGAGGCAGGTGGCTTTTCTGTGAGGTCAAGAATAGCCTTTTCTATACAACAGTCTAGGCCAGCTAGGGCTACAGAGTGAGATCCAGTCTCAAAAAGCAAAACAAAACGAAACAGTGAAGAGCAATTGGAGAAGACACCTTTGGCTTTTGTAGGCACATGCACACATATGCGAACACTCTAAGTATGTAAATAAATACGAAGCTTGGGCTGGAGAGATGGCCCTGGGTGGTTAAGAGCACTGGCTGCTCTTCTAAAGGTCCTGAGTTCAATTCCTAGCAACCACATGGTGGCTCACAACTGTTTTTTTCTTTTTTTTTTTTTTTTCTTTTTTTCGGGGCTGGGGATCGAACCCAGGACCTTGCACTTCCTAGGCAAGCGCTCTACCACTGAGCCAAATCCCCAACCCCGGTGGCTCACAACTGTAATGGGATCCGATGCCCTCTTCTGGTGTGTCTGAAGACAGTGACAGTGTACTCACGTGCAGTCCATAAATAAATAAATAAATAAATAAATAAATAAATAAATAAATAAGAAGCTTAAGGGCCCAAGCTAGACTATTGAATGGGACAGGGACACAGCCACACTGGTTCATGTTCCAATTAAGGCTAGGGAAACAGCTAGCCACCTCCACCTCCAACACTGGCCTCAGGTTAGACCAACCAAGTCAGACCCTCCCAGGTGGGACATCAAAATAAGATCATTTGCTCCTCTCTAGTGGTCCCTGCAAAGCCCTTCTACTGGGGGATTCTCCTCACTACATGGTTCCTTCCAGGAAAAGAGGGGGCAGGCTGTGTCCCTCTCATCTCTTATAGCTTCCCAAGGGAATCAATCTTCTCCTCTCGGAGACTCAACCCTCCAGGAACTAGGATACTAGGCTATCCTCTGGATTCTGGAGACTCTGAATCTATACCCCTTCCTAGGACACCCCAAGGGGTAGCCCTTGGTGCAAGTGTGAATAGCAAACAAATTAGTCAGGACACAGACTTCCTCACAGAACTCTCAGGTCCGGGCTGAGCAAACAGCCAGCCAGGCGTCCATCCCACTAGGAGACCCCCAGGCTCTGCACCTGGCCTGCAAAATGAGCTTTCCCAGGATGCCCCTCACCCCTCCCTCCAGAGCCCTCCCAGGTTGTTCCCCTTGGGCTCAGCCTTGGGGCCAGCGTCAAAGGCTTGCTTAGTGGATCAACCGGAAAGTCCACTTGTAGAAGAGCTTGGAAGGTTTCAAGGGTTGAGAGGTCTGAGCTGGTCCATAGGTCAGCAACATCTGTCTTTGTCCCCTGGTGCGGCCACCTGGCATCCATCTGCAGGACACACAACTGGCAGTGTCTGTCTTTCCTTTGAGAATAGGCACATCCTGGGTGGTTCAATCATGCTCTCTCCTCTTGGATTCCATCTGCTTACAAAGCATCCTAACCAACTCAAGTCATTTCACTGGGGCTCTTCACTTTCAGAGCAGGCACCAGTGGCAAAAGTCTCATTGTGTAACCCAGTTCAGTCTTGAACTAGAAGCAACTCTCCTGCCTCCACCTCTGGAGAGCAGAGATTACAGGTTTACAGCAAACACATCTGGATAGGATGGAAACTTTTTTTTTTTTTAAGATGTATTTTATTTATATGAGTACACTGTAGCTGTCTTCAGACACACCAGAAGAGGGCATCAGATTCCATTGCAGATGGTTGGGAGCCACCACGTGGGTGCTGGGATTTGAACTCAGGACCTCTGGAAGAGCAGTCAGTGCTCTTAACCTCTGAGCCATCCCTCCAGCCCTGGATGGAAACTTTTACTCGTTTTGTTGTTTGTTTGTTTGTTTGTAAACAGAGAATAGACTGGGCAGTGGAGGAACATTCCTTTAATCCCAGCACTGGGGAGGCAAAGGCTGATGGATCTCTGAGTTTGAGGCCAGCCTGGTCTACAGGGTGAGTTCCAGGACAGCCAGGGCTACACAGAGAAACTCTGCCTCCAAAAACTGAAACAACCACCAACCAAAACCAAACAAAAAGACAGAGAAGGGTCAGAAACTCGCAGAGATCAGATGCCCCTGCCTCTCTGCCTTCAAGTGCTGGAATTCAAGGCTGGCTCTGACACACCCAGCAGGAACTTTGTAAAAAGAGCTATTAGAACTGAGCATGGTGACACATTCCTGCAGTCCTGTCATGTGGGAGACAGAGGCAGACAGAACTGTGAGTTCCACAGTAGCCTGCCTGGTCTGCATGCAGTCCCAGACCAGCCCAGGCTCCATCGTGAGATCTGGAAAGAAAGAAAGGAGAGTTAGGAGGTCTGGTAGCACACACCTGATATCCCAGCTCTTCAGAGGCCAACGCAAGAGGATTGCTCAGAGTTAGAGGTCAGCCTGGGCTACATGGACCCTGTTCAAAAAACAAACACAAAAACCAACATAGCCATGAAGGAGGTTTACTCCCTACCCCAACTCTCTCCCATCTCATGATCTCCAAAAAAATGTTTATCTTCCCCTCTAAGGGCTGTGAGTACAGAGAAATCAGCTCAATTCAAGTTCAACCTTTAGTTTTAGTTTTGTTGCTGTTATTTGTCTGTTGTTGTTGAAGATTTTATCTTGAGAAAAATATGAACATCTTGGGGACGCCTGGGCATTGGATAACTTAGAGCCATCTGATTTGATGCACCTGTTGCAAGAGCAATCCTCCCTCTTAACCACTGAGCCATCTCCAGCCCCTGGATCGATCGATCGATCTCTCTCTCTCTCTCTCTCTCTCTCTCTCTCTCTCTCTCTCTCTCCCCGTGTGTGTGTGTGTGTGTGTGTGTGTGTGTGTGTGTGTGTTTAAACCAGGCTTTCTTCTCCTGAGTCCTGTGTTTAAGAAGTGTTACCAAGTCTGACTTTTTTTTTTTTTTTTTTTTTTTTTTTTTTGCTTCTTTTTTTCAGAGCTGGGGACCGAACCCAGGGCCTTGCGCTTCCTAGGCAAGCGCTCTACCACTGAGCTAAATCCCCAACCCCCAAGTCTGACTTTTTAAAAAATGTATTTTGTTTCTGTTGTTGTTACTATTGTTTCTGGTAGGTTGTTGGTTAGTTGAAGACAGGATCCTACTGTGTAGCACCAACTGGACTGGAACTTGCTTCAGAGACCAGGCTGGCCTCAAATTCACAGAGATTTGCCTCCTGAGTGCTGGGATTGAAGACATGAACCATTATGCCTTTATTTTTAACATTTAATTACATTTTATTTGTTTGTAGTGAGTATATGTATTTATGTATGGGCATATATGAGTCATGCCACTACCCAAGATGTGCCTATTCTTAAAGGAAAGGAAAAGAGATACTGCCAGTTGTGTGTCCTGCAGATGGATGCCAGGTGGTGCTCAGAGTGTGGTGGTCAGAGGTCTACTTGTGAGAGTCAGCTGTCTCCTTCCACTGCTGGCCCTTGAAGAGTTAACTCAGGGGCAAGTACCTTTACCCACGGAGTCATCTTTTCAGCCCTCGTGCTCTTCCTCTTGCCTTGGCATTCCTAATGTTGGGATTACATGTGTGAGCCTCTATACCCTGTCCCCTTTTCATGCTGGAATCAAATCCAGGCTCTCTAAATAGGAAGCAAGTGTTCTAAAATGGAGCCCCATCCCCCGCACCTCTTCTGGAAGTTAGAGTTGGACGAATCCATACTGAACGTAGACATTACTAATGATGAAGGAAGTCATGGGGCTGGAAATGCAGACCAGTTAGTCGAATGCTCCCTAGCATGCAAAGAGCCCTGGGTTCAGCCTCAGCTCTGCATATACTGGGCACGGTGGTACACACTTGGGACATGGAGATGGAGAGAAGATTGAGGTCATCCTCGTAGAGTGAGTTCAAAGCAAGTCTGGGCTAAATGACATCCTGTCATAAAGTTAGTCATTTACTTGTCTGTTGGCGCCTGCGCCGCCAGCGTGTGAATATTGGGCGTAGGTCTGCGAGATTGAAAGAAAACACATATACGGGCCACCCGTTTTCAGCAAGTGCCACCAAGGCTTTACTGAGATCTCCTTATATACCCGAAGCAAAAGCCGTGGAAAACAACAAGGCAGGTGGAAATCCCCAAACAGAAAAACAGGAAAAGTCTGTGTGGTGGAAAGTTCCAGGCCCAATCAGGGGCATAAACAACTTCTTAAACAACAATAAGCTGGAAGGCTTGGTGGGGAGGAAGGGTGCCATGGAAAATCCCAGCCCCAAATCAGGGGCTAAGAGCAGCTGCCAGGGTGTAAACAATTTCTTGCTATAGCAGGCTAAAAGGCTCAGGGAGGGGCAAGGGAAACACCGAGGTAGGGCCCAACACTTGTCTATTTTCTACACGTGTGAAATGAAAATAAAGTTCCAACCAGAGGCTGGCGGGGTCACAGGGATGCCTGAGAACCTTGCAGTGTGTGAAGTGATAACAGGTTAGGGGCGTTCCTCCGTCTACTCTTTTTTCAGAAACTGGCTGGAGGAAAGGGGGAGAAAGAATTCAAGCCCAGCATATCTGCACTGAGCTCCACAGTAGGTGTGGCCAGTGGGTAGAGGCTGAGTGAGGCGCTGTCCCTGCCTTGAGCTGTCCTAAGAGTGACCACCTGGATGTGCAGAGCCTAGGACAATCTATGCTTTTGGAGCAGTTTCTTCCCTCGGGGTCCTTGCTGCCAACACCAGGGACTTCCAAGTGGATACAGCATAGACTGTCTCAAGCCTGGCATTGTGGCATGTGTTTATAAGCCGAGTACTTGGGAAGGCTCAGGATTTCAAAGTCATCCTCTACTATATAAGCAAGGGCAAGGGCAGCCTAGGCTACATCCTTGCCCCTCTTCTCTGACCTACCCTCCTTTATCTTACTCATTCTTAAAGTCACCACAGTGCAGACCAGCTCTTTTTCCTTCTACAGAGTTCAACGGGACTCAGGGACTTTGGTAGGCCTGCTTGCTTTGGGCTTAACTACAGAGGCAGCCTTCTCACACCTCTGGAGATACCGGGCTATTGGCTCAGCTACTTGGAAGACTGAGGCAGAAACACCAAAAGCTCAAGGCCTGTCTGGGCTATAGAATAAGCTTAGGGCCAGCCTGGACACTTTAGGAAGATCCTGTCTCCAAGTAAAAGGTGTACTGGGATATAGTTCAATGGCAGAGAGCTAGTCTAGCCTGCATGAGGCCCTGTGTTTTATTCCCCAGCACTACAAAAAAATACTGCTGGTAAAAAACGAGTTGTCCCTCATCTCTCTGCCTTCCACACTCCCGCAGACTCATCCCCTGGCTTGGCAGCTGCATTAGCAAGTTGTAGATGGGTGTGTCTATTTCATCTCCCACCCCACCATGATACCGGTAGTTCCCAAGGTAGAAACGGCAACACGTACCCCATAGCTCTTTGTACTCCTCATAAAACCCAAATCACAGAAAAGAGCTCAAACAAATACATGTTTGTTAACTTCACTCTAATTAAAGAGCATAGGACTTCAGAGGGTCTTAAAAGCAACATACATAAGAAAAAGTTAGGAAACCCTTGGAAACTGCCTAAGTGCCTGTGTGTCAACACACAGCACCTCCTCTAGGGGAGCATTCCAGAGAGGGAGGAACAAACAACCGTGTTTGCTCTTTTCTCTTGGTCAGGTGCAGCACGGGAGGTGGGGCAGAGAGAGAGCAGGTGTGGGCTGGAGCTGCGGCAGCCTGGGCAGGGGAAATGTGAGAGGATTCGCCAAGGGACCTTCAGGCTCTCCCTCTCAGCAGGCTCTGCTCTACCTGAAGTCCATGGTGTGTGGGCTGTGGGCTGAGCTGAGAAAGAGGGCATCAAGGGGGTCTGTAACTGTTTCCCCAACTCCCAGCTTCCCGATGGCTCTGAGATCACAGTGAGGGCACCCCTCTATCCAGTGGAGGAAGCCTGCTCTTGATTTAAGGGAGATAGCCGAGCACACTGATGCTTAACGTCACTCCCACTTCTGTCACATACTCATCCATTTCTCAGTGCTCAGTGAGTTCAGAGAGGAGAAGGAGCCCCTCAGTAGAGTGGGCAGGGGATGAAGGAGGAATTAGAGTGAGGATAGTTGAATAGATCTTAGCCAGTCTGTAGTTACTGTGTTTGGAAACAGAATAAGGTCTCCCTATGTAGCTTACACTGACCATTGGCTTCTTTCGACTTCCCATGTGTTCAAGTTAGAAGTGTATGGTACTGGCCATTAAAAATATATAAATTTGGGGGCTGGAGAGATGGCTCAGAGGTCAAGAGCTCTTGTTGCCTTTGCAAAGGACCAGTGTTTGCTTCCCAATGCCCACATGTCAACTTAACAACTCCAGTTCCAGAAGATCTAGTACCCTCTTTTGGCTTCTTTGAACAACTGCATATGATATACAAACATACATATAGGAAAAACACCTATATACAATATACTGATATATATACATGCTTGTTGTTTGTTTGTTTGTTTGTTTGTTTGAGATAGAGTCTAGCTGCTTGCCACAGATGTCCTAGACCAGGCCAGTCTTGAATTTCTAAAGTTCCATTGACCTACCTATCTCTGCCTGCCAAGTGTTGGGATTAAAGATGGTGTGCACCACTATACCCAGCCTCTTTATTGGTTTTGTTTGTTTGTATTTCCTGTATAACCCTGGCTGTCCTGGAATTCAGTATGTAGACTAGGCTAGCCTCAAACTCATAGATAACCACCTGCTTTTGCCTCCCACACCCTAGAATTAAAGTTGCACCCCACCATGCCTGGCCACTTTGCTTTTAAAGTCAATGTTTTACACTGATTTGTATTTATCTGTGCACAATGCGTGCAGGTGTTCTCCTGTGCAAACATGTTCTGGTCACAGTACATGAGCAGAGGCCAGAGGTCAACTTCCAGAAGCCAGTTCTCTTCTCCCATTCTGTAGGCCCTGGGGCATTAAATTCAGGTCGGCAGTCTTGGTGGGAGGACTTTTACCCACTGGACCATCTTGCCAGGCTGTATTTGTTGCTTACATCGCCCATTTTGGCCTTGAACTTGCTCTGCAGTTGAAAATGACCTTGACCTACTTGATTTCCTGCTCTTCCATTTCTCCATGCTAGGTTTATAGGCCTCTGCCCCTATGCCCAGTCCCAGTTTTATGGAGCACTGGGAATTGAACCCACAATTTTATGCATGCTAAGAAAGTACTATGCTAGCTGAGTTCTCTCTCTCTCTCTCTCTCTGCTTGTGTGTGTGCGCGTGTGTGTGTTCTGAGACAGGTTCTAATATAATCAGAGTTTGTCTCAAACTTGTTATGTAACTGAGGCCGGCCTTGAACTCCTGATCATCCTTCCCCCTACCTCCTGATGCTAGGAATACAGATGTGCACCATCACGCACCATGCTTTAAATACATATTGTTCATTTGGTCAGCTGAGTCCTTGGCATTGTGCTGGATCCCTGGATATGCTATGTAGCTACGTACCTATATAGCAAGGGCTGAACTAGTAAAGACTTTTGGAGATCAATGTGGCATAAAATATAAGTTCATATAAATTTATGCCCATTCATCCTATTTTCAAAATTTATATAGAAATAAGATCACCAGTTGTGCATTAAGTATTAAAAATAGTTGTCTATTACCTGTTCTGTTTGTAGAGGCAGAAGGTAGGAAGCTACTGAATGTTCTTCAGCAAAGGAACAGTTGAGTAACTGTGGTTTATCTACACCATGGGTCTAATGCAGCCGTTACAAAGAACAAGTTATAGCCATGGCTTGGATGCAAGCTGGTAAGTGCAACTACTTGAGTGGCTGAGGCAGGAGGATTGTCAGCTCCAGGTCTGTAAAACTGAGTGAGACCTGGTCTCAAAAAAACGAGAGAGAAGGCTGGGCATGGTGGGGGTACACTCCTTTAAATCCAACACCTAGTAGGCAGAAGCAGACAAAATCTCCATGAGTTTGAGGCCAACGTGGCCTACACAGTGAGATCCTATCTTAAAAAATAAAATTAATTAGTACTGGTGATGTGGCTTCATGGTGGTGTTCTGCACCCTCACCAATATAAAAGCTCAAATGGGAGGACTTTGAGGGGAGGGCTTCACAGTTGACTGGGAAAAATAAAACCGAATGCACCAGGGTGAATGAACGGCAAAACTGAATGTCTTCAGATGATTCTGGGCAGCAGAATTCTTCTAAGCATCGTGCATCCGGGAAATTTGTTAAGTTGCCTCCAAGTGTTTCTCCTTTTTCCCATTTTCATGTTTGTGTGTGTTACACATGTGTATGCATGTTTACATGCATGTAGGCACACGTGAGGTATGGGTGCACATACATGTGGGAGCCTGCGTTTAATGTCAGGACTTGTTACTGTCTAGGTTTCTGTCTGTGGTGCAGATCGAACCCAAGGCCAAGTGTTTTACCACTGAACTCCATCTCCAGCTGTCTTTTCTGGTTTAGTGTTATAAAATGTGCTACAATGAACAGCGAAATTCCTCAAAGGGATGTTTGAAATATTTTAGTGGTTGCGAAAATTATTTTCAAAAAAATTGGAAGTGCCTAGAGATAGTGGATCATTTGCCACGTACACAGGAGGCCCTGGTGTTAACATCCAGTACCAGAGGCAGAAAGTAGCAGGAACAGTGCTAGTCAGCACCGACCAGATCCTAGGTTCAGTTTCCAGCACTGAACAAAACTGGGAATGGTGGCATACCCTGTCTTCTCAGCACTTCAGAAGTGGGGCAGGAGGCCAGGGTCATTCCAGCTAACTAACTAGCAAGTTTGAGCCCAGATACTAGAGTCTGTGTCTCCAAAAAAAAAAAAAAAAAAAAAATCCATTTCAAGAAACAAAGGCAGGCCCGGAAATTGTCAACAATTTCCCGTGGGACAAATCATATCCCTACCCTCACACCACTCAACTGCTGAGCTCTCTCCAGACTTGCACTTTTCCTCTTTTGCGAAAGGGTCTCATGTAGTCCAGGCTGGCCTCAAACTTGTACGTAGCCAGGGATGACCTTGAACTGCTGCCTCTCCCTCCCTTTATGCTGGGGTTGCAGGCATGAACCACCAAGCCCCCAGTTTTATGAGGTTCCGAGTCCTGAGCCCAGAGTTTCATGCATACTAGCCAGATGCTCCGCCACTGAGCCACATGGTTAGGCCTCCACTCACCAGGCCTCTTGCAGGATTCCTTGGGAGTCACAGCAGACGTATTGGTTACTTTTTATTATCAATTTGATACAAACTAGAGTTAGCTGGGAAGACGGCGCCTCAGTTGAAGAACTGCCTCGGTCAATTGGCCTTTGGGCATGTCTGTAGGAAATGTTCTTGATTGCAAATTGATATAGGAGGGTCCGACCTACTCTGGGAGGTACCATTCCTATACCCGGCATAAACAGTGTTCTCTCCTCTCTCCCTCATGGTTTCTGCTTCACTTCCTGCCATGACTTCCCTTGGTAACTTGTTAGCAGAAATAAACCCTTTCCCTCCCAATTTGCTTTGCTTTTGGCAAACTCGGAGGGCAGGTGTGTATTCAAGAGAGAGCAAGATTCCCTCTACCTCTGTTTGGTGAGACAGAAGGGCACAGTTGTGGTGCCAGATAGCCGAAGACCGTGGGGTGACACAGAACCAGCCGCAACATGGCAGTGCAGCTTTGGTGCTAGGCATTGATTTGAGAAGTCAGGATTCCAGGAAAGACGGAGAATTGGGGACTCTCAAGGCTCCCCCTCCAGACCAGTCCTAAAGCACCATGTGCTTTACCTCGCTCAAGCCCCACCTCAAATAAAGGTAACCCCCATTATTCTCCAGTTCGCAGATGGTAAACGCAAAGGGAGTACTAGTAGCGGCCTGCAAAGTTGGGACACAAGTGCCTGTCCCACACACACATAATGCCGAGTGCTGGATATAGGAAAGAGCCTGCCTTCCTCAAACTCACAGAAACCCACCTGCCTCTGCCTCCCAAGTGATGGGATTAAAGGTGTGTGTCGCCATGCCCAGCCCCGAGATAGGCGCTTGACCTTGGCTTGTGTCTCCCAAGCCTGGTGTTAGTTGAACTCTATACAGTGTCTTTGTTCTCACCTTTTGTCATGGAGAACTAACTCCTGCCTACGAATGTCATGGTACATGTATGGAGGTCAGAGGACAAACTTGGCTGCGGTCTTTCCCTTCTGCCTTGTCTGAAACAGGGTCTCCTTCTCCCCCACCCTACCCCCACAGCCCCTAAAGCTAGCTGGCCCTGGAGCTCCTGGGGACCTTATCCTCTTTGTTTCCTGTCACCTCTTAGGAACTCTGAGGATGGCAGATACTTGCTGACTTTATGAGATTCTGGGAACTTGAACTCAGGCCCTCAATGTTTGCGTAGCGTGCACTTTACCCACTGTGCCGTTTGCCCAGGCCCTCCTCAATTTTTTTTGTTTTTTTTTTTATTTGTTTGTTTGTTTTGTTTTTCCGGAGCTGAGGACCGAACCCAGGGCCTTGCGCTTGCTAGGCAAGCGCTCTACCACTGAGCTAAATCCCCAACCCTCAATTTTGTTTTTTAAAAGACAGAGTCTCGCTGTATAGACCAGGCTAGCCTCAAACTCAGAGATCCATCTGCTTCTGCCTCCAGAGGGCTGGGATTAAATCTGATCCCCCTTTCGGGTGCTGGGACTCTAACCTAGGTCCTCTGTGAGAGTAGCAAGAGCTTTTAACTCTAAACTATCTCTCCAGGCCTCTGAGTCTTTGAGACAAAGTCTTTTGTAGTCCAGGCTGGCCTCAGACTCATTGTGTAACTGACGATGACCTTGTCCTCCTGGTCCTGTTGTCCCCCACCTCCCAAGTCTAGCTGGGATCACTGGAGAGTACCATCACGACCCCTTGTTTATTCTTTCTTTCTCTGACAGAGTTTTGCTTTGTAAAGCAGGTTTGGCCTTGTACTGTAGCTCTTCCTCCTTTAGCATTATAAGTGCCAGCAGGAAGGACCTGTCTAGAAAGACCCTGTGTTGAGGGCAAGGCTAATCCAAAAAAGATCTCAAAGCAGATCTTTTCTGCTTTTGTGGTAACAGCAGCAGTTTAGGGAGTCTAGGACGTCTATTTTTCACTATGGATACAATGTTTACATATTTTAGAATTCCAGTCCCTAAGTGGATCTAGCCAAGCCTCTGCTTTAAGAGGATTCTTCCAGAAGCTCAGAGGTAGAACCCTCACTTAGCAGGTGTCCCAGCTGCAGGAGGAAGAAGGTGAAGATTAGGAAACTCAGGACATCAGGGCACTGCCCCACCCTCCTGAGATCATTGTTCCCCACACCAGCAGAGGAGACTGGCATCACAGATGTCACAAGCAGGGTCAAAGAACCTACATCCAGGATCATCATCAGCAGAGAGCCACTTCGAAGCCAAGCACAGAGGCATATGTCTATAATCCTAGTACTCAGGAGGCTGTGGCAGAATTGCCATGATTTGTGACTTGGATGACAGCCTGGACTACAGATTGAAAAGGGAATGGAGGAGGAGGGGGAGGTTTGGCAGAGCATGCATTTAATCCCAGCAATCACAGGCAGAAGCAGGTGGATCTCTGAATTCAAGGCCAGCCTGATCTACATGGTCCAGGATAGCCAGAGTTCCACAGTAAGACCTTCTCAAACAAAAGAGAGTGGGAGAGGGCACCACAGTGAGTAAATTTCAAGGCCTCTTCTCCACCTCCCATCCCCGCCCCGGTGGGAAGCAACCTGCAGCTAGCTACCGGTGGCCTCACTCAGCAATGATTAAGTCAGTCCTTTGCTCCGCCTCCTCCCACCCGCTAAGTTTAAGAGTCTTGCAAACAGCTGGCCCTAGGGATCCTGATTCACAGGTCTCCTGTTCTTTAGTGAGGTGGTCTCTCTCTCTCTCTCCTACTGAGGCCCTTGCACAGCCTGGGAGGTCCTCCTACGCATCTCCCGTGTAGGTTTCCTTAGGGTCTTGCCATGTCCAGCCCAGTGCCCCAGCCTGCTTCCTCAGGCACTCAGGTCCAGCCCGGGGACTTGGGACCCTGTCCGGTGGCTGTTTCCCCAGTAGTCCCGAACCACCTAGCTCGGGGACGCCTGGAGTCCTCCTTCTCTGTTGAGGCCATCCTGGCGAGACCCGAGACTCGTGAGCACTCTGCCACGTCTCTGCCGCTCTCTACCTGCACCAGTCTGAACTTTGGCTCTGTGTCACAGTACCAGGTCCTGCCCTGGGTGTGCTCCACGGGGACTTGGCTGCCCACCTACCTGAGCGTAGGCATCTACCCGATGTGCTCCATGTCCTGCATGCCCGGATTGAATGTGACTCACCTCTTCTGCCAACAGGGCCTCAGACTCACAGGTATCGATATGGAGGTGGTGGCAGATGGTGTCAAAGGGAACTCCTAGAGTTAGCCAGGGGTGATGGTGATGCCTGTAATCACTGCTGTGATTTTATAGCTCTAATAATCATGTCAAATCCAGAAGACAGCTTTTCACAGCGTTCCTTCACATCCCCCTGACTATTTCGTACGTGTGTGTGCATGTGTGTGTGTGTGTGTGGTTAATTTGTATTCATATGTGTGCAGGCGAGTGCACCTGGATGTGCATGCTAGAGGTCAACATCAGGTGTCTTTAATACCTTTCAGATTCCCCAGAGCTATTTACACTTAAGTACAAGTGGCTGTAAGCAAGGTCTCTGGGAACCAACACCAGGTCCTCTGGAAGAAGAGCAATTAGTTACTCTTAATTGCCAAGCCAACTCTTTAGCTCTTTTCCATCTCAATATTGAGATAGGGCCTCTCACCTAACCTGGAGCTCTCCAGTTTTCTAGATTGGCTGGTCAAACACCTCCCCAAGGCTCCTCCTGTCTGCTTCCTCAAAGCTGTATGTATGTATGTATGTAAGTATGTATGTATGTATATATGAGTACACTGTTGCTCTCTTCAGACACACCAGAAGAGGACATCAGATCCCATTACAGATGGTTGTGAGCCACTATGTGGTTGCTGGGAATTGAACTCCGGACCTCTGGAAGAGCAGTCAGTGCTCTTTACCACTGAGCCATCTCTCCAGCCCCCTCAAAGGCCTTTTCAAAACAAACAAACAACAACAACAATTTGGTGCTGGGAATCAGAATTAGGTCCCCAATTGTGCACCATTTACTGGCTGAATCCTCTCCCTAGTTCTTCTGGGGTTATTTCTACTCCACCTCTTCCAGGCTATCCTATATTGCTTGGCCCAGGGGAAGAGCCTGTGAGGTTTTTTCTCTCTTACCGTGTGTGGGCAGGTGGCTGCTGGTTGACTTCTGCTCTTGGTTGTTCTCTAGGGTCAGAGCTACCTTCCTGTCTAGGCCCTCTGAAACGGGCACCCACTGTGAACCTTCAGGACCACAATACCGAGAGACACCAAAAGAGGGTTCGCACAATGTTTAGCGAGCAGCAGCTGGGAGAGTTGGAGAAGGTATTTGCAAAGCAGCACAACCTGGTGGGGAAGGAGAGAGCCCAGTTGGCTGCCAGGCTGCACTTGACAGAGAACCAGGTGAGAGCAGGGACCTGAGGCTCACACTGTGTAGGTGACACCTGATAGTAAGGGATGGGAAGAAAACATGACCTTTTCCCTCTGGGCTAGGATGATGGGGAGAGAGACCCTATTTTTTTTAAACACATTTCCTATGTAATATTCCTCTCAGGAGTCACATTATAAACATAACCAAAGGTTCCTCTAGTGCTTCCTCCTTTTTGTTTATTGTGTGTGTGGTTGGCATATATGTGTATGTATGTTTTGGCGTGTGTGCAGGCACACACGTGTGCGTATGTGTGGGGGCCTGAGGTTGATGTCAATAATTATTCTTTGGGGGGGGGGCTAAAGAGATGGATCAGCTCTTAACCACACTGGTGGTTCTTCCAAGGATCCAGGTTCAATTCCCAGCACCCACATAGCAGCTCACAACTGTCTGTAATTCCAGTTCCAGGGGCTCTGACATCCTCACATAGACATACATGCAGGCAGAACACCAATGTACATAAAATAAAAATAAATTATAATACATATACATTACACACACACACACACACACCACCACCACCACCTCCACCATTTCCACTTTGTTCACTGAGGCAGGGTCTCAGTCACACCCAGAGCTAGCTAGCCAGCATAGCTAGTCTCACTGGACCAACTTGCTCAGGGAATCCTGTCTCTGCCTGCTGAGGCCGGAGTTACACACAGGCCACTTGGCATTTAAGTGAATTTCTGGGCATCTGAACTCTGGTCGTTAGATTTATTTATTGTATGTATATGAGTACACTGTAGCTGTCTTCAGACACACCAGAAGAGGACATCGGATCCCATTACAGATGGTTGTGAGCCACCATGTGGTTGCTGGGAATTGAACTCAGGACCTCTGGAAGAGTACTTAGTGCTCTTAGCCACTGAGCCATCTCTCCAGCCCCCCAAACCTCAATTCTTTTTTATTTATTTATTTATTTATTTATTTATTTATTTATTTATTATAAGTACACTGTAACTGTCTTCAGACACACCAGAAGAGGGCATCAGATCTCATTACGGATGGTTGTGAGCCACCATGTGGTTGCTGGGATTTGAACTCAGGACCTCTGGAAGAACAGTCAGTGCTCTTAACCTCTGAGCCATCTCTCCAGCCCCCAAACCTTAATTCTTAATTGATTTTCTCCCCTCTATTTGTTCCTCTCCTCGTCCACGGTCATACCGCCCATGGGGCTACTAAAAATGACGTCATCAGTTTTCCCACTGCCCCTGCTTTACATCCTTACATCCCTAGCGCCCCCTGCTGCATGTTACTGCACCAGCCTCCCACCTGTCTTCTCGCCTCTGCCTTCATTGTTACTTCAGGATTATGTCTCACCCCATTTGCAAGCCTCGAAATGAGCTTTCCTGCCTTGTGTCCATACAGGGTCTTGGGCGTCATGGCCCTTGCTGACCTCTGCCTTTCCTGCCCTTTCTCCCTTGCAGCCATACCCCTCTTTCTGGTCCTTACCTTGAGTTTGGTGTTAACTGAAAGCCATTCTATAGGCTGTCCTCCTGCTCTACCCCATCAGCTACTAGGATGGACCTCACCAGAGCTCCCCCAACCCATGCCTCTGTTTGTGACTCCTCTTTTTTTTTTTTTTTTTTTTTAAAGATTTTATTTTATGTATGTGAGTACACTGTAGCTGCCTTCAGACACACCAGAAGAGGGCATCAGATCTCATTACAGATGGTTGTGAGCCACCATGTGGTTGCTGGGGTTTGAACTCAGGACCTCGGGAAGAGCAGTCGGTGCTCTTAACCACTGAGCCATCTCTCCAGCCCCATGGTTCTTTGTTTGTTTTTTCTTTTTTTCGGAGCTGGGGACCGAACTCAGGGCCTTGTGCATGCTAGGCAAGCGCTCTACCACTGAGCTAAATCCCCAACCCCAGCCCCATGGTTCTTGAACGCTGCTTTTCTTTCTTTTTTTTTTTTTTCTTTTTTTTCTTTTCTCGGAGCTGGGGACCGAACCCAGGGTCCCCAGAGCTAAGCAAGCGCTCTACCACTGAGCTAAATCCCCAACCCATGACTCCTCTTGTATCTATTATATCTCCTTATTTACACTGGGCCTTCTCCCACTGGATGGTGAGCTGTAGAGGACAGGGGCCATGCCTCTCTGCTCACGGCCATCACTGTCACCATCCTTGAGTATAGCACCAGCATATTGTAGTCATAAGTACTCACTGGGGGCTAGAGACATAGCTCAGTATATGATTGCCTCAAATGCTTGAAGTCCTGCATTCGGTTTCCAGTACCACATAAAATGGGTACAGTGGCACACCTGAAACCCCAGTACAGTGGAGGCAGGGGGACCAGGGGTTCAAGAATATCTTGAGCTACATAGTGAGTTTGAGGCTAGCCTGGGTGATATGAGACTGGATCGAAAAATAACAACAAAAGTACAGACAGGGATGGATGCTCGGTGACTGAGAATTTAGGAATGGCACTTGGGAGGAGTGACAGTGATGGGTAAAGGGGCCTGCTGGCCAAATTCTAATGCCTGTTCATTGCCTCCAATTACAGGTAAGGATCTGGTTCCAGAATCGCAGGGTAAAGTATCAAAAGCAGCAAAAACTGAAGTCACCTCCCCCTGATGCCATGGAGGAGCCCTCCAACAGCTCAGAGGGCAACGTCCGGAATGAAGACGCTGAGGCAGGAGTTGGCAGTTAAGGACCAAGCAAGAGGTCTAATCATGCCATGTGAGCTATCCTTCCTGTGGTACCTGCTGGTCCTCCTGCCCAACATCTCAGTGAAAAGCCTCCATAAGGTCAAAGGACACCAAATGTACTTGATCAAATGGGAGCGCCGGAAGCAGAGCAATGGATTGATCTGTGTCCTTAGCCAGGTTTTACTTCTTGTGGATAGAGGTGTATTGATAACTCATCTCTCCCAGGGTGAGTTAAGGTCTGTAAAGCCCTTACCGAGTACCAGCTCGTGAGGTTTATGGGATGGAGGCTCTGCCCTGAGGATGGAGTCACCAGCTCTTTCCTGACTGGCTATGGAGAAGAGGACTCCTTGAGTCAGCATCAGGGTGTGGAAGACTCTCCCCAGAGTCTGGAGGGAAGGAGATTTCTTAGCTCACTTCAAAGTTTCCTGCATTTCAAGCCTTTTCCTTTTCCTCTTGTCACTCTTCCCTGTATCTGAGGATCATCTACTTCCCACGCACGCTGGGATTACAGCAATTCTCCTGTCTCAGCCTCTCTAGTGCTGAGGTAATGGATGAGAGCCAACATGCTTTGCCCAAAGTTTTCTTGTCTTGTCTGATACCACTTTCAATAGGAGCTCATGTTATAGTGAACTCAGGTTTATGGTGATTGGTTCCTTGGAGCAACAAGCTACTTTTTCTCTGAAGCCCCTCCCCTCCCCTCCCCCTGAATTTATCTTGACCTAATTTTGTCATTTTTCACCCAGTATCGACAATACAGCTCTTCCTCCCTGAATGACCCTCTGAGCCTGCTGAGTTTCTTGCCAGGAAGCCTCCTGAGAGCTTATTCTTGTGAAATCATTTCCAACAGTTAAGGGCTGCTTTCTGTACTGAAGACAGCTCATCCGAGTTCCTGGGCTGAGGTGAGGTGATGGGGGAAAGGAAGGGCTGGTCTTCCCAGTTAGGTCGTTCTCAAGGCCCAGTTTTCTGGGGAAAGAGAAGGAAGGTGGGTGGCGGCAGATGAGCCTGGGAAGTATTGGCATCCAGGACAGTGGATGTAGCCAGGTACGGCGGTGCTTCAACTCCATCACCGTGGAGGCAGGGGCTAGCCTGGTCAACAGAGAAGTCCTGTCATGAAACACTTAAAAAAAAAAAACCCCTCCCCCTAAAACTAAACAAACAAACAAAAAAAACCCCAAAACAAACAAACCAGTGGACTTGTAGACATTAAGAGGCAGGTTTGAGGGAATCCTCAAGAAAGCCATCTTTTGGAGCTGGACAAGGCAGTACACACCTGTAGACTTAGCATCAGGGAGGCTAAGGCAGAAGGATGGAGTCAGCCAGAGCTACCATAGTGAGTTCGAGGCAAGCCTTAGAGTAAACAGGCCAGATGCTGTCTCAAAGTCAAGGGCTGGGAAAAGGCTCAACAGGCAAAGACTCTTGCTGCCAAACTGAAGATCTGAATGTGATCCCTGGAATCTACATGTGATGGACAGAGAGAGTCGTCTCTCCCAGTGCACACACCCACCCACACACAGACACACTCACAGAATAACTATAAGAAGAAAAAGACACGTATAAAAACTGGAGAAATGGCTCAGCAGTTAAAAGCACTTGTTGGTCTTGCAGAGGACCTTGGTTTGATTCCTAGTCCCTATGTGGTGGCTCAGAGCCATCCATAACTCTGGTTCAGATGACCCAAAGTCCTTTTCTGACTTATGCAGACACCAGGCACATGCAGGCAAACATTCACACAGGTAAAAAAAAAAAAATTAGAAAATGTAAAAATGTACAAAGACAACAAAAGGGGGGACCCTGAAAATTTCATTGTTCATATCCTTGGGGAAATCCTTCTGAATGCTAGGGTCAGAAGTCCTATTCACCAAAGGAATCAGCTGTCTCCTTCAGGAACAACTGGTCCATTGTGTATGTATGTGTGCACACCCATTCGTGTTCATCAGATGCCAGAGGTCCACACAGTGCCTTAATTGCTCTTCACTTTTTTCGAGTCAGGTTCTCCTGTTGAACATAGAGCTAGCCCATTTGACTAGGCTAATTGGCTGGGGAGCCCAAAGTGTCACCCTGTCTCTACCACCTCAACCCTAGGATGATAGCTTGTTACGTGGGCATTGGGGATCAGACTCAGGTCCTCATGCTTGTGTGGCAAACACAGGCCCAATTGTCTCACTTAAAAAAACAAAACAAAACAAAACAAAACAAAAAAAACCAAAAACAAGGGGCTGGGGATTTAGCTCAGTGGTAGAGCGCTTACCTAGGAAGCGCAAGGCCCTGGGTTCGGTCCCCAGCTCCGAAAAAAAAAGAACCAAAAAAAAAAAAAAAAAAAAAAAAACCCAAAAACTATGAGGCAGAGGTAGGTAGATCCAGAGATCTAGCCTGGTCTACACAGTGAGAGCTTGTCTCAGCTGGGCGGTGGCATTAGGCCCGCAGGAATTTCTCTCTATCGAGTTTGAGGATAGCCTGGTCTTCAGAGTGAGTTCCAGGACAGCCGAGGATACACAGAGAAATCCTGTCTCAAACACCACCCCACCGAGAGAGATGGGGGTGGGGGGGAGACTGACTGAGGAGACTGAGACCTTGTCTGAACAAAAAATTACAGGACAAAAAAAAAATCACTAAGCAATTACTAGGTTATTTAATCCTCAAAAGTCACTATGAAACCATAGCAGACACAGGTTCCTTGTCAAGGAATAGTCAACTGGGGCACAGAACAACAAAAAGTGTGGTAGTCAGGCTCCGCTGCAGAAACAGTAAGATCTGCCCTCTCCCAGCCTTATGTACATTCATTTCTGTGTCTACTTAAGGGGTCCTCATGTGTGAGGTCCACTTATGACTATTCCATAACCCACTCTGCCAAGTCAAGAAAGTCCCCAACTACTCTCTGAGGCACTGCTCCAACCCAGCTAATATTTGTAGAAAAAGGAAATAACAGGGTTGGGGATTTAGCTCAGTGGTAGAGCGCTTGCCTAGGAAGCGCAAGGCCCTGGGTTCGGTCCCCAGCTCCGGAAAAGAAAAAAAAAAAAAGAAAAAAAAAAAAAAAAAGGAAATAACTTAATTTTTTTTTTTTTTGGTTCTTTTTAAATAACTTAATTTTTTTTTTTTTTTTGGTTCTTTTTTTCGGAGCTGGGGACCGAACCCAGGGCCTTGCGCTTCCTAGGTAAGCGCTCTACCACTAATATTTTTTGTTTAAATTTATGCATATGATTGTTTTGCCTTCATGTATTTATGTATCTGCCTGGTGCCTGAGGAGGTTGGAAGAGGGGGCATCAGAGCTCCTGGAACTGGAGTTTCATACAGATAGCTGTAAACAAGTAAACAAGTGTTGGGAACCAAACCTGGGTCCTCAGAGCAACAAGTGTTAACTGCAAACGCACCCCTACATTTCTCTGTCAGGCAGGTTTCACATATTCTAGGCTAGCCTTATGATCACTATGTAGTTGAGGATGACTTTGAACTTCTGGCCCTCACTGCCCTCTCCTGAATGCAGAGGTTATAGGCTTAATCATCATGCTGTTTTTTTTTTTTTTTTTTTTAATCTTTTTTTTTTTTTCGGAGCTGGGGACCGAACCCAGGGCCTTGCGTTTGCTAGGCAAGCGCTCCACCACTGAGCTAAAAATCCCCAACCCCCATCATGCTGTTTTTAAGCCTTGTTGGGGCTCAAAGTTCTGCCCTTATGTGTTCAAAGCAAACCTCTCCCAAACATAGAAACGTTGCCACTGAGGGAGGGGAAAATTTTAAGCCGAGTGAGCCCAGCAACCAAACTGCTTTTCAGGATGAGGGTCAGAGCAAAAATAATTAAGTCAGCCTTCTCCGGGTCTAAAAACGGCTTTCTTTGTTCAGCGTTGGTATGGTGAGGGGCTTCTTAAGCAGGAAGATGGCTGCAAACTCTTGGCCAGCCTAGCATACATAGACCTGTCTCAAAAACCAGACAGCATGAAAAGAAGCAACTATGGACAATTAAGAACACAGCTGGGAAAGGCTAGGGGTTTCCCCTGAGCTACTCCATCAGCCGTCATTCATGGACTCCGACATAGGACACCGAGTCAGACACAGACTACCAGAAGTCCAAGCACACAATCACCCGGGTTCCACCCAATTAAGCAACCAAGACACCAAAAGCCTTGAATCACTGCAGAGCAAGTTGTCGGTGTTGCTTGCCACGTCCCGGGGCGGGGAAAGGTGGGGAAGTGAGCGCTTGGCGACTCGGTGGGCGGGGCATCCCAGGAAGGGGTCAAGGGTCAGAAGGCGGAGGCGTGCCCAAGATGGCGGCCTCCATGTGCGACGTGTTCTCCTTCTGCGTGGGCGTGGCGGGCGGTGCCCGGGGCTCCGTGGAAGTCCGTTTTGTGAGCAGCGCCAAGGTGAGGCCGGGTTGGACCCCTCCCGGAGAGCCATTCTGGAGTCCGGGCCCCTCGGCGCTGGTCTGGTTCCTGCTTGGGCCCGGGGTGCAGGGTCAGTCCTCGTGGCATGACTCGTGGCAATATCGCGCGGGGAAATTCCAGCCTGGGACCCTGCATGCGCACTCTTCCTGGAGTAACCCGGTTCACGGGTGGCCGTGCTGCCGGTGTCCTGGGTGGAGTTGAGGCTCTGGGAGGTCCTGGGGTTGAGGGATATCCTGGGCCAGATTAAAGCCATCCTTGGCTAGGCTGGGGCTTAGCTACTATTCTGGAGATAGTGGGTGGGGAGTACTTAGCCGAGGGAACTGAGGTATAAAGCATCCTGGGCCCCCAGCGACCCTTCTGACTAAGGTATGGGTGGAGACATGGACCAGAATCTACACACCGAGCACTCATCCTGAAGGATTTTAAGCAAGAGAATGACATGATTTCATGATTTGTATTGTGGTTCTTTTTGTTGCTGCTGTTGTGTTTTTTGTTTTGTTTTTGTTTTGAGACAGGGTCTCATTATGTAACTCTGACTGCCCTGGAACTCACTATGTAAACCAGGCTGGCCCTGCTTCACTAGTGTTGAGATTAAAGACTTGTGCCAGTATGCTTGGCTCTATTAATCGTGTTTTATTCCCTGTAGAGTAGAAAATGCACATAAGTAAAGATAAAAATCACTGCAAATTGTACTCGAGGCTGGACTTGAACTCACCTTGTGTTGGGTTACCGGCCTTGTGACTGAAACACCACACCCACCCATCCTCCCCACCCCCACAGTTTCTTTTAATACATGTTTTCAGTACATCTTTAGTATCAGTGATCCCATTTCTACTTGGTTAAAGAGTTGGCCGATAGAATTTTAGGGTGGGGGGCACACTTCATTCAACCAAATCCTTATTTATAGCTTTTTTTTTTTTTTTTAAGATTTATTATATATGAGTACACTGTAGCTGTCTTCAGACACATCAGAAGAGGGCATCAGATCTCATTATAGATGGCTCTGAGCCACCATGTGGTTGCTGGGACTTGAACTCAGGACCTCTGGAAGAGTAACCAGGGCTCTTAACCACTGAGCCATCTCTCCAGCCCTATTTATGGCTCCATATCTTGTCTGTCCTGAGAGCAAAGGTCTTGCTGCTGGGATTTCAGTGCAGACAAACTTTGTTTCTCTCCAGCACTGTTTTTCCCTCTATGCCTTTGCCAGTTGATATGTGCAGAATGGTATGGTTTTGTCTTCATTTGCATTCCTCAGGGTAAAAGTCAGGTCGAACAATAATAATGTGCAAGTCCTTGGGCCAAGATGTTAGCTCTGAGATCATTTGCATCTCTGTACCTGCCTAGGTTTCTATCCTAAGTTCTCTTGTCTTTGTGTTCCATAGGCGTTGGGAGGGAGTGCTCCTGTCATCTGTGGGTGGGAAGTCAGCTTCCTGTTTCCTTAGTGTCCTTAGCTGCTCACATCCCCATTACCACCCAGAGCAGGTCCTTCTCGGGTCCCACAGTTTGAAGTATCTCAGATCAGAAATCCTTTCATCTTACATCACCCTTTTGTAATCCTCCCCTAACTTGGTCTCATTTTTTCACTCCACCAGTCTCCTTGCCCAGTTCTTTCCTAGACTTCTCTTAAGACCCCAGCTAGTGCCTAGGCTTTGTGGCCCTGGCCTGTATTCCAGCAA
Organism: Rattus norvegicus; assembly: GCF_021556685.1. Lineage (NCBI taxonomy): Eukaryota > Metazoa > Chordata > Mammalia > Rodentia > Muridae > Rattus > Rattus norvegicus. The sequence continues at coordinate 119,230,275 of NC_141537.1, forward strand.
CTCAGAAGACTGAGGCAAGGGGACTCTTGTGAGTTCCAGGCCAGCCTGGGGAACAGAGTAAAATCATGTCTAAAAAACAAACTCCAGGGCTGGAGAGATGGCTCAGTGGTTAAGAGCACTAACTGCTCTTCCAGAGGTCCTGAGTTCAATTCCCAGCAACCACATGGTGGCTCACAACCATCTGTAATGGGATCTGACGCCCTCTTCTGGTGTGTCTGTGGACAGCTCGGTGTATTCATATACATAAAATAAATAAATAAATCTTTAAAAAAAACAAAAAACAAAAACAAACTCTAGCTGGTCACATCCTCTGCCTATCCCTACTATTCTGCTGGGGAGAACCACCTTCCTGTGGACTCATAGCTTATGGAGGGCTCTGGCAGCTGCAGTCATCTGTTGTGATTGATTTGTAAGTTTCTTTCCTTTTGTGCTGTCTTCCTGGGGTTACCGTAGAACACTCATGTCTGCTTAGAGTGAAATGAGAATCCCTTATCCTTTGAATGTTTTAGAGAACTATCTCCTAAAGCATGATGAGAGGGGACTTCTGCTTCTGTGGATGTTAGGAGGAATGACTTTTAGATCTCGGTGAACTGTTATGCCAGGGACCAATCAGTGGAGAATGAAACCTAACGAGGTCTAGTCGGTGCCAATTGGAATGGTATACTGCTGTACACCGGATAAAGCCTAGCATTGTGCACTAATTTGGGCTTGCTTCCTTTAAAATCATTTTGATAATTGTATTTGTCCAAACAGTTATTTAATGGAACCTCAAGCACTTTAAAGTATTGTTTACTTGTGTGTATGATATGTGTGTGTCTCTGGACATGGATGCGTATGTGCCACATCATACATGTAGAGCTCAGAAGATAATGCTCAGTAGCTGGTTCTCTTGTTTTCAGTGTGAGATCTGAAGATGGAGCGCAGGTTGTCAGACTTGACGCACAGAGCATTTCACCCACTGAGCTATCGGATGGCCTTGTAAAGACTGTTGACTGTACTGTCTGGGCTAAGAGTTGTATAATTCTCTCTTAAAGTTTGTCTTCCCTTCCTTGATCTCACCCTTCTCTTGTCCTCCTGATGTAGAAGCCATTATATCAGCAGTTCTCAACCTGTGGGTTGTGACCTTTTGGGGGTTGAATGACCTTTTCACAGGGGTCACCTAAGACCATGGGAAAACCCAGATACTTACTTTGCAATATAACAGTAGCAAAATTACAGTTAAGCAGTAGCAACAAAAATAATTTTATGGGGGTTGGGAATTTAGCTCAGTGGTAGAGCGCTTGCCTAGCAAGTGCAAGGCCCTGGGTTCGGTCCCCAGCTCTGAAAAAAAGAAAAGAAAAAAAATAATTTTATGGCTGGGTCCCCACAACGTAAGGAACTGTATTAAGCTCACGGCATTAGGAAGATTGAGAACCACTGCATTATGTAGCTCGGGTTAGCCTTGAACTTAAGGTAGTCCTCTTGTCTTAGCTTCCTGGATTCTGAGAAACAGGTATGAGCCACAGTGCCTAACCTTGCATGCTTCTTGATCTTATGCATTGGGGACATTTTCTTTATTTTTCATACTTTTGTATATTTGAGGAATGAGTAGAATGTTGTTTCTGAGGGGGCTAGAACTCCTGACTTTCCTTCCTCCTAGATGCTGGAGTTTCTGACACCAACCACCATTCCTCTGGCTCTCTGCTTTAGTGCCTAAATCTTTTCTGCATTTGGTCTTCCAGGACCTAAGGGAGGGGAACTCTATAGTTCTCCTCCCTGTCCCATACCCACCTCCACTCCCAGGGTTTCTCTGTGTAGCCTGAGCTGTCCTGGAACTTAGCCTCAACCTCAGAGGTCTGCTTACTTCTGTATTCTAGAGGACGAAACACATTTGAAGTCAGCCTGGACGCACACTTCTAGAGCTGGATAGTGGCACACACCTGTTATCCCTGCCCAGGAAGAGCTATTGTAAGTTCAGAGACAGACTGGGTTATGTAGGGAGACACTGTCCAGAAAGGAAAGAAGCTTTCTGGGTTATGTATAGGCTGAGGTGGCAAAGGCCCATCTGCACCCAGTGCCTGCTGAAGGGAAATGGGAAGCTGCTGTGGTAACAGCAGTGATGGGGCATTTTCTCTGCCACTCTGATGGCAGCTCTTTTTTGGAAGCATTTGCTAAAGCAGTGTCAGCAGAACCATTAGCTGCCTAGGCTCTTGTCTGCCAGGCTAGGTTTGTTCTGTTTTATTGTTATTGTTATTGATTTATTTGTGTATGCATTTATTTATTTTTGAGACAGTTTCCTGGATTATGCTCTGTAGACCCTAGGCAGGCCTTGAACTCAGAGATCTGCCTGCCTTTACCTCCCTAGTGCTAGAATCACCACTGCCTAGCTCAGGGTAGGCTTCTTTTTTTTTTTTTAAAGATTTATTTATTTATTTCATGTATATGAGTACACTGTTGCTGTCTTCAGACACATTGGAAGAGGGCATTGGATCCTATTACAGATGGTTGTGAGCCATCATGTGGTTGCTGGGAATTGAATTCATGACCTCTGGGCAGTCAGTGCTCTTAACCACTGAGCCATCTCTCCAGCCCCAGGCTAGGCTTCTTAATCTTTAGTGTGCGAAGGGATCACTGGTATCTTCTTAAAATGCAAATTTCTGTCCTGGGAGATGGCTCATGAGGGAAAAATGCTTGCCATACAAGCCTGACAGCTTGAGCTTATTGCCTGGATCCCATAGTGGAAAAAGAGAGCGGATTGCTAAAGGTTGTCATCTGATTGCTCCACAGCACCCACACTCGTGCATGCATATCACACACACACACACACACACACACACACACACACACACACACACGAGTGCACATTCTGATTTAGCAGGTCTGGGCATATACTCATATATAATAAATCTTTAAAAGAAAAAGGGGGCCTTTTAAATACTGGGTGGTGAAGAGGTAGAGTTCACAAGGGTGCTCACTTGCACTATATTACCACACCTTGGAAACTGCCTGGCAGAATTATTTCAATACCCACTTCTCCAATGGGAAACAGTTGGCTAGGAGGTTCCCAGGAGATGTCAGGAGCTGGTTCTAGGACTAGTTCAGTGCTTTATGCATCCTTTGAACACTGCAAGAAAGAGGTCAGTTCTCCCCCAAACTAGGCTGCTTTCTGTTGGGATATAGGATGTCTCTGAAACCCTGAACAGCAGCACAAGGTCTCATGGGGAATTGAGGATAGTGCCATCCTAGTAGTCACTGCTGGTGTAGGAGGCCCCAGCGTCACTAGGAACCGTGGCTTTGCCCTGGCCATTCTAGATTGTCTGGGTGTTCCGATGGCTGCTGAGGTAGCTCCCTCCTTGGCCAGGTATTGTGGGCTGAGAGAGGAGCAGATGGCAGCCTCCCGTGAGCTCTTGGAGATTTGTCTTTGTCCCACATGGGTTTGGTGCCAGTGGTTTGGGGGCTTTGGGTCACCTAGAACTGTAGTTAGAAGTGTGTGTAAGCTGGGGTTGGGGATTTAGCTCAGGCCCTGGGTTCGGTCCCCAGCTCCGAAAAAAAGAAAAGGAAAAAAAAAAAAGAAGTGTGTGTAAGCTGCCTGTTGTCAATGCTGAGAAACAGTGTGTCTTGTAGAAGAGCAGTAAACATCCTAAATTCTCTTTAGCCCTGTTCTTAGTTATATCGTGTGCGTGCGTGCGTGCGTGCGTGCGTGCGTGCGTGTGTGTGTGTGCGCGCGCGCGCGTGCACGTGCATGCCCTCTGTGTATGTAGATATGCATACCTGTGTATGTGAACATAGGCTAGTAGAGGGCATTGGGTTTCCTCTTCATTACACTCCACCTATTCCCCTGAGGTAGGGTCTCTTCCTGAATCTGGGGCTCATGGCTTAGCTTCACTGAAAGCTAGCAGGCCCCAGTGATCTTCCTGTTTCTGCCCTCTTTGGACCTGGGGTTTCAGGCATTTGTAGAGACATCTGGATTATTATATGGGTATTGGGATCCAAATTCTGGTCCTCATGATTATAAAACAAACACACTTAACTACTGACCCATCCTTCAAGCCTGTTTTCTTTTAAACAATGTCTTAGGTAGCCCAGGCTCCAGCAGGTTTGGAGCAATGTCTTACCCTGTCTGTTCTTTGCCCTGTTAGGGAAAGGGACTGTTTGCCACACAGCTGATTCGGAAGGGAGAGACCATCTTCATCGAAAGACCGCTAGTAGCTTCACAGTTTCTCTGGAATGCACTTTATCGGTACCGGGGTGAGTACATCTTGCCTACTTCAGGCAGCTCCTGAAATGTCCATTTTGTGCATGGAACAGAGCCTCACACATCTCCTGGCTGACCTTCTGGGTGTTGGAAGGAAATGCTGTCTTTCCTTGGAGAATAGGACCTGAGAACCACATCTCTGGCTACCTTTGTGTTTGGGGCTGTGTAGCTGCGACGGGAGGTGCCTCCAAAATGCTTCTTGGGAACAACTCTCTATTGGACATCATGCTGAAGAGCTGTGTACCTTAGACATCCCGACTGAAACATTGTGCATAACCCATGCTCAGTGCAGACAGTTAGGTGCCAGAGCGAGATGCCCTTAACTTTGCCAGCTTTTTCCTATTTTTCTTAAGCTAGAGAGAAACAGAAAGCAGCACCAGTCTGAGGCAGGAAACCCTACAGACTGAGTCTGAAGGGGAAGCAGTGGGATCAGTAGCTAGACTTTCTTGAAAGAGGGACTTACTGTGTCTTGCTTCCCTGCAGCCTGTGACCACTGTCTTCGGGCACTGGAGAAGGCAGAGGAGAATGCCCAGAGGCTGACTGGGAAACCAGGCCAGGTTCTACCACACCCAGAGCTATGCAGTGTGCGCAAGGACCTCCACCAGAACTGCCCCCGCTGCCAGGTGAGCACCCCTGGGGAACGCACAGGAAAGGAGGCAGGCCAAGGAGGCTTTAGTTAAGTCTTTACTGGTGAGCCAGAGTCTGAACTGAACTAGTCTGTCCTCAAGGCTCACAGTGTAGTGTGTGATTGTGAAAGGACCCAGTAACAGTTCGGCTGCTTTGCTGCCCGTGTCCATTGTTCAGAATGGTTATGGTGGGCCTTAGGGTTTCCATTGCTGTGAAGAGGCACCATGACCACACAACTCTTTTAAACGAAACGTTTAATTGGCGCTGGATTACAGTTTGATAGATTTAGTCCATTATCATGGCAGGAAGCATGGTAGTGTGTAGGCAGACATGGCACTGGAGGAGCTGAGAGGTCTACATCTTGGTCTACAAGCAGCAGGAGACTGTCCCACACTGGGCGTTGCTTGAGCATATATGACCTCAAAGCCCACCCCCAAAAGTGACACACTTCTTCTAACATGGCCACACCTCCTAATAGTGCCTCTCCCTATGGCCAAGCATTCAAACACATGAGTCTGTGAGGGCCATTCTTATCAAACCATCACAGTGGGACATACTTTTTTCTTGGGAGTTTGTAGGCAGCTGAAAAGCTCTCTTCCCTTCATGTAGTATAACAAACTTAGGGTAGGTGCATGCTCCTAGAACACTCTATTTATCTTCACTGAGCTCTTGCTCCAGGGCTGTTATGGAAAGAATGCAGTTAGATGAGGAGAGGGCCCCAGGTCCTGTGTGCTAGCCTCCACTCCACCTAACAGGTGACGTACTGCAGTGCAGAGTGTCGGCTGGCAGCTGCAGAGCAGTACCACCAGATCCTGTGCCCAGGCCCATCCCAGGATGACCCCCGGCACCCCCTCAATAAGCTGCAGGAGGCATGGAGGTAAGTCTTCCTCTCCTTACCCTTCCCTCCATTCCCGCCTCAGCTCAGCAGCTGTGGGGAGCTCTGGTGAGTTATATCCATAAGTCGTGTTCTCTCTTGTTAGGCTTAAACAGAAGGCACAGTTTCAGCCTTGAATGTAAACAGCCACCCTACCATTGTCAGTACTTTGCACACTCCAGAGTCCACCAGACCCTAAGGGATTGCCTAAGTCCAGCCTTTGATAACTGATGGAAGGCAGGAAGTGTCCCTGTAGCCTTCATACTGGCCCTGCCTGGCTCTGCCCTTAGAGGGGGAACTCCTAGGTCACACGTTTTTCTCCTTCCCTAGGAGTGTTCACTATCCTCCTGAGACTGCGAGTATAATGCTGATGGCCCGGATGGTAGCCACAGTGAAGCAGGTGAGCAGAGAAGCTGGCCCTAGTCAGTCCTGGGTCTCACTCAGCTACCTGACCTCGCTTGGATGCTCTAGCTTCTGGGTTTCCTGAAGGACAGCTGCCTGCTCTGCAGAACCTCCAGAGCATGCTAACCAGAAACCAGGCTATGGCCCTGGTTTTGCCTGCCTTGGTTTTCTGTGAGATTTCTGTCTTATGTAGCAGCATTTCCTGAATTTGATCAATAGGTGTCACTATCCCAGGATAGTGTCTCTCACACAGAGTGAGCGGTCTTGTGGACCCTCTGTCTTCACTCTTCTCCTCGTGCCCTTCTGTTTTCAGGGTGTTTTGAGTTGGCAAGCCCTGTCCCAGCTAGGAAATGTGTGGGCAGAGTGGGGAAGGAGACCTGGGCCCAAACTCTTGGGTGGTGGTCATATCCTGAGGGAAGGGACTTGAGACTCATAATCTCTCTGTTCCACATGGACACGTATATTTGCTGTGCAGGCCAAGGACAAGGACCACTGGGTCAGGCTCTTCTCCCATTTCTGCAGCAAGACAGCCAATGAGGAGGAGGAAATTGTCCACAAACTCCTGGGGGACAAATTCAAGGTTCGTTTCCTCCCATGACCCCTTTCCCCCCACCCCTCAAGTAGCCTGGAGTTGTATGGCTACCTGTAGAGGACAAACTCCACCTTTGGTCTCTTCTCGGCTACAGTGGGGGTTAAAACCTGGTCCTAAAAGTCCCTTCAGAGAATGTGCCTTCCTAGTGCCATTTACCTTTGTGACCTAAGATAGACCTAAAATTGGAAGTACCCCAGTGCTCATCATTCCATGGGAAGGCAAGACTCTGAGGAAGGCAGAAGCAGGTACATCAGGTTTTCTGGAGAGTGGAGGGCTGGGGGTTCACAGATCAGAGTTATGTGAAATTCATGTGGTCAGAATGAGACACTAAGGACCTCAGCCTTCCTTTGGAACTGCCCAAGTGGGGAGGCTGCCGGAGGTAGAGAATGCTCGAGGGAGGGATGTAGAGGGTAGGAATGCAGCTGTGGGAAAGATGTATCCCTCAGGGTAAGTGTTGCTGTACTGGATCTAGAAGAAAGAGGGGGGAAGCCAAGCTGGTCAGAGGCCAAGCAAGTCTCAGGGACACTCTAAGGGAGGGTGAGGAGAGGTGTTCTCAGCCACACTGCCTCAGCCTGGCTAGAGTAAGTACTGGAAACAGCTAAAAGGTTGGAGTGTGCACCTTCACTTGGAGCCTGCAGACTTTAGAGATAAGTACTTTCCCCCGGGAAAGCCCAGGCCACACAGTTGGTCCTTTCCCTTCTAGTACCTGATTTTCCCACTTACCTGGTGCTAAGGGGAAGTTTCCATCCAGGGCTGCAGTGTCCCTCTGTTTCCCCTAAACCAGGGCCAGCTGGAACTTCTGCGTAGGCTCTTCACAGAGGCCCTTTATGAGGAGACCCTCAGTCAGGTAAGTGTGGGAAGGCCCACAAGGCCTTTTTTCCTGGTGCTCTAGGCCTGGAGTTGAAGTGAGGACAACTCTTAGTGTGGTCGGATTAGGAAAAGCAGCATTAGACTCACCTTTCTCTCCCTACAGTGGTTCACACCAGATGGATTCCGGTCTCTCTTTGCCCTTGTTGGGACCAACGGTCAAGGGATTGGAACCAGGTTAGGAGAGAATGTTCTAGACCTATTAGGTAATCCCCTAATTCAGGGGTTCAGATAGAAGATTAATGGAGGAAGGTAGTCACAGATTCCCTCAAGATGGTGGGATTGGGTGTTGCCATTACCTGGATGGGAGGAGTGAGGCAGAGGAAACTCTTCTGCCTGGGCTTAATGTGCCTAGACATGGAGAGCTCTGTGACCTGGGTTGTTTCCATCCATGGCTGCTTAGTTCCCTCAGTCAGTGGGTACATGCCTGTGATGCACTGGAGCTGAAGCCTCAGGAACGGGAACAGCTAGACACCTTCATTGACCAGTTGTACAAGGACATCGAGGCAGGTTGGTGAGATGGGACTGTGGCTTCCCCTACCCTTAGAGCTTTCCTAGTTAGATAGTGGACATGTTCTTGCCAGGAGCTCTAAGCTTATAAGGGATAGGGAATCTCTATGTGCCCATGGGAAGCCTCAGATCTGTCCACAGGACTTGGAGGGGAGAAGTGGTCCTGAGACCCATTCAGAGGCTCCATGGTGGGGGAAGGGAGAGTGCCAGATAAATAGGTAGTGGTATAGACCGAAGAACAAGGCTTCTTGGGAAGCAAATTTAGGTAAAATGGTAGAGCCTAGCTATCTAATTTGGAGGATTGGCAGGAGAGTAGAGCTGATGTCTATTCTCGTGAGTTTAATTTCCTTTTCTAGTGTATCTGCACATTACTTTCTTACAGCAACCGGAGAGTTCCTTAACTGTGAGGGATCCGGCCTCTTCGTGCTTCAAAGCTGCTGTGAGTCTTGGACTGGGGAGGAATGGGCCTACATGCTTCTTTCCTACCAGGCCATCTTTCCCAGTTTGCGCCTTCTAGGCTGACCAGGGCAAGTCTAGAAGTGGGGTTAGGTCTGTCTGTCTTTGGAGATTTTCTTGGAAATTATCGCTTTATCAGTTTCTTCCTTCCTCTCCTTCCTTCCCTTCCCTTCCCCCCTTTCCCCTTTCCCCCTTCCTTCCTTCCCCCCCCCCCCCCCCAGCTGGGGACCAAACCCAGGGCCTTGCGCTTCCTAGGCAAGCGCTCTACCACTGAGCTAAATCCCCAACCCCCTTCCTTTCTTTATTTCTTTCTGGTTCACTCCTTCACTTTTTTGTGGTGTTTCCAGGATGCCCAGCCTCCTGCCTGTGTTTAATAGATGTTTGCAGTGGGCCACATCCACCTACAGGGGAGGCACAGAGTCCTCCTTCTTGCAAAGGGGGGGAAGCATAGGCATTGCACCACCACTGCCCTATGGAGTGTGGTCAGGAATCACTTAAGAGCCTGAGGCTTGTAGGATCTTGGGGGAGGGGGTTGGGCTGGAAGTCCTTAGCACCTTCTGGGAAGGCCAAGGCCACCTCCAATCAAGACTTTTCTAGATCCCAGCCTTCCACTTCCTGCTTTTCCCACTACTAACTTCTCCCAGGTTGTGTGGTCAGGGATCCACGTCCACAGACAGAAATAAATGGTTTGTTGTAGGCGAGTCCTCAGAGCCCATGCCTCCCTCAATGAGGTAATGGGACATATGAGAACAATGGTCAGTCTGGGGTGTGTGTGCAACCCATAGTGACACAAGGCACACTGTACTCCCACTGTGGTCTTCAGGAAAGAACACTGGGTAGGGAGAAAGGAAATGGGGCCTTAGACCTGCCCTTCCCTGCAGTGTTCAACCATAATAAAAATAACCCACAGCTTTGTTGAATTAAGGCTTTTTTTTTTTTTTTTTAAGAGACATAGGAGCTGGAGAGATGGCTCAGTAGTTGAGAGCATTGGTTCTCTTCCAGAAGACACGGGTTTGGTTCCCCACATGGCAACTCACAAGTGGCTATAACTCCCAAGATCTGACACCTTCACACAAACATACATGCAGGCAAAACACCAATGCACATCTAAGTAAATAAACAAATAGTTTTGAAACAGGATCTCCTGTAGTCCAGGTTGACCTTGAACTTGCTGTGTAGCCAAGGATGACTTTTGGACTCCTGATCCCTGGCTCCCCTTCCTAAATGCTGACACTATTATACCATGCCCAGCATGTTTTGTTTTGTTTTGAGACAAGGGTCTTGAGTCCTGACTAGACTGGAACTCACTGTGTGGTCCAGTTGGAACTCAAACTCATAGCAAATCTTATCAGGCTCAAGGAGTAGAGATTACTTGTGTGAACAACTATGCTTGGCTTGAGAATATTAGTTTGGGGGGTTGGGGATTTAGCTCAGTGGTATGGCGCTTGCCTAGCAAGCGCAAGGCCCTGGGTTCGGTCCCCAGCTCCGAAAAAAAAAGAAAAAAGAAAAAAAAAAAAGAGAATATTAGTTTGGTATATGTGTGTGTGTGTATTTTTTTGAGACAAGGTCTCACTATGTAGCCTGCAGGGCCTAAAACTTGCTATGTAGATCCCCTTGCACCACCTCCTGAGTACTGATTAAAGGCCAGTGTCACCATGCGTGACTGTTTTGTTTTTAACATTTATTTATTTACACACATAGGCTGTGGTGTGCACGTGGAGGTCAGAGTCAGTTCTTTCTACTGAGTCAGTTGTAGGGATTACTCAGGCTGTCGGGCTTGAAGTATCTGCTGAGCCATCTACCTGCCTGTAGAATTACCAGTTTTAAAGCTGATTCTTTAAAGCTGGGGATTTAGCTCAGTGGTAGAGCGCTTACCTAGGAAGCGCAAGGCCCTGGGTTCGCAAGGCCCTGGGTTCGGTCCCCAGCTCCGAAAAAAAGAACCAAAAAAAAAAAAAAAAAGCTGATTCTTATGGTGGGTATCATGATGCACTTAGGAGTCAGAGGCAAGTGTCACAAGTTTAAGGATAGCCTGAGGTACATAGCAAGACCCAGATTCAAAACTAGGGGCTGAGTGTAGACCAGTTATGGAATGCTTGCTTAGCATGTGCAAGGTCTTGGGTTATACACACTCTTTACTTGTTACCTGTCTATTGTGACCTAGGCAACCACAGCTGTGTCCCCAATGCGGAGACCTCCTTCCCAGAAAACAACTTCCTTTTACACGTCACTGCCCTGGAGGATATTGAGCCAGGCGAGGTGAGAGGGCTGGGCAGCAGGGTGGGCAGAGGGCTTGCAGCTTCTCCTTCCGAAGCAGCAGGAACTAGCTGGAGCCCTTTGTTGGGCTGGTGATGAGTCACCACAGGCCTGAGCCTTTTGGCCATAAGTGTGCTCTAACCCCTCCCAGCAATTAAGCTACCTCAGAGAGTCTCAGATTGAGGTGGAGCTATGTGCCCAGTCCCTAACCCCAGCTACCTTTCTGATTTCTTTGTGGCTTGGGCCACAGGAGCTAGTGTGGATTGGCAGTGCTGGTTGGTGACCATAGCCTGACAGTTTCTCCTACACAAGTTAACAGGTTAACCAAGATTAAACTCTGATCCCATCTACAGACCTTGGCTACTAGCAGGTTTTCCCCAGGGCTTGAAGCAACCTCCATCCAGGTCTGTTGTCTTAGACCTGGATGGGAGGCTTGCCAGCTTGGAGGATGGGATGGAACAGTGCTGAAAGACACTGGAGGCCTAGCTCTCAGGCAGGGAACAGTGGTCAACAATAGAGAATAAGGCAGTTGTTGGGGAAGCTCTTCCTTTCTGGTGGAGGGCATAGGCAATCAGATCCTCCTCTACCCTACAGGAAATCTGTATCAGCTACTTAGACTGCTGTCAGCGGGAGCGCAGCCGCCATAGCCGCCACAAGATCCTCAGGTGCCAAATGGGGACATGGTTGGGCTCTGAGCTCTTCTGCCCCAGCAACTATCTGACTTGTCACCCCTCTACTTTGAAGGGAGAACTACTTGTTCGTCTGTTCCTGTCCCAAATGCCTGGCAGAGGCTGATGACCCTAACGTGACCTCAGAAGAGGAGGAAGAGGAAGATGAGGAGGAAGGAGAGCCAGAAGATGCAGAACTAGGGGATGAGATGACTGATGTCTGACGTCACCTTGCCTGGAAGGGGCCCTGCCCAGACCCTGCTGGAAAGGGGGCCTGTCCTCCACAAATGTGGATGGAAGGACCATCCCCTCCCCCTTGCACCCACTGCCTGCTTTCTCCCTTCTAGCATTCTGCTGGAGGGTAGGATAAAGGCTGGACCTGAGCCCCCTCACCAGACCTCATGCCCTGAGCACTGCTGCTGAGCTGCATCGGCCCTGTGCCATCACCAAGCCTTCCAGAACTGGCCTCCCCTGCCATGCTCCAGTGTAGCTGTGAGACTGAATCAAGTCTCAGGCCTCATAGTGTTCTTCCTCTGGGCCCCTCAGCCCATACTCAACTCATGCATCCACCAGAGGCTTGGCGCCTGTTGACAGGCTATTAATTTGAGGGTGGCAACAAAATGGCCAATCTTGAGAGCAGATTGGTTTCCTTGCCAGAAAGAGGTGATATGAAGCCTTACCTCTCTCTTCCTTACTGCTCACTTACCACAGCTGCTGCTGAAGTAATGGCCCGCCACTTGCCAGCAACAGGCAGGAACAAGGGAGTAGGCCTTAGAACAACACTGCAAAAGACTCTGCCAGGGGCGCTGGGCTGTTCCCACTGGACAGTGGGGAGGTGGAGATTAACCTGTTGGCCAAACTCCAGAATTGCTATGCCTGTGTTCTGCCTCTGAGGCTCAGGCAAGGGGCTAGCTCCATAATGTGTGGACGATGCCTGTCTTTATCAGGACAGAGACCACCATCCTTTCTCAGACTAACAATATGGCAGATGACAGACTGCTCCATAATTTAGGATACCCAGTCTTGCCTGAGACCAGCTGCAGTGGTCCAGCAAGGGTCCTTTACAATCTCCAAAGAGGAGCACCAGTCTTCCAGAAACCTGACAGGCTGGGCAGGACACTTGAAGAGGAGCCAGGGCTTTGTTGCCTCCTCGCCACAGATGACCATCTCACTCTTGGGTGGGCACTGTGGGAATTACAGCAACCACTCCCTGTTTGTTCAGAGAGGCCCGCACATAGCTCTGCTAGGAGCTTCCAGGGAGGACCAGTGCCTATGCCTCAGGCCCTTTTCAAGGTAGAGCCAGATGGAGCATGCCTGACTGGTCCCCTTACCTATTGGGCACACTCCTTCACAACAGCCAGCACCCCTTTCCCTCTGGTCTCAATAAAATGTGAGTGGTGATCTGCCTCTAACAGTGCCTTGTGGGGCGTGGGCTGGGTGGGCCACTCTGGGCCTGCAGTAGTCAAGGAGGGGGATGCAAAGGCACAAGTTAGGCCACTGGGTGGCAGTAGAATGCTCCCACTTCCTCAGCAGTGCTCATACTGTCACCACGCTGGTGTAAATGTCCCTAAAGTCAGAACAAGAGTCTCAGAGGTTTGGTTTCAATTACTGACTTTAGGCCCTAAGAGTCTTCCTCCGGAGGGCTGGACTACAACTGGCATCTGATGTGCTCATCCTAATGGGTCTTGAGAAGCCAAGGTTGTATTTGAGCTTCCCCTAAAATCAGCAGAATATGGGACTAAATAAATGAGCTCCTCCCGCACCCATGCATTCTTAGTTAGGACACAGGCACAAATCTGATGAGCTTTATTTGGCTTTATTGCTGAAAGTAGGTGCTAATTTATTAGTCCCCAAAGACCACTTCTTTAAGCCACTTCAGCAACAGCTACAAGGCTCCCTGTGACAAGGCCTGGCTTCTGGAAGCTGGAACAGGCGTTATGTGTCAGGGCCACCTGCCTTCAGCACTTTTTCCAAATTCTAGCCAGAAGCCCCTTGAAGCATGAGATGTCCTTGTAGGCCCTAGGGAAGGGACAGTCAGGAATATGGGCTCCTTGTCCTCTCCCTGGCTCCACTTGTCCTCAGTATCTATCTCCAAACTCCATATAGCAGAATCTTGGGTTTCCTCTTCCCGAGAGTCACTTGTCGCTGGAACCTGGGGTCAGCTTTTCTACCAGAAAGTCCATGGAGGTTGCAGCAGCTCAAAGGTAGGAATGCTGGTGACATTGACTGGGATAGAGATGATAGCCCATGGTAGCCCATGCTGTTCCAGAGAGCGTCGGATCATGTAGCTGGGAGGGCATGAAGAGCAGTAGCGATGGTCACTTTCTCAGCACCTAACACGGCCCTCTGCCCCAGTTATTCTGGGAGTTCCAGAACCTCAGAACGTTTTTGCCCTCTGACTGGGATATTCAGGACAGGGCCTGTGAGAGGGCACTGGTGTTTGACCCCCACCAAGTCACGATACCCAGTGTAGTGTTGCCAGCCTGAAGCAGAGTCCTCACCCATCTCGGCCGAGCAGGAAGAGGGCAGGAATATCAGCTGTGCGTTGGGTACTATCCTGGATCATCTCCACATAGAAGCTGTCATTGTCAACGGCATTGTCCGAGATGATCACAGCCCGCCCACCATGCTCCTGTACCACCCTGGTCTTAGAGAGGAAGGAGCAGCCCCTGGAAGAGGTGATGAGACCAAAGGAAAGGCAGGTGCTAGCTGCCCTCCCTCACATCCTCTCGGGGAGGATGGAAGGACCATAGAAAACTGTACTGAGGGTCACTCGGTACACAGCTGAAAGCAGACCATTCTTAAAGTCAACATTTCAAAGTACCAAGAGCTGTGCGGAATCTGCCTTTCCCATGCCTGCCCACTCCTTACCCCCTTTCCACCAGAGCGATCTGGTCCTGGATGAAGAAGCCGTTGCTGAGTTCCCCGCAGGCCTCTGGAGGTTCAGCAGGGACGAGGTGAATCTGTTCATACCGTGTGTGCTGAAAAATGTTCAGACATTTGGACAAATAAGAATGTAGGAAAACACTTTCTGGAATGGACTAACAATCCCATCTGACTGGTGCTTCATAAGGAGCAAAGGAAGAAAACGCAGTGTTTCTCTGAGGCTGAGCACCTAAGCACTTTAATCTGATTTTCACAAAGTCCAGTCTGATTACTCGACCTGCCTTTCTGTGACAGGGCAATTGGTTATAACCCAGGGACAGAGGGAAGTAGATAGAACTGACAGGACGCTGGCACCCTTGGTTTTTCAGGTAGTTTCCACCAATAAAGGCAGTCCCTCCCTGGTTTGTATATATGCAGCAGCTCCTGGAGGGCACGACTGGATTCTACTTCTTGCCCTGTCCCAGCATAAAAGTGGGATGATGCCACTTTTATGGGTGCCACCATGGCTAAATGATGGCAGGGAGGTGACTGAAGGTCAGAGATCTGAGCATCTTTGAACTTACAAATATGCCACCAAAGTCCTTGGCAGGTGTGGCAGTGAAGATGTACCGAATGTCCCCAGGACTCAGCACTTGGAAGTACAAGTAGTCATGGATGCGTAAGCCTAAGGAAAAGAGTGTAGGTGAAGGCCTCTCGAGCAGGCGGATTCAGGTTTGGATTACGGTTTTCTCTATGTCTTCAACTGGGTGGGCTATGGTCTGGGTCCAGACTGTGGCATCAGCTGATTTGATCCTCAGGGAGCGTGACTTTATTTTTAATTTTAACTTAAAAAAAAAAAAAAAAAAAAACCAGAGTCTCACTGTGTAGCCCTGACTGGCCTCAGACTCAGAACTCCACTTGTCTTTGATACCACCCCACCCACCCACACACACCCTTGGTGCTGGAATTAAAGGTGCGTGCGTCGTACCCAGGGATCTTTTTTAAAATGGCCTGCCTCATACTGCCCAGGCTGGCTTTGTACTAGTTGTTTCCTTGATGGGCCTTGAATCCTTCCTCCTGACTCCACCCCAAACATCGCAGTGCCCAGCTGGAGATCTGGTTTCTTCAGGAAAGGGCAGACTGGATGCAGATTTGTGTTTGCTGCTGCTCCTGCCACAGTAAGTGAGCCACAAAGACCCAGAGCTCTTGGGTTAACATTCACCCCTTCTCTGAAGAAGCCCTAACTTAGAAGTTGGCTCTGGTCTCACTAACATCTCCTAGATTAGTCACTGTCATCTCTTGTCCCCACTGTTCCACCTTAACTTGTCTTGTTTCCATGTCTTCTTTTTCAGATGGGGTTTTGCTATGTGGCCCAGGCTAATTTTCAACATTTTGGGCTCAAGCAATCCTCCTGCCTCAGCTTCTCATCTGCCTTCATTCTTTTTGTAATTTTTTAAAATTAGTCAATCTTTTTTTTTAATTTATTTATTTTACGTATATAAGACACTATAGCTGTCTTCAGACACACCAGAAGAGGGCATCAGTTCCCATTACAGATGGTTGTGAGCAACCATGTGGTTGTGGGAATTGAACTCAGGACCTCTGGAAAAGCAATCAGTGTTCTTAACCACTGAGCCATCTCTCCAGCCCCTCTTTTTGTATTTTTAATTTAAATTTTATTTTATGTATATGTATGCTTTGGCTGCATGCATGTTTATGTACAATGTGTGTGTCTGGTACATGCAGAGTCTAGAAGAGGATATCAACTCCCCAGAACTGGAGGGACAGACAGTTGTGAGCTGGACCCTCTGGAAGAACAACTAGTATTCCTAACTGCTGAGCGTCTCTCCAGCTTTCTGCCTGTTCTTGCTCCTTAAAGTCCACCTGCCACCCACCCCACTGCAAGAGCAGTGTCCCCTTCACTGACTAAAGTGTATGCTACAACTGTTGGCTGAGGTGTAGAAAGCCCTGTCTGACTTGACTCCTATACCCACCCACTCCAATCTTATCTCCTCTTTCTCATGTTCAAGTTGTACTGGCTTTCCAGTGTCTTTATCTTTTTTGGGTCTTCCTAAACGTTTACCTGTCATTTCTCAGAAAGATGCTGCCTTGTCCCTTCCTACACCCATTCAAAATATACTTTCTTCCAGCTAATACTTCCTCTGTAATTATGGTGGACCCCTAACATTCCATATCTGATTCTTTCATTAGAGCAATGATTCTAAGTATGTGGCTTTACACGGCGATGCCTCCCTACTGCCTAAGGTACAGTGGCTGCTCAGTAAGGGCTACTGAACAAAGAACTCTGCCGAGCTCTGTTGTCCTGAACAAGAGAACGACCACAACAACCAGAGCTTTGCTAGGATATAGGAACTTTTCTCAGCATTGAAGTTAAATGTTTTCCTGGGGTTTGAGTCCCTGGATTCCTTAAACCCAGAATGGCAAGTGAATGTTGATAGATGAAAGTTCAGGTCTGTTGTCAATCCAATTACCATGCTATCACTGTGTGTGCTGTGGCCAGAACTGTTCCTGGCTATAGCTGTTTCTATGTTCCAAATCACAGCTCAGAGAGAGCTAAGGGGACTTGCAGTTTTTGTCCTGAGTGTAGGTACACCTCATCAGATGGATGCACCCCCCAGGAAACCTTCTGGATTAACATAGGCAACCCTTTTCACAAGCACACACTTGTCTGGCATTTGATGTGCTTATCTAATAAGCTTCGATTATATGCATATGTTCACTTAACGCGTAGGTGTGTACATTTATGTTCGAGTTGTGTAAGTGGGTGCCTGTACGTGTGAGCCCATGTGTGTGTTCCTGCCTATATGAACACTCTCGTTCTCTGTTCTGGATCTCTAGCTGTCACCAGGATCGCCCTCAGTGGGAGGAAATCTGAAGGATCTTGCTTCGACGGGGAGGGAGGGTTGTCAGGTTGTGCCTAGTCACAGACCCAGGAACCAGCATCCACCCGCTATAGCCGCCTGGCCCCTGGATTTGTACGGCCCAAACTCACAGGGTCCCCAAGGTGACCCGTGGCCCCCGGCCCGAGCAGCGTGCATGCTGGATGCCCGCCCCGCCCGTCCGTCGCCGCTCACCGTGGGCCGCGACGCACGTGGGCAGCCAAAGCACGAGACAGCACCAGCCCGCGGCACCACGGCTCATCTCCAGGGCCGGTCCCGCCGCCGCCGTCCCGCCGCGATCTCTCGCCGGACTTTAGCCTGACAGCTGCCACGGCCTCCCCGAGGCCCGCTCTCCGCGCCGGTTGGAGCGCGGAACGGAGGCCGGCGGCTGATTGGCCTCCACGTCTGTTCGTGTGGCCGCACTTTCCGCCTCTGCGCCTTAGGCCACTTCCTATTGGCCAGGAGAAGTGGAACCCGGAGCTGATTTGCCAAAACTCTTAATAGCAACTGCAGTTCGCAGCCCCGCCCCCGCACTCCTCATTTTAGACGCACCTCCCCGATCCTGGGGTGGGCGGCTTGCGGGGGACGCGCGGGATTCACGGATCTCCTTCCAGTCAGAGGCAGGCCCCGGCAAGGCGGCGCCTCAGCCGACAAGAGGCGCCACAGAGCTAGAAGCCGCTCTGATAAAGTTTCCCGCGCCCGAGCGGGCTGCGCACCTGTGACCCGGGACACTGTTCTCAACTTCCCAGGCTACCTATGAAACGCACAGAGCTCCGAGGCCCCGGGGCCGTGTGGTTGCAGTGAGATCACTCACCTAAGGTGCTTCTCACAGCCGGTGTTCAGTGTTGACATTTCATTGCACGTCTACCATGGTGCCTGGGTACGCGGGCTGAAGGTGGGACCTTACTGCACCCTCCCAGACCAAAAGCACAACGAAACTCGATGACCCCGCCAAAGCTAACTCGAGTTCCTAGAGCGTCCCTGGGCCTCCGACGCTTCTAGCCGGCCACCTCTTAGCTAACCATAGAGTGGCGGAAGTGGTCCGTTCTCTTCCTCTCCCGGGCTAACGTCTCGCCAGAAGCTTCTGGGGACTTCTCCGGCGCGGAGCATTGTGGGCTTGGGTGGGCGGCCCCTAGGCGGAGAACAGACGAGTTGCGGGTACCTGAAACCGCTTCCAAGATGATGGTGAGTGGCTCCCCGCGCATCCGCTGCCATCCACGACCCTGGGGCCCTTGTCTGCCTTGCGGACCGTGTACAGCGGCTCGTCCCGACCCCCTGCCTAGGGGTGGCCTCAACCCAGAGCTGCAGTGGTTGGCGAGAGCCGAATGAGGCTCGCGATGCCGCTGGGCCTGGAAACCATGGGTCTCATAATGCTTTGGGACCACGAGCCCGTTATTCAGTCCCTTCCCCGTAATGGAGGCTTGGGTTTTCAGAACCGAGTGCGTGTTGAGCTATGTACCTCTACCATAGGGCCGGGTTACATCGCTCTGGGAGGAGCGGAAGTGAAGGCGCGAGCTTCTAGGGCTCACGGAGGCAGCGTGAGGATCTTTAGGTTGGGCCGAGTGAAGCCCTGCCTGGCACTGTGGTCGCTTACGTCCCCACGTGCACAAAGACAGAGTCCTTCATTCCTCTTGGAAACTGTTCATTCTCTCGGTCGTTCAGCAAGGGGCATTTTTAATTTTCCTGAGTGTACAGGCCGCTCTCGGTTCTGGAAAAGGGCAGTTGAACTACACAGCACCACCTGAGTACCTTAGGCAAGAGAGTCTCTTAAAGGTCGGCCTGTAGTTGTCCTCCTTCATCACCCCTTAATCCCTGACAGAGCTCCAATACTTTCCCTGTTCCTTGCGATAAACCCGAGTTGTTAGTGAGGGTGTCAACTTCCTAATTGGCATCAGTGCACTCATTAATTAATTTTGCAAAAAGTGTCAATCCTTTGCCTTTGCAGCTTCTTATCTCCATAGATTCCAGACAGACTTGATAACCTGTAAGGCGCTCTCTTTGCTGCCAAATTAAAGCTTTGCTATTACAGCTCCTACTCAGAAGGAACCCCTACAGAAGCTCCCTGACCCCTAACACTGTCCTTTTCAGAGTTACTTATTCTTGAAATTGATTTGGTTGGCAAAGACCAGCGCTGAGGAGTAAATTCAAGACTCTTATGTACCGCAGTAACATATTCATCATTGCTGCTGATGTGACCATCGGCCCAGCATTTGCCAAAGAAGTGGCAAACCTTTTATCAAAGAGCCCCAGACCACCACATCTGGGTTTAACCTGAATTGAGGGTTCTTGTTCTGTGCAGTTGACTTGATGGCCTTCTGAGTATCCTTTCTTAAAATATAAATCTTCACCATTCTATCAACAGGCTGGTATTAATTAGGTGGTCTAGAAGCCTTTTGTAATGGAAAGTTAAGTCCCCTGAAATCCCAATTTTCTGGCTTTGGTACATCTATAGCAGGACATGTCTTTCCCTTTTTAGCATTACTTTGTATGCATTCATTCATAGAGTGCTGGTCTTGTTCTATAGAATGTCAAGTCTAATGTTAACGGTGGTGGCTTTGTTTTTAATTTTTCCAGGGACTAGGTATTGAATCTAAGGCCTTGTTTTCGTCTACTACTTAGCTATGAGCAGGCTTGCTCTTTGTAACTCAAGGCTTGTTTAGAAGTCACTATGCAGCCCACTGTGGGGATTGTTTTATTAACCCGATACAACCTAGAATGACCTGGGAAGGAAGTCCCAGTGAGGGATTGTCTAGATTAGGTTGGTCCTGGTGGGAATTAACTGGGTTGCTTTAGTTGATGTGGGAAGACCCAGTCATTATGGGTGACACAGTTCCTGAGGCTGGACTGTCTGAGAGGAGAAAGCTAGCTGAGGACTAGCGAGGGAACAGCATGCATACTTTCATTTCCCTCTGATCTTGGCTGCAGATGATGTGACCAGCTCCCTCAGTGTCTTAGTTAGGGTTTTATTGCTGTGAACAGACACCATGACCAATGTAAGTTTCATAAGGGACAACATTTAATTGGGGCTGGCTTACAGGTTCAGTCCATTATCATCAAGGCGGGAGCATGGCAGCATCCAGGCAGGCATGGTGCAGGAGGAGCTGAGTTCTACATATTTACCTGAAGGAAGCCAGGAACAACCTGAGCATCCTCAAGCAGCTAGGAGGAGGGTCTCCAAGCTGGAGTGACACACTTTCTCCAACAAGGCCACACCTTCTAACAGTGCCACTCCCTGGGCTCTTCTCATTTTTATTTTTTGTTTTTATTTTGCTTTTCCTGGTCAGGGTATTTTATCACAGGGACAAAATGAAACTAAGTAAGATATCTGGAGTGATGTTGAACTTAAGATAATTCTTCTCCAGCTTTCTTGGTACCTAGAATTACAGGTGTGCACTACTGTGCTCCACTCTAGCTTGCTTTGCCTTGCTTGCTTGCTTATAGTGTATGCCCTGTGCATGCCACCGCACTGGCCTCAGCGAGGTCAGATGGTTGTCCAGGGATGTTTCTTACCTTCAGCCTTGTTGAAGAACAGGAGGAGCTCTTGTTTCTGGTGCTGTACTGCATACTCCAGGCCTATGAGCTTCCTGGTGATTCTTGTTTCCTCCCGTCTTGCTGTAGGAGTGCTGGAATTACAGGTATCTATCACGACGACTGCCTTTTTATGTGTTCTGGTGATTAGGCTTGTGCATCCAGCACCTCTACCTCTGAGCCATTTTCAGGGCCTCCTCTGACTAATTGTTTAACAAATGATTTGGCTTTTATTTTATTTAGTGTATGTGAGTGTTGGGACTACATGAATGCCTGGTTACTGTGTACATGTAATGCCCATGGAGGCCACAAGGTGTCAGATTTCTGGAACTAGAGTTACACATGTGAACCACATCTGTGTGGATGAGTGGAAGGAATGCCAGTCAGAAGAGCAGCCAGTGTTCTTTCTTGTAAGATGTTCTTCTAGTCCCTTAATAAGCAATTCTAAGGAAAATTGAAAGGAAGATTAAGATGAAGCACTAGAGCCTTTTATGGGTCCCTTGTAGTGAAGGGACTAGAAGAGTGAGATGGAAAATAAGGGATGGTGGGCAGTAGGCAGTAGGCAGTACTGTCGCCAGAGAGCGGCAGAAGGGGACCTGCCTTGTTTACCATAGCCTGGCTTACTGTACTGTTGTCAGCCTTTCCCCCTGTGGCTAGCCTTGAAATCACAGCAGTCCTCCTGCCTCCACCTCCAGACCAATGGTTCCCAACCTTGCTAATGCTCAACCCTTTAATATAGTTCCCTGTGTTGTGGTGACCCCCAACCATAAAATTATTTCTTTTTCTTTTTTTTTTTTTCTTTTTTTTTTTTTTTTTTTCGGAGCTGGGGACCGAACCCAGGGCCTTGTGGTTGCTAGGCAAGCGCTCTACCACTGAGCCAAATCCCCAACCCCTCATAAAATTATTTCATTATTACTTCATAACTGTAATTTTCCATTGTTGAGAGTTGTAATGATGTTCTTAGTTAAGCAAAACCCGTGAAGAGGTCATTTGACTCTAAAAGTGTCATAACACACAGGTTGAGAACCACTGCTCTTGACCATCCTAAGGAATGATTCAGAAGGACCATGAGGCTATGGAACCATTGGGGAAGCATGTTCCTTCTAGATGGAACCAATCATCAGGTCTTCTATAGTGCCCCCAAGAATACTGAGAATATAGAGAAGCCATTTCTTGTCCCGAGACCATGGATACTCTGGGAAAAGGAAAGTGTTTACTCTTCAGTTCATGCCTGACCAGGATGTAGGGGAGTTTCCTGACCAGCATTCTTTCCTTGTATGCTAGTTTTGTTTTATTTTGTGGTAAATTTGCTGTAACAAGTAATAACGTATAGAATGGGGATTGTCGAGTGTTTTTTTTTTGTTTGTTTGTTTGTTTGTTTTTTTTTTTTTTTTTGGTTCTTTTTTTCGGAGCTGGGGACCGAACCGAGGGCCTTGCGCTTCCTAGGCAAGCGCTCTACCACTGAGCTAAATCCCCAACCCCAAAGTAGGGGTTCTTCCCCCCCCCCCCCCCCCCCCCCGCAGCTGGGGACCGAACCCAGGGCCTTGTGCTTGCTAGGCAAGCGCTCTACCACTGAGCCAAATCCCCAACCCCTGTCTAGTGTTCTTAACTGGACCTAGGAAGCATATATATACCCCCTTCCTTGTCTTCCCTTTGCCTCTGCTAATAGTCTCCAAGACCTTACAGCCTAATCTTTTTTTAATTCTCCTTTTATATATAAGCTGTCTTAGTACACTGAAGCATGCTCTTCAACATATGCAAACCTTTTGTCTCTTTAGCTTTTTAGTGTGTATGCATGTGTGCATATACGTATGTATGCATGTATTCATGTGGACATGTGAAGGCCAGAAAAGGCAGTGAATTCAATCTTGGAGATAGAGTTTTACAGATAGTTGCAGTATTCCGAACCAGACTTTGTCCTCAGGGAGAGCAGGAAGCCCTGTTTATTGCTGAGTTGTTTCCTCCAGCTTCAAATCTATTTTTACATTTCACTCTTGATACAGACTTTTAATATTTCTTTGATTTGGAAGCCTGTTTGCCTACAACTGGTCATTTTTCTTTGAAAAAACAAATAGGTCTTTATTGGCTTATATCTTTTAGATACTGTGACTTCTGTGTACAATTTGAGGCTAGCACCCTGGTAATTTTTCACTCAGTAAAGGACAATGGTTCGCTAACCAAGTTAGGATATGATATGTGTGGTACTAAGTGTGTTTTAATGTTTATCTCATTGGACTGCTAACGTCTTGTTTAAGTTTTATTTCAGTTGTATTAGATGTTTATCTGCCTGTGGGTCTGCATCATTGTGTATTTGGGTGCCTATGGAGCCTGGAGGAGTTATAGGTGGTTGTGAGCTGGGTACTGGGATTCAAACCCTAGTCTCTGAGAAGAGCAGCCAGTGCTTTTAATTGCTGAGCTGTCTCCCCAACTACAAGTAGTTAATGTCTTTTTGCCCACAACTGTGCCATACTGGATCCCTTATTACTGTCAGTAATTGTGCTGAAACCATGCTCATACCTTGTCTGAATTCTGGTGAATGTACACTATTTACCAGCCTAAATTCAGTTGTGGGCCTTTTGGTTTTGCTGTATGACCTGTATAGTGTTTTCAAGCTTTAGAGTGTGTGTAAATCCACTTGTACTATTTCTGAAGTTCAGCCCCTGCATCAGTGGGTCTGGAATGCAATGCAGTGAGATGTGCTGCTCCAGAGAATCCTGACAGATAAGCAGTTGGTTCAAAAAATGTTTATGAAATAATCTAACAAAAAGTTGAATAGTATTCTATGTTTCCTCAACAATTACACATTTTTATTTTAAGATGAAAGGTCATTTATTTCACCAAAAAGAAAAATGTAGTCCAGTTCTGTAGATCTAGCCTAGCCTTTAAAAAAGAAAGCTGGGAGCAGAGACTCACCAAGGTCATTTCCAGCTCTAACATCCACTAGGGTTAAAAGGAGGCATAACAGACCCACAGAAGGATTCAACAACAAGAGAAAGAAAAGCAAAGGCAGTCTGCACTTAGCAAGGTACTTAGAGAGCCATGTTTTCATGGCACCCATGGAAATGGGGTGCCATGAAAAGTGAGTTCTCTGTACAGTGAAAGCTCCAAGTTTCTGCCCCTGCCCTTCCCACTTCAAAAGCCTTAGTACTGTGTCCAGACCACATACTGCTCACACAAAGACACATCCAGCAGGCAATCTACATGATTGCAGAAATGTGGGCAGCTCTCTCTAAGCCCCTAACTCTCTGACAGTGGGGTCTCAGGCTGCAGTGTGCAACAAATTAGTATAGACATCAAGGGAGGTAGAGTAAGTTGACTGACCATAGATGTACTGGGGACTTGCAACTGGAGCAGGGTCTGTTCTGTATAATTCTAAGCAAAGGCAGCTACCACTGCCTCATGACAATGACTGTAGTGGACTTGGAGCACTCAGTCTGAGCATGTTTTAGTACAGTAACTTTCCATAGCTCATGATAGAAAGTGTATGCACTCCTCGATATTATTGTTCACTATGTTGTTTGCTCAAGTCCACCATGCTGCTCACCATCTTCTGTGGGATATTTTTTTAACCAGTGCCCCCTCTTTTCTTTTGCTTCAGTTTCCCATCTTAAGCACTACCCTGAGCCAGTTGATAAACATATAATCTTTTGCCTGGAAACTTCTAGGCCCCTGGGGTGTCTGCTGCCTATGTACAAAGGCATAATCTTTTGTGACGCTTTCATGATTCCTTGGCTTTCCTTATTGGTGCTGGGATCTTAGTGCCCATTTGCAGCTCTGCTGAGAGGTTTTGCCCTTGCTAGTGTGGAGTGCTGTAATATGCAGTTAGCATCTACAATTGTCCTGCAGAGATAGTCCAATACTGAGAAGCTGACCATTCATCCCTGAAGGCTTGGTTTACATATATAGGGAGCTCTGGTTTGCTAGCTGCTGTCTGCTAGTTCCTGAACACTGGAGGAAAGATAACCTATCTATCCTGGTTAAGTTTCTGTTACTATGATTAAACACTGGGATTGTCTTCGTTATGTTCTGTTTCTGTGAAAAGACATAATGACCAGAGTAACTTGTAGAAGAAAACAGATAATTGGGGGCTTGTTAGAGGGTTAGTTCATTCTCATCATGGTGAGGGATGGCAGGCAGGCATGGTACTGGGGAAGTAGCTGAGAGCTACATCTGGATCCACAGGCAACAGGCAGAGACAGATGTACAGACACTGGGCTTAGTGTGAACTTCTGAAACCTTAAAGCCAGCGACACACACCTCCTAACTCTTTCTAAACAGTTTCCCTAACTGAGGACGAAGCATTCAAACATGTCAGCCCATGGGGGTCACTCTCATTCAAACCACCTCCATGACTAAAGCAACTTGGAAAGAGCAGGGTTTATTCTTCCTGCTTAGAGTCTACCAAGAAGGGTGGGCAGTGTACATTACAGGAACTGAAACAGCGTGGAGAAAGACTGCCGACTGCCTTGCCTACCTACCTTCTTTCCTTCTTTCCTTCCTTCCTTCCTTGTTTGTTTGTTTGTTTTTGTTCTTGGAGACAGGGTTTCTCTGTTCTGAAACTCAATCTGTAGACCACATGTCTCTGCCTCTTGAGTATTGGGATTAAAGGCTTGTAACACCACAACCTCATTCAGCACCCCCCCCCTTTTTAATGGTTTACTGATTATATGCATGTCTGTCTTTGCATCAAAAGAGGGGATTAGATCCCATAGAGATAAACAGATGGTTGTGAAGCCCCCATGTGGTTGCTGAGAACTGAACCCTTGACCTGGAAGAGCAGCCAGTGTTCTTAACCACTGAGCTATCTCTCCAGCCCCCTCAGTCTCCTTTCTTAAACAATGCAGGATCACCTGGTACCATCCCCAGTGGGCTGGGCCCTCCAACATCAGTCATTAATCAAGAAACTCTCTCATTTGTGTCCAGAGGCCACTTTGGTGGCATTTTCTCAGTTGCTGTTCCTCTTCCTTGATGACCTGGCTTGCTTTAGGTTGACAGAGGACTAGCCAGTGCAGTCTCCAAGCAGGCCTTTCAGCAGGCAACTTTCTACTGTCTGGTAGTTTCTAGAGTGGCAGTGCAGAGAAAACCCCTGCAGGGGTGAGGTCTCTTCCAAGTCAGTCCTGAGAGACACAAAGACTTTTCTGAGGTGTGACTAGGATGGAGTCACATGAAGGCATTTTGGAGTGGGTATGAGAGGTGACAGCATTGCTGTATGGAGTCAGTATGTCACTTTGGAAGGTAAGACAGACATGCTTTTTTGGTGTTGAGGTCTCTGAGGTCTCTGGTAAAGCTGCCTTCCTAGGCATTTCTAGGACAGTGTCTTGGTTTCCATACCAGTTCCCCTCTGCTTCTCTAACACAAACCAGTGGCTGTTTTATAGGGGGTGGAAGTGCAAAGCAGGGCCTGTTTACTTTGTGCTGTGTGTTATAACCTGGTTGTGAAGCACAAGACAAACTGTCAGAAGTTGAAAGGGTCACATGGGAGAAATAATGGTGTATTGTTTAGGCTTCATTACTGCAGCATCTCAGAATTTGTCGCGGTTGGGGGAATCAGTCTGGGTAGCAGGGGAATGCGCTTTAAGAGTGTGGATAACTCAGCCATGGTGGTATTGGGAGCATCTTCCCCACCCACTGTCCTGAGTCTCAAGTAGCAGATAATTAAAAGTAGTCAATTGCTCTCTCTTCTCCAGCCCACACCTGTTATCCTGTTGAAAGAGGGTACTGATAGCTCCCAAGGCATCCCTCAGCTTGTGAGTAACATCAGTGCCTGCCAAGTGATTGCTGAGGCTGTAAGAACCACCCTGGGTCCCCGTGGCATGGACAAACTTATTGTGGATGGCCGAGGTAAGTCTTCATGGTTCCTCAGGGCTTTGTACGGGGACTTACTTTGTATGCAGGGCCTTAAATGCAGAACCCTTATTGGATCTGTGGGAGAACCTGCTCAGGAGTCTGTTGCCTTCTAGTGAAGTGGCCCAGAGATATGAATAGAACAGATGGGCTAGAGAGAGGTAGATGCGCAGTGTTAGGAAAGCTTGCTGCTCTCTCACGTGACCGAGGTCAGTTCTAGCACCTGTGTCTGTCAGAGATACTAGGATGTCAGCTGTATTCCAAATATCTTAACTGGTTACTCTTGAGATAGTATAGCCTGGGCTAGCCTTAAACTGAAGATGTTCTTGTTTAGCCTCCTGGGTGCCAGGATTACTGTTGTGTAACACCATGCTTGGCTATTTAAAACATTTCTCTGTGTTTAGTTAACCTGTATTCAAAAGAAAGCCAAGAGCCCATGTTACTTAAAACCTAATCCCGAGGAAAAAGTATATATGGAGTCCAGGTCCAGTAACAGAATTAAGAAAGAGGGGAGGGCCTGGAGAGATGGCTCAGCAGTTAAGAGCACTGGCTGTTCTTCCAGAGGTCCTGAGTTCAATTCCCAGCAACCACATGGTGGCTCACAACCATCTGTAATGGGATCTGATGTCCTATTCTGGTATGTCTGAGACAGCGACAGCAACAGAGTATTTATATATAAATCTTCAAGAAAGAAAGAGGGGCTTTAAATGTTACTGTCTTTTTCTCTAAGGCAAAGCAACAATTTCTAATGATGGGGCCACAATTCTGAAACTCCTTGATGTTGTCCATCCTGCAGCAAAGACTTTAGTGGATATTGCCAAATCCCAAGACGCTGAGGTAAGAAAGTCAGACACAGAAACTTAAGTGGAGGCCAGAACACGTGCTTATTACTTTGCTGCCTCTCTCTTCTTCTCACTGAAGTTTTTGTTTTTGTTTTTGTTTTTATTTAGGTCTAAACTTATCATTATACTTGTTCCATACTCATAAAAATAGTTACAAATTTTTTAGAGGGTGGGGGGTAGGGTCCAGTCCTTCTGTAGTTCAGCTATCCTAAAGTGGGCTATGTAGACCAGGCTGGCCTTGTATTTACAGAGTTCTGCCTGCCCCTGCCTCCCAAGTGCTGGGATCAAAGGTGGGCATAACTACCACCCAGCTTTTTAAAATTAATCTTTCTTCTTGGTACTGCATAGTTATATGAACGTGAAACTGTTTCTTACTAATTCTGTACACTATATAAAATACAATGACTAGTTTTATGTCACTTGACACAAACTAGAGTCTTTGGAGAGAAGCTTTAATTGAGAAAATGCCTCGATAAGATCAGGCTGAAGCGGGCCTTTTCTTAGTGATTGATGTGGGTAGGGCCATCTCTGGGCTGATGTCCCGGGTTCTATAAGAAAGCAAGCTGAGTAAGCCATGGGGAACAAGCCCATAAGCAGCACTCCTCTGGTTTCTGCATCAGCTCCTTCCAGGTCCCTGCCCTGCTTACGTTCTTGTCCTGACTTCCTTTGATGATGTACTGTGATGTGGAATTATAAGCCAATTAAAGGCTCCCCCTCCCCACCCGAAAGTTTCTTTGGTCATGGTGTTTCATTGAAGCGACAGTAACCCTAAGTTTGTATCCTGAGAGTGATTGTCCCTGGGCCCTTTGGAAAATGGTGCTTGCTGTCTGGACAGTTAATCTTGTGCTCAAGGCTACCTGAGAAAGGTTGATTCCCTGGGTGCTTTCATCTTTCCATTTGTTGTAAAATTTGTGGGTTTCTGAAGAAAGAGCTTTACAACCAATTAAACAATGTCCATTTTAAATTGGTAGGTTGCCTAAAAGTGATTTTCAGTGCTTCACTCCCTGAGTACCAGAAAACACGCATGTATTCTTGCCATCTTCTTCCAGGTTGGTGATGGCACCACCTCAGTGACCCTGCTGGCTGCGGAGTTTCTGAAGCAGGTGAAGCCCTACGTGGAGGAAGGTTTACACCCTCAGATCATCATCAGAGCCTTCCGCACAGCCACCCAGTTGGTATGGCTACACCAGTCAGCTCACGTGATCTACACCTAGGGACCTGAACGTTTCTGTTACAGAGGATAATGCCTTTCCTGGGGAATGGAGGAGACACAGTGTATAGGCATTCCCAGCCATCCCCCGGATGCATTGCATCCCCCCAGAGCATTGCTCTGGGTCCTTATTTGGCAGTCCAGAGCCAAGTTCTAGAAGTGCCTGATGATTCTTCAGAACCCTGAGAGTTTCCCCAGCAGTGGACCTTTACATTTTCTTAAGCAGCTACAGGCCCAGGAGATGGGCTTAGGTTCTTAGCAGTGGTTGGATCAACTTTACCATTCTGTGTTTACTGTGAGCCTCATTCACCTTGTGTTTTTGGCAGGCTGTTAATAAAATCAAAGAGATAGCTGTGACCGTGAAGAAGCAAGATAAAGTGTAAGTTTCCAGTGGGCTGTGTCAGAGCCTTGATACTTGAGGCCAAAGGGGTGTGGTGGCCGAGTAAGCCTGCTACGACTCTGGATGTACAGGCAGGGGCTTTGGATCCACAGACCCTTGGTGCTAACATGAAAGAGGGTGTGGACTGTTGTCAAGAACCGGGATGGGGCGGACATGACTATCCTGCTCTCTGTCACTGATGATACAGCCTAACAATAGAGAAGGTGAAAGGTGGAGGGGTGGGCGGTAAATTTTGGTTAAAGGAAGAATAATGGGGTGATGTGTGTAGATTTTATTTAAATGACGGGTTGATACTGCTTGTGTCAAGTGTGAATTGTCTGCTTACTGTGTGCATGACTCCCACACTGTACTACAATCAGGTAAGAGGCTCAATGCCAATTCTTCCCTGTGTTGCAGAGAACAGAGGAAGATGCTAGAGAAGTGTGCAATGACTGCCCTGAGCTCCAAGCTGATCTCCCAGCAGAAGGTCTTCTTTGCCAAGATGGTGGTTGATGCTGTGATGATGCTTGACGAGTTGCTGCAGCTTAAAATGATTGGCATCAAGAAGGTGCAGGGTGGAGCCCTGGAGGTGAGCCTGTTATGCTCTCCCTAGACAACAGACAGCTTCATGTGGGAGCAGGGTTCACAGTGCGTATGGGTAAAGGGAGAATGCAGCTAAGGCAGGAAAGTAGGTGGGACCACTCTACCCATGCTGCCTGTGTTCTTTGGATCTGTTTGCTTATCATCAGGATGGGAAAGTGGACCCAACTGTAAAGAGAGCTTAGAGTTAATTGTCACATAACCACTTCTATCCCTTATGTAGCCACTGTTAACAGGCTACATAGTGTAACTTAAAATTTGCATACACAGTGCGAGCGTGTGTGTTTAATTTTAATGCCAGGGGTTGTTTCTAATGCATGCTGCGGTATTCTGTACTATGGTTTTGTGCATATAGCACTATTGAAGCAATTGGTCCATGTGAGCATTTGTATTCCCTTGATAATGTCCAGTACATCCTATGCTATCTGGGACAAAAGCCTTTCCATGTGTAAGCACTGAAAATAACAGCTAATGCAACAAGCCAAAATTGAAATTGAAATTTCTCTTATTTAAATAACGTGGTTGGTGCCCGCTGTATTGGATGGCATAGCTGTGATTCACCTTTAACAACTATCTAGAAACATTCTGTGACATTAGTTTTCATTGCTGGCCTGCTGTACTCTTAAGGCTTCTTATAGTGGGAGCCATTTGTATAGGAAAACTCCTGTCTTCTGGGTGGAGGAGAGTGAACGAGATTGTACATGTGCCACACAGGTGCTCTAACGATGCAGGGTGCCCAGGCCTTAGAACTAATAGTTTTAACTGGCAAACTTGAATTTTCCCCAGAGTGCTCAGCATTTCATTAAATTCAAGAAAAAGTCTAGTTTTGTCTTGCTCCTATTTCAAACTGGCCTCAGACGTAATGATTTTCCAGTCTCTGCTTCTTGAATGCTGGGTTTATAGGCTTGACCCTTTGAAAAATACCTAGAGAGACTGATGAGATGAGATGGCTCAATGCATGCAGGCATAGGAATCTTAGTATCCCGACACCCATACAGAAGATCCCCAGAGCCTCCTGGCCAGCGACCTAGCAGACTGCTCAGCTTTAGGTTCATGTATAGAGAGCTGAGAGATGGCTCGGTGCATCTCGAACACCTAGACCAAAGCTTTCAGGGCCCAGAAGATCCTTCTACACTGGCCACTGGTACCTTCCCCCCTTTTTCTTCTGTACTGTCACTCTCTGGTCCCTGCCCTCTATTTTGTGTTCCAGCAATTCAAAGAATTTTTCATTCCCTGAGTCTACAAGACAACAATGTGTGCATGTACACACCTACTGTTTTATTTCCACTTCTTTGGACTACCTCTCTCTTCTACTGTGTCTGACTTTCTCCTGCCTACCTGTTCCTTTGTTGGCACTGCTTTGTAGGTAGTTGCCCTCTGTCTGCTACTTCAGAGGCCAGCTGTAGGGGACAGCCCAGATACCCTGTACCATGCACATCTCTACAAATTGATAACACTATAAAGGGGCAAGTAAAATGTATTCTGTGTCACTTAGCAAAAGGAAGATGAATTTGTGATGGTGATGATAAGACTATCACAGGAATGCTTAAGTGAGGTTCATTCTTTTGGGTTCGTGGACTGATGGATTTCTGGCTGTAACCAAACCATTGATCTGTCTGCTTTAACCAGGAGTCTCGACTAGTGGCTGGTGTTGCGTTCAAGAAGACGTTCTCTTATGCTGGGTTTGAAATGCAGCCCAAGAAGTATAAGAACCCCAAGATTGCCCTCTTAAATGTTGAGCTTGAACTGAAAGCAGAGAAAGATAATGCTGAAATCAGGGTCCACACAGTGGAGGTAGGCTCCCCTGCAGGGGTGGGGAGGGGGGTTGCTTTCTGGTGAGGGATGGGTCTCTAAGTGGCTAAGCTTTGTTTCTCAGGTTCCTGTGGACACTTGCTTTTCTCTTTGTTCTCCTTAAATGACTTCCACCTGGGGTAATTTGAATGTGAAAAGTTACTGAGTGACTGCTCTTGCCTCTTTGGGGTGGACCCTACAACACCTGAATTTTTGTTTCGTTTTCTTTTCTCCTTGGTAATGGAAATTGAACCTAGAACTCAGACATCTGGTAGGGCTCTGCCACTGAGCTATACCCCCAGTCCCTGACCCCTTTTTAACTTGTTTTTCTGAAACAAGGTGCCCCCTCCCTCTTGAGACAGGGTCTCACTATGTAGCTCTGTCTTTCCTGGAACTTGCTATGCTAGCCTCACAGAGATCTGCCTGCCTCTGCCTCCTGAATGCTGAGAATAAAGGTGTGTGCTTGCTAGGCCTTTTTAAAATGTTTATTTTGGGATGACATCTTAAGTTGCTCAGGCTGGCCTTAATCTGTGGTTTTCCTATCTCAGTCCTGAGTGTCTGGGATGACAAGCTTATACTAACTTGTGGCTTTCCTTGGTCAGACAGGTCTTCTCTGTTTTAGATTTTAGTCTCAAGGATTGTGGTTCCCAAGGCTGCCTCTAGGTAGCAGTGTCTCCCAGCCCAGAATGGCTTTTGTGATAGGAGAGGTCTTATTGGGAAATCCTAGGCACAGCTTTCAGAAGAGGTTAAACTAGTCTCCACACCTCAGCAGTACCACAAATTGTGGCAAAGCTCCTTTCTTGAGTACTTTTACTTCCTATGTTGTGATAAATTGGTGTGTTTTCCTTAGAGGGAGGGGGTTGGGTTAGCCTGTCATATCCACCTCCATTCTAACCACCCTCATCTTTGGGGGTGGGGTCTCCAGGATTACCAGGCAATTGTTGATGCCGAGTGGAACATTCTCTATGACAAGTTAGAGAAGATTCATCAGTCTGGAGCCAAAGTCATCTTGTCTAAACTCCCTATTGGGGATGTGGCCACCCAGTACTTTGCTGATAGGGACATGTTCTGTGCTGGCCGTGTACCTGAGGAGGATCTGAAGAGGACGATGATGGTAACTTCATGGGCGGGCTGCTGCTTATCCATCATGGTCCTGAACTGTTTCCTCTGTCCCTGATGTAATGGATGTAATGTAGACTAGCGAGTTGTCCCTATGTTAACTCTGTCGAGAAATGCTCTAACCCAGTGTCCATATGCCCAGTAATAGAAACTCCTTTGAATTCCCCAACCAAGTCAAGTCAGGAAGTGGGTGGTGCACAGCCACTAGCACTGTGGTCAGCAGGTTAAACTCAATGCGTATGGCTTCCAGCCAGGGCTTGCCCTCTTGGTTTGAGCCTGTAGTCTAAAGAACTGAGTAGAGTTGCTGGACCCAGAGCACTGACATCAGGTCCCTGTCTCCTTTGGCCTTTGTGTGTTCTGTTTTGATTGTTATCTTTTTGAGGGGTAGTAGGAATTATCTAGAGGTCAAGGTGAAGGTGGGCTATCCTATGCAGAGGACTCCAAGGTTCTGCAGCAGATTCAGCTTGGGAACTGGTTTATTGAGTGGGCTTCGAGAGGCCAATTGGCCTCGTTGATCTTTTCCTTGCTCCTTAGGCTTGTGGAGGCTCAATCCAGACCAGTGTGAATGCTCTGATTCCAGATGTGCTGGGCCGCTGCCAGGTGTTTGAAGAGACCCAAATTGGAGGAGAGAGGTGAGCTCTTGGTTTCAGTTCCCATGAACTGCTTGGATCTTTCCAAACCCTTCTTTGGCCGTGTTTTGGGTGTGGCATATAGCTTGTACTGTTCATTTTTCAAGGTACTACTGTTGGGATGTGGGGGATAATTACAGAAGGGGAGAAGTTCTGGTTGGATCTTGGCTCTGATTCCACAAGCTTTGATGCTCCAGTGATACACACAGACCTGCCTGAAAAACTACCTTTCAAAGTTAGAATCAACAGCCTAAGTGAATAAGAACTTCTCTCTCTTGGGAAGGTTTGGCAGGGCGATCAGCTGGCAGGATGGCGGCAATTCATGTGAGCACCATTGTTTCCTGGACATAGGTACAATTTCTTCACTGGCTGCCCTAAGGCCAAGACATGTACGATCATTCTCCGTGGTGGTGCTGAGCAGTTTATGGAGGAGACAGAGAGGTCCCTACATGATGCCATCATGATTGTGAGGAGGGCCATCAAGGTACTGGGATGACAGTCTTACCTTTACCATCACCTAATCCTGGAGCTGATAAGATTGGATTTCATCTAACCTGCCTTTCCTTGGTGGCATGTTGGCCTTTGATTTCCTCCTGTAAACTAGAGAGTAGGTCTTCATTTGCCATCAATATCATTAAAAGACTTCAGCCTCACATAGGAAACAAACTGGGCTGATCTATTTAGTTGTCCTCCTGAAGTTACCACCCCCAAGCTATGGCCCACCTTGACAGTGACCTTAAAATACCTAGGGTTGAAGCTGGGATGTGCTTGATGGTTCCTGGGGCTTGAGAAAGGGGACAGAAAAGTCAATATTCAATTTTCTGGGCTGGAAGATTTGCTTTGTAGCCTTGGGCTAGGCCACAGCATTGAGATGTTTGGTTTCTGTAGAACGACTCTGTGGTGGCTGGTGGTGGAGCCATTGAGATGGAGCTTTCCAAATACCTGCGGGACTACTCAAGGACCATTCCAGGGAAACAGCAGCTGTTGATCGGGGCATATGCCAAGGCCCTGGAGATTATTCCACGACAGCTGTGTGACAACGCTGGCTTTGATGCCACAAACATCCTCAACAAACTGCGGGCTCGACATGCACAGGTAGTTATGCTTCTGGGATTCAGGGATTGGGTGGGTGAGGCAGGCTATTAGGTATGTGCTGTGCCTACCAGAAGTAGCCACTACAGGTACAGTGGGCAACTGCCTCCTGCCATAGTGCCAGGCCTGGAGACAGCAGCTTCCTGGCAGGGCCTAGGTACTTGTGGTCAGCATGCCCAATGGAAGGAGGTCAAGTAGGGGAGGTGCACTGCATATCCTGTGCTGTTTGCCTTGAGAAAGTGCTGTTAAGTCAGGTTCCTGGAGTCCTTTGGAGGTGCGAGAAGAAATGTGCCTTGACACCTCTCCTCTCTTTCAGGGGGGCATGTGGTATGGGGTGGACATCAACAACGAGGACATTGCTGACAACTTCCAGGCATTTGTGTGGGAGCCAGCCATGGTGCGCATCAACGCTCTGACAGCAGCTTCTGAGGCTGCGTGCCTGATTGTGTCTGTGGATGAGACTATCAAGAACCCCCGCTCCACTGTGGATGCTCCAGCTCCAGCAGCTGGCCGGGGCAGAGGCCAGGGCCGCTTCCATTGAGAGGCAGTCCGCATACCTCCTTGTGAGGTGTATTGGGGGGTGAGAAAAATGGTTAGTCTTAACTGTGCTCTCACTGGAGGTTATTTAAATAAAAATTAAGGTTACTTGGTCAGAGTTTTTTTTTTTTTCCATAAACATCTTCCTGCCTTAGAATTTGAGTTATGTGTACTTGGAAATAGAAATAAAGAACTGTGTTGGCCTGCTGCTTGTTCTGCTATGGCCCTTGTCTAAAAGCCTCAGTGCAGTGCCTGTGAGAAGTGGCCGAGTAGTGGCAGTATCAGTCTTCAGGTACTGCACACGGCAGTATTGTGAACATACTTGGAGTGCATTCTGTCTGCTTTGCCACACTTCACGTCCTTGGAGTTCAGGTGTGTTCCTCTTGCAGTATTTTAAACCTCTCAAGCTTTCTGGGCCTTGTAAGAAAACAGCTATTGTTCAGTCATCCTGAGCATCCCTTTTTGTTTAAACTGATTCTGTGGATTGAAGCCAGGGCCTCAGAGGTCTGCTAGGCAGCCACTTGCCACTTAACTACATTTCAGCCCTATATTTTACTTTGGGTTCATCAGTCTTTGTGTTCTTCGGGTTTCACTAAATTGCCCAAGCTGGCCTTGACCTGCTTTGTCTCCTGAATAAGCCACCATCCCAGCTCCTGCTTTCTTCTGACCAGGGGCAGTTAGCTGTCAGCACAGAAGACTGGCAGGATTTAATCAGCTCCTCCCTTCTGGCTGCCCCAAGATAGAGTTATTAAGAGTTGGAGGGGTCATTCTGAATAACTGAAGGAACTTCTGTGAAGTGATAGAGAACCTCATGAGCCCTGCACTCATGGTTAGATGGCCCTGAGGCAGGATAGGATTTGTGGCCAACTGGAAGCATCTGGCTCCCGAGGACTACTGGTACAGCAGCTTAACCCAGACCCTCAGTACGCGAGTAATTAAACACGTCTGCCTTCCTCCTGTCTCAGTGTCCTTAGTTGCAGAAGAGCTGTAAGGAGGCCTGAGGATGTCTGTTAGGGTGCTCACCCAGCATGCACAAAATCCTGAGCTCAATCCCCACCCTCACACAGACTGTATGATACACACATGTACTCCCTAGCACCAGACAGCTAGAGCAGAAGCTGAAGGGGTCTTCAGTATTGACTTTGAAACCAGCCTGAGCTACGTTAGACTTCAGAAGCAAAGGGTCAGCAAAGGGTCTCACAAATTCAGCTACATGCCACCGATTTCCTTCGGCCGCACACCATCTTTTCAGTTCACCATCTTTTATTGGATACAGAACCATAAATTCTGACGCCCACGAGTCCTTTTAAATACATACGCTCGGATACATTCTGCAAAGGGCATCTGGGCGACATGGAGCAAAGTGCTGGAATGGCAATGCCTGGTGGGGCAGGTAAGTGGGGCCAGGGAGGGCCCCCTGGGGGCTGGAGGTACAGGCACCACTTTAGAAACAAAACTAAAATCAAAAGTTCCTGTCCACCCCTCTGCCTAGTGTGCATGAGGGCAGGTTGCAGCCTGGCTGTGCAGGGAGTCAGGGCCTAAGGGCTAGCTGTGCCCTCTTGAGCCACCTCAGGTCCCTGCCTGAGATCCCTGCCAGGGCCGAGTAAAGCCTTGGGAATTCCAGGTCAAGCCTCCCCAGGGCTGTAATAACCACAGAGGCCCAGAGCTGGCCTCCTGGTGGGGTGCCTGCTTGATTGTCGGGCAGTCTAAGGACTAAGGTCCCAAAAAGTTAAGGAAAGCCTAATGGTCTGCTCTTCACCCACCCTTAAGCCTTGTCCTCAGGCAAGGACTACAGCTGAGCTCACTTGTCCAGGAGTGAATATACACAGTAATATATACAGAGAGATGCTGGCCTGAGCCAAGGCTGGATGAAAAAGCATGGCCACCAAGGGCAGGAAACTGTCAGGTCCTCAGGCTGGTGACTAGGGTAGACCCCATCAGTTCTTAACTCCACCGGGCACTGGACCATGTCCCACTGAGGTCTCACCTCTCCAAGTTCACCGGGAACTGTCTTTGGCACCAGCTGTCAACTCTGGGAAATTGTCCTTCAACATTGTGCCTTACACACTGGAGTTGACAGCTTATTGCCTGTGTTCTGGATTCAAGATCAGGGCTGGTGACAGAGCAAAGCAGGCCTTGGGAAGAAGGCCTGGTAAGTTTCTGATGCAATTCCTGAGGCTGACTTAGCCTCAGTTGTCAATGGGGTTTAAAAAAAGAAAAGCCTAATTTTAGGGTACTCTCCATGGGTGGAAAGCTGGGTGTCTGGGCAGGGCGCATACCTTTTTGCCATAACTGGGGGAAAGCAGCCTGCATAAGCATTAAGTACTCAAGCCAAACCATGCCACAACTTAGATGCGCCAGGCTGTTTGGCAGGGGATGGGAGTGTGAGAGATAGCAAGTGGTTGCCCTCTGTGAGCCTTCTCTGCTGACCCAGAGCTGCTTTCTGGAGCAGGGCATGCCCACTCGGGCTTCCTGTGCCTCAGTAAGTATGAGATGCAGGGGACTTTGAGTAGCTGATGAAAGGCTGGGGTGCTTCTAAGGAAGCCAGGGGCTCACCCCATGCCCAACAGGCTCTGTGACTGCTAAAGATGTAAATGAGCACAGCATCCAGAGGCAGGGATTGCCCCCCTTCGGAGAAGGCAAAGGGTCCACAACTTGGTGTCAGAGCTGCTGGCTCTCAGCATGCCTGAAGACTATGATGCCCAAGACTCAGCCAGGCAGGACACAGTGACCTGTCACTTAGGTTGGTAAAGGCTTAGGTTAAAACTTACACTTTACTCACCTTTACTCAGAACAAGAACACGGGTGGGACCTCTTAGGGGTAGGATTCCCTCTCCGTGGATCAGAATGCCCGGGGCTAGCTAGCTTCTTGCCCTGATGGCTGTGCACCCTGATCTACTTCCCCCAACAGCAGGTGCCTCCCCTACCCAGGGAGATGTCCAAATCCTGGGGTTGTGAATCGGAACCCCCTTGGGGCAGGCTTGGCCAACAACATTACTTTGTGCTTTATCCAAGAGACAGAAAGGGCAGCACCTCAGTCTTGAGAGTCACAGGAAGCAGGAGCTACATGGATGCAGCTGGCAAACACCTGACCTACTAAAGGCAGCTGGGGCCCAAGCGCACCTCCACCCCCTTTCTGGGCCACTGAAGGAGGAAAGTTGTGCTGTTGCCTGTGACTCCTGGGGACAAGGCTGGGGAGGTGGGAGCAACCGGAGGCAGCTGTGAGAGGTAGGGGCATAGATACCGCACAGCCAAGGTTACATGCAGGACGAGGCGTGGAGTACCCAGCACGACAGCCTTGGCATTTCAGTCTGTAAGGAGCAGGTACAGAACAAGCCACACAGCTCAGCGATGATGACAAACTGGGACAGAGCTATAGGGTCAGGGAGCATCCAGCTGGAGGCTGTGCAGCAGTGGAAGGGACTTGTTTGGCAACAACCTACAGATGTGTTTGTGCCCAGTCCAGGTTGTGCACAGCTGGAGAAAACTGGCAAGAGGATCCCACCTTATAAAGGAGCAAAGAAAACCCTAAAATGTGGATGACAAACCAGGCATTTGAAAGATCTGCCCAAATGAGGGTGGCCAAGACCTGTGTCTTGGCCACTGCAAGTTCCGAGCAGAGGAATTCAGTTAGGGGATGCTCAGTCTGTGGGGTTTGGTGACCAGACTTCCTGGGTATGATGCAAGGGCCAGCGACACCATACCACAAGTATTCTCCTACTATAGTTTCAGCCCAGGACTGTAAAGACTCAGGAAGACGGGCTGTGGAAGTGATTCCTCTGTTAGGTAACGCCACTCCCCCTCCCCCAAACTCCAGCACAGCAGGTAACCCAGAGTCCCCCCTCCCAATGGCCTAGGGACCTGAAAGGCTTGGGAATCCTGCCAAAATGCCTGGGTCCCTTCTCACTGTAGGGCTTTGGTGGGACCCCAGCTCTCTGATCCCTCAGCAAGGAGCGGTATAGACTACTTTGAGCTTAGCTCTGGAGTGTGATGACAAGAACTCTGTCTTAGGAGTAGCCTCCTCCAACTGGCCAGTCCTCTGCCTGCTTGGGAGGTGCAGGTCTCGTCCTGGTGTGTTCTAGACCTTTTTTTTTTTTTTTTTTTTAACCTTTTGAAATTCAACCCTATGGCCCTGCCCCAACTTCAGCTAACCTTGTACTTGGATTCCTAGACTTGCCTGGATTATCACAGGAGAATGTGGACCTGGAAGAAAGTCTCTCTGTCCAAAGGGAGTGCCTTACAGAGGGCTTGGTCAGGGAAAGGGGAGAAGAGTCCTCCTTGTCATGTCTGAGCTGCCTTAAGCCCCTTCTGGCCTGTGGCTTGACAGGCTCCTGACCAGGAGATGGCCTCAGGAAGGAGACCTGCCTGAGCAGCTGAGGAGCTGCTGGGTGGCTACTGCAGATCCTCTGAGCAGTGACAACCAGCTGCTGGTGTGTCGGCTCAGCTCCTTGCTGGCTGTGCCAGAGGCTGTTTCAGCTGGGAATGTGAGGGGGGAGGTGTCTCAGGGCAGCTTCTTTTCAGCCCCTGTCCTGGGCAGGCAGTGCTCTGGGTCACCTGTCACTCTGCTGTCCCAACTGGACAGGATATTCAACCACTGTCTGGAACCTGGGGAAACACTAAGCCTCCAAAGGTCTAGTCCAAGCCAGGGCCCCTCCAGAGGTCCAAAGAGCACTTGGTGTGGGGCTGGCAGGTGCCCTGCCGCCCCTCACCCGGGTTAGCAGCCACCTTCTACCTTGATGTGCAGAATCTTCGAGAAGCCAGGCCTCCGTCTCAGGGCCTGTAGGAAAGGACCCTAAATTAGCTCTCCTTAGGTTGGGAAGGTAAACTACTACCACCCTCACCAGCCCCAGTCAAGGGGGGAGGGTGTCTTATGTGGCCTTAAAAGCCACATCTCACCTGGAGTTTTGTCACCATATCCTCAAACAGCTTCTGGGCCTCGGGACTGCTGGGCTCTTTGAAGTAATCTGCAATCCCAATCTGCACCACAATGGATTTGAGGTTCCGGCAGATGCCTGGGAAGCAAGTAGGGCAGATAGTGCTTGGCAAGGGCAGTGAGTGAGCTGCATCTTTTCCTCTCATGTATGAAACCAGAGCCCCAGTGAGAAGCACACCTGTGCCAGTACAGGAACAAGAGGACCAGGCCTGTGC
Organism: Rattus norvegicus; assembly: GCF_021556685.1. Taxonomy (NCBI): domain Eukaryota; kingdom Metazoa; phylum Chordata; class Mammalia; order Rodentia; family Muridae; genus Rattus; species Rattus norvegicus. Next base: position 119,270,241 of record NC_141537.1, read on the forward strand.
TGGCTGCAGCTCATAAAGAAACGTCTTAAGACAGGTAAAGATAGGGGTTGGGGATTTAGCTCAGTGGTAGAGCGCTTGCCTAGGAAGCACAAGGCCCTGGGTTCGGTCCCCAGCTCCGGAAAAAAAGAACCAAAAAAAAAAAAATTTTGGGGCTGGGGATTTAGCTCAGTGGTAGAGCGCTTACCTAGGAAGCGCAAGGCCCTGGGTTCGGTCCCCAGCTCCGGGGAAAAAAAAAAAAAGACAGGTAAAGATATCCTGAGAGGACAAGTGTGTGACAGCAAGCTGCTCACTGCCCTAGCAACTTCCCGGCAGAGGGGACAGCTGTGCCATGGCCTGGGCACTTGGAAATGACCTGAGGGGCAGAGCTGTTGAACTGAGGCTGAGTGTTGAGTGGGAGGCAATCAGACAATGAAGCAAAGGTTTCAATAACTAGCAGCCATGATGTCAGGGAGAGGCAGAATGAGGTCAGGAGCTGGGAGGGGCCTGGACAACATGATTTGGGGGACTGGGTAGTGAGCTCTGGGTGGCCATTTAGGTAGACATGAGGCGAAGGTAACAGGAAGGTCCAGGAGGTAATAAGGTTAAGGAAACAGGTGTGATGGCCCAGGGCTGTCACCTCAGCTACTCAAGAAGTCAAGGTCTGCAGGGACAGCTTAGTAAGACTGTCTCAAAGTAAAAATGCAAAAAAGCCAGGCATGGTGGGGCATGGCCTTTACTCCCTGCATGGGGAGAGGAGGCAGAGGCAGATGGGTCCCCGAGAGTCTGAGGCCAGCCTGATCTAAGTCCCAGCATAATCAGGGCTAAACAGAAAAACCCTGTCTCATAAAGGTGGGGATGGGGTGGGGGTGGGGTAGAGACTGGGAGCATAGCACTTAAAGCAGCTGGATTGAGCTCCAGTACTGGGGGAAAACTGTGGCAACCTCCCAGAGACCACTGGGTTCTGAGTGGTGGTCCACAGTGAAGGCAGAGATGTGACGGAGCAGCTGGAATGGCGTAAGCAGCAGAAAGGGCCAGAGCGAAGTCCTTATCTCCAAGAAATATCCCTGAGGACTCACATATATTTTAATCTACCACCTAAAACGTTGAAATATGAGACTGCAGAATTCAGGAAGCAGAATCGTGTGTAGAAGAGTACTATCTCTTGCTGCTCTCTGCCTGTCTGCTCTGTCTCTACCTCAGTGGGAGGCTCACGGACAAACTTAGTGGCACCATACACACAGCCCTTGGGGACAGGACAATAGACACCCTATGCAACTCAACAGTTGACACTGAATGCTGCCAGGCCTGCAGTACTTCAGAGGCACTAAACGAGCCCAGGCAAAAACTCTGTCTGCTCCTGCACTGGTTAGAGCAATAGGAAACAGTTACACTGCCTGCTTGTACAAGACTCTGTAGCAACCATCACCATCTCATTGGAGAAGCTAGGACTATCCCAAGAGACCCCCACCCCCACCCCCAAGATTGGTCTTATTGATTTTTCTGAATTGGAGAATCTTCAGGGTCACCAGGTCAGAGACCCTCACCTAGGCTATCACCCAGTCCCTGCCCCCTGCCTCCCCCTAGGTGTGTGCAATTTTGCTCCAGCTGCGTGTGGTCTTTGGAGGTACCAGAGTAAGAAGAGCACTCCGCCCATACAGCTATGAGGAGGCTGTCATCTGTGCCGAGACTTTTTGTTGGAATGGCTTCTTTGGGGTGAGCCACACTGTAAGTAATCCTCACACCTATTCTGTAAGTAAACCCAGTCAACACCACAGTTCAGCAAGCTGGATTCTGGAAGCACTACTTGGTACAGCACAGATGCCCCTTCTGGGAGAGGCAGGTATCTCTGTCTGCATCCCCCCAGGAAGAGTTCACTCAGTGCTGCAAACTGTCAGAGGATAGGCTGTAGCCATGCCCTGCAGCCCCAAACCCCCATTGCTCACTGTTAAAATGTAGCAGGGCCTTAGGGGTGACAGGGGTGGCTGTGAGCACCAGCATCTCCAGTCCTTTCAGGCCTTCCCGGCAGACCTCTGCCGCCACCTCCTGGGTAATCTCTGACACGTGGTCCAGTTCCAGGACCTGCAGCCGCATACAGTTTCTTGCTAGGAGAGGAAGAAGATAGGCCTGGTGACAAACTCCCTGACCCCCATCCCCCTGCCCAGCACCCAGACTGCAGCCCCTAATGCTCGTAAGATTTCACAGGCGTATCTCACCTTCGCCCGCTTCTTTTTTTTTTTTTTTTTTTTTTTTTGGTTCTTTTTTTCGGAGCTGTGGACCGAACCCAGGGCCTTGCGCTTCCTAGGTAAGCGCTCTACCACTGAGCTAAATCCCCAGCCCCCGCCCGCTTCTTACCTACACACTCCGACCCCAAGGGAAGACTCACCAAGTGATGCCAGGCCCTGTACCCCACAGCCGGCACCACCTACGCCCAGGGCCCGGAGGTGGGGCCAACAGCGTCCAATCATCTGCAGGCAACGGTTGCTGAACCGGGTGGGCTGCTGGCTGAAGAATGGAGAGTGGAAAGTGGTCAGGGAGGCATTGCACTCCCAAGTGTGACAGCCTAGAGGAGGATGTTTTTCATGCCTCAGGCACGCGCCTTGCCAACAACAGCTGGCTTTTCGAGTCAGAAAATCTCTCATCTCTGACTCTGTCCTCTCCTCTCTTGCTACATCTGGCACCTTCAGATTTCAGAGCCCACCCCGGTCTCCATTCACCCTGTACCTGGTGACCAAATCCTCATTGGCACCAAGTTCTTATCAAGTGTGTGTTACAGTCAAGAGGAGCCAGGCTGTGGAATGCAGGGTGACAATGAAGACACAAAGCTCCACCCTCAAGAGCACGGGACGATTCACACCCTGGGTTCGCCAACAGACTTAGCACCAGACCTGTATTTGCCACTGCCACCTAGCCTTGAACTAGCAGAAATCCTCCTGCTTCAAGTGCTGAGGTCACAGACCTCAGTTTTTGATAACTTTATTAGATTTTTATTGTTGTTTAGATTTTGTTTTAAGAAGTATCTCATGCAGCCTAGCCTGAGTGACTTCAAACTCGTGAAGCTGAGGGACCCTCTTGCTTCAACTCCCCAAGAGCTGAGATGACCGGTGTGTACCACCGTGTCTGGTTCAATACCTTTCTTAAAACTGACAATCTTCCCAATAGCCACCTCATACTTTCTAGATAAGATACACAGGTCTACATCTCCCCCAACCCCCAACCCTGGACAGGGTCTGTTTCTACCCCCTGACCCCGAGACAGGGTTTTTCTGTGTAGCTCTGGTTGATATTGCACTCACTATGTAGACTAGGCTGGCCTCGAACTCAGAGAGCCGCCTCCCTCTGCTCCCCAAGTGTTGAAGTAAGTAGAGGTGTGTGTGCAACGCAACCTGTAGCTCTGCCGTCTTTTACCAAGGCCTTCATGGCTTTGTCCCACTTGCCTTCCCCTATCATTGTCGGCTTGCCTGCCCTACGCACTCCAGGCATCCCTACTACTACTCATCCCTCAACATCCACTCAGGCATCAGTATCTCCGTCCTCTGACCCACCCACGGCAGCAAGGACACAGAAATGACAGCGGAGACTCTGCCTCGAGAACCAACCCTTGCAGAGGAGCTTGAAGCAGAAATCACTACAGAAGAGGTGCTATCAAGGCTCGGGATGGGGGACACTGGGAGCCAAGCAGGGACCACAATGACAGACTCCAACAGTGACAGTGTGGAGGAGCTGGCACGTTGGGGAGAACACTGGGAGGGTAAGGGGCAGCACACAGGCCTGGTAACGTGAGGAAGTCCCAAGGAGAGCAAGGGACGATTCACACCCTGGGCTCTCCAACGACAACAGACTTATTCTTGATTTGAGATGGAATCTCGAGAAGTTGCTCACAGAGGTCTCGAACTCACGATCTGAGCTCTGGAGTAGCTCAGACGACGGGCGTATGATGTCCTCCCCAGCTTCTTTGTTGTTACTGACTTCTCTGACCTGCCTATACTGTGTCAGGGCAGTGCTGACTGAACGTGTATCACGGACTTCAGTCTCTGTGGACAGGATGCCACTGAGCCAGTAGTGACAGCTCTCATCATCAACGCTGTGAATCACAGGGCTGAGTGGCAATGCCAGGCTGTTAGGATGGCTCAGTGGGTAAAGGCACTTACCACCAAGTCTAATGACATAAATTTAATCTCAGAGACCCACATGGTGGAAAGGCACATACCCAAGTCCCTTGACAAAATATGTAATGAATTTTTAAGTGGCACTGCCAGCAAGCCAGAGGAGACTCCAGGTTCTCTGTCACAGCTCCTAATTAGCAACAGCAAACCAGCTCGGTCCTCAGCCCCAGACCAGGCGGGCCCACTGCTGTTCTCTCCTTACCCACCCCCTGGCCTAGGCTTACCAGGGGTGAAGTGGAGCCACCTGGAGGGAGACAATGTCTCTGCAGCCTGCGCCCAGGGCCCAGATCACCTCATGGCCGACAGGGTCCGTGGCACTCCTGTGGAAAAGTCGAAGCTCAAGTAGCCACTGGTCCTACTAAGAGGCAAGACCACGTGGTACCTAAGGATCTTTGGAGCCAGCCTGAGGCACACAAGGGGTGAGCTGTGCTTCCGCAAGAGAGGACCCACCTGTAGGTGACAGCCTGCAGGGCACGGCAGTAGCAGCTGGCCAGCCAGAGTGACCGGTCAGTGAGGATGTTGGGGCAGTGGGAGATCCGCAGGATCAGCAGGTTCCCACCAGCGGCCTTCAGCAGGGACTCCAGCCCTGCTTCAAGGCAGCCCCTGGGGATGACCAAGGTCAGGGAATTGCTGGTGGTCATTTTACCCCCACTGAGCTCTCGGGCTACCCACCCACCGACCCACCGACTGCAGGCCTCACCGGGTGCTGCGGGCATACTCCTCCTTGCTTTCCTTCTTTCCCCGCTGCCGGGGCTTCAGGTTCTGTAATGTTAATGAGTGAGCCTGGGTGCACCACTGAGCCAACATCGCCAGGAACTGAGAAAGACCAAGTGATATGAGCAGAGGTCTGAACTTGACTGGCTGGTGATGGGTTAGCCCTGAGGAGGCACCATGAGAGCATCCTGGGGAACCAGGGCTGTAAGGGTTACAAAAACTAGTCTTGGGCCAGTTCTGCTGAGCAAAGTAGGGCTCCCAGGAGGGCAGGGGCAGGCACCTTGGAACAGACTCGAGCGTTCTCGAGCAGCACTCTCGTCCAGACAGCGGGATGGCGCGCCACAAAGCGCCAGTCCCGGCAGACCTCTGCAGCATGTAGCAGTGTCCGGGTATCCAGGTAGGTGAAGATACAGAAGAGGGCAGCACGCATCTTGAGGATTTCTGGGCTGATGACCTCATTGGAGCGTGAGGGGCTGCCTCTCTCCATCCGTCGGCCTCGCCCGCTGCCTCCTTCAGGGCGGGCTGCAGAACACCAGGGCCAAAGGGAGGAGCATAAAAGACCAGTCAGGGTTGTGGGTGAGGAGCCGCAGGGGTGAGTATGAGGCCTCCCACCCCACTGAGGACTGACTCCCTGGGAAGACAGCGTCTCTGCATCCCCTTTCTTTGCAGTACCCCAAATTTTACTAATTGGAAAACGAAGTTGTCTCACGAGTTCTAGCCTGGCCTTGAACTCAAGCCCAGGATGGCCTTGAATTGCAGATTCTCCTGCATTTGCTGCCCAAATACTAGGATTACAGGTGTGCATCACCTAAAGCCAGGGCCGCATGGATCTAGACAAGCACTGCACTAACTGAAACACACACACACACACACACACACACACACACACACACACACACGCACCTCCACCCAAAGCCCCAAACTTTCTATTTAAGAGTCACCCTGACTCTAACCCCCTAAGCCATCCACCTAAGTACAGAGCTACTCCCTCAAACCCCTGCTCCCTGCCAGGTGCTTGAGAGCCTAGAGTAAATGCTCAGCTTCTCTCCCTACCCGTGATGGAGCCTACCATGTACACAGACTCCTTAAACGGGGCGTCTTTAGGTCACTGCAGGCCTGCCCCATCACATAAACCCTTGTTCCTTGCTGTCTTGTCACATAAGCTTGAAGTAAGCAAGAGGAAGCGAGGCGTAGGAGCAGAGGGTCACCACCTCCACCCTGTGTCTCCTACGAGAAGCTGGGCTGTCTACCCCCTCTCTCAGGACTTACCCGAGAGCCGGCAGCTGTTCAAGGGTCCAGCCACAGCAGGTCCAGGGCGTGGGACATCAGAGGGTCCTTCAGCCTCTGACTCAGTAGTTCGGGAGCCCACATCTGAGACGTCACCTTCCTCCCCTTCTGTGCTATGACGGCGCGGTCGGCGCTGCCAGTTCTGGATGGCCTGTCTTCGTAGACCTGAACTACGAGGGGGCTGGGACCGCTCTGAACCACCGTTGGTTGCCTGGGCCCGTGAACCCAAGCCCCCAGGGCCACTGTCCTCCGAGGGCCCTTCCTCTTGTCGGGGTAGCTCCAGACTGTCACTGTCATAGCAGCCTGAGCTCTGGGATGCAGCTGGCACACGGCTGGAGGCCCTGGGGTGGGTGGGGGAGTGCATACTGAAGACTGAGGGATACCAGGCTGTCCCAGCTCCCCACGATATCCTTACCACCAGCCAAGGGTAGCCCACTGTCTTGCTTTCCAAAAGTTCCCTCAGCATGGAAAGCCAGACTGGTGACAACAGGGGGGTGGGCCCAGGAGACAAGCCTCTGATGGGCCAGCAGACCTTCCAGGGTGAGGGTAGGCTGTTTGGGGTGGGCCAAACCCAAGGCTTACCCTGTGCTGGGAGAGGAGCCATGCCGTGATACAGCATATGTGCTTGGCACAGCTGGGCCTGCATGGTGTTCTCGCTGCAGCCCCCAGAGTGGAAGGGAAAGAAAGGATGGGTAGAGGAGGCCAGAGAAGAAGGCAATTGTAGGAGAGAGAGGGAGACGGAGAGAAGAAAGGAGAGAGAAGAAAACAGTTGGGAAAGATGGATGAATGGACAGACAGGCAGCCCAGACAGGCAGACTCCCAAATTCCCTCCCAAGCCACCCACCCAGCATCCCAGGGCCCCGCTCGTGACTCCTAGGCTCTCATCTGAAATGTGCAGAAGGGCTTCTGAAGGCTGAGGCGACTGAAGTTGCCTTGCCACAGCCTCAGAGCCAGCTCTGCTGCCCTGCCAAGAGTGCACCTCCCTCCCACTTTAGACCTGGAGTTGCTTCTAGGGGTATAGGCAGAGGGGGTGAGTTGGAGTGGTGCATGGGAAGGCGGTGGGGGGGGCACACATGAGCATGTGAGAAGTCAGGGCAGGCACACACTCACCATTCTGCCTGGGCCTCTCAGCCCAGGCCCCGAGGCACTGCCCCCACCTCCTCTGCCCAGGCTGGCACTGGGAGTGCTGCCACAGCTGCTGCTGATGACCTGCAACTGGCGCTCAGCCCTGTCTGCACGCTCCAGGAGCTCCTCAATGAACTGTTGCAGCCGCAGCTTGGCACTGGCCTCCCGGGCTGCCGTCTCTTTCAGGAACTGGTCGATCTGCACCACCTCCCTGGGCGGGGAGCAGTCTCTTACCCCAGGCCCCTGACCTGACTGCCCTCAAACCTCCCATTGGAGGAAAGTGGCCAGTAGGAGAGAACTAACACAGTGGCCTAAAGTGTTTGCTCATGATCCCATGGATAAGGCCCACCACATCCCCTCCCAACCCCCCAACACACACACACACACACACACACACACACACACACACACACACACACAGATACACACAAACACAAACAGGCAGACACACAAGGCACACAGTTCAGGACCTCCATATCAAAATTGTCAACCTGACAGAATCTAGAATCACATACAAGATGAACCTCTGGACAAATCTATGAGGAAGTTTCTGGATGGTGCTAACCGAGAGGGGAAGATCCACCCTAAATTTGGGTGGCGCCATTCCATGGGCTGGGGTCCCAGGCTAAACAAAAAGTTGAAGCAGGCTGAGCAGCCGCCTCCCCTCTGTTTCCTGGCTGACTTGATGTGACCTCACACTCTTAGGACTACACCATCCCTACAACAATAAGGTCTTTCCCCAAACCACAAGCTAAAACACACCTTTCCTCCTTCAAGTTGCTTTCTTTTTTTTTTTTTTTTCGGAGCTGAACCCAGGGTCTTGCGTTTGCTAGGCAAGCGCTCTACCACTGAGCTAAATCCCCAACCCCTCAAGTTGCTTTCAAAATACAAATCTTTATTACATGTGTCTAGAGAGACCACTCAGCCACTTGTTACTCAGAGTGCAGAAGTCCTGAATTTGGTTCCCAGCACCCACATCCTGGCTCACAACGGCCTGTAACCCCCTCTGCAGGGGATCTGACACCCTCTTCCCACCTCCGTGGGCACCAGAGGTAATGTATGCACACATGATACTTGTTTACACATAAAATAGCAAAGATAAAACTCAAGCAAAAACATAAGCAAGTCTGGGCTCCAATGCCGTGCAGAGGCTGGAGGGCAACATGAAGGAATTGGCTCTCTCCGTCACCATGAGACCTAGGGAACAAAGTGGCAGCACTCTAAACATGTCAAGGCCACAAGCAAAGTTACTAAGCACAGCGGGTCTTCCCTGACACAGTCACAGGAAGGCTCATTCCTACACACAGAGCCCCATAAACAAAAAGCAGAAGTTCTCAGTTCCCTGTGGCCTCAATACACTGCCTCCTCACCAAGGGCCATGCCCAGCCACGTTAAAAACCTCACAGCAGTGAACATATATCCTAACTTGACCCAACACACAGCCCCCAACATGTTCCTATGTATGCAATCATATTCATCCTCGGGCAACTCATGCTCTGAAGTATATCAAGGACCACGGAGGCTCAGCCCCCCAACCTGCTCAAACTCACATGTGCTCCAGAAGCGTCAAAATGAAGGGAGTCCCATCTACACAGGCATAAAGAACGCCTACAGCATCACCAGGTACCACCTCCCAGCATCCAAGGGGGACATACAAACACAGCACACTGTTACCCAAGTGTGTGTATCCCCACATGCATTCAGCTGCTCATGGACCCATTCAACACTTCATCCGGGTGCTAGGCACCATCTGAAATACGGGGAAAACATGACTAAACAACAACCAAAAAGGAAATCATGGATGGTGCTGTCCCAAGGTCCGTGGTGCTGGGCTGTGTATAAAGAAGCAAACTGAGCAACCGCGGAGAACAAACCGTTGCGTAAATGCTCCTCCCTGGTCTCTGTTCCAGTTCTTGCCTTGAGTTCCTACTCTGACTTCTTTTTATGATGGATGGAGGAGTATAAATTATAAATAAAAATAAACCCTTTCCTCTTTAAAAAAAAAAGGGGGGGGGGACAATGGGGACAAGCACAATGTCTGACTCTATGCATTCCTAAGGTTCCGTTTGAGACTAAGAGAAGCAAAAGGGAAGCCTGAAAAGATGGCTGAAAGGGGGTAAAGACAGAGGAAAGCTAAGTGTGGTGATGCATGGCAGTAATACCAGTACTCCTGAGGCTGAGGCAGGAGGATCACCAGATCAGAGGTAGCCTGGGCTACGGGGTGAGGCTGGGGGGGGGGGGTCTGTGTCAGGATGCTGTAGATGGATCCAGGAGGATGAACAGTAAGTTTACCGATGACATAGTGGCTGGTGGTGGAGGTGGCAACCTGACCCCAGTGGGTAGGTTCAAGAAAGAACTAGAAATGCAAGGAAGGCCTTCAAGAATGCAAGAGTACAGAGGTAGCAGGACAAGAGGAAGCAGGCGCACGGTACCTCTTCCGTTTTTAAAGAAGGGATACAGTTGTGTCTGCATGCTCTATGAAGTACAAGACATGGAGAACTAGGTCATTTCTTTTAGTAGGCTAACCGAAAGATCTAGTACCAAAATGCAAGCGCTGCCTGGCCTGGATAGCAAAGGTGAAGAAAGACTTTCAAGGATGGGCACAAGGTCCCAATAACACACAGTCGGAGGTCCCAAATCATCACCACGACACCCTTGAACTCAGTGACATTACCATCACAGACTCATCTTAGAACTTACATTCTAAAGCCTGGCCACATGGAGACACCCCAAACACGTGTGTGGATAAGTGTGTGACACATACGAACACCCACCCGCTGGACTTCCAGGGCCTACTCACTGCTGCTTGCGGCTCAGCTCCTGTTCCTTATGCACCAGGTCCTGCTTGAGCGAAGCCAGCAGTTCCACGCTCACGTCCACTTGGCGCGAGAGCTCAGACGCGCGCTCCTCCAGTTCCTCCTTCTCACGCCCCAGGCGCGCGCTCTCCTGTCGTGCAGTCTCCAACTCTGCTGCCTTGCGCTCCAGTTCAGCCTGTAGCCGACCCACCTGGCCCGCGATCTTCTGCTCCACCTCCTCGCTCAGCCGCTCTAGTCTCCGGTCCACCTCCAGCTTCTCCAGGGCGCGGATCTTGAGGCGTGCCAAGCCCTCTTCGTAGGCGACGTCCGCAGGTGATGGCGACGCCGGCGATGCAGAGGTAGGCCCGGAACAAGGACCAGGGCCAGGTCCGGGTGGCGGCGTCGAGCAGGCCGAGGATGCCACGGACTTGCGCGCGAAGAGCTCGCCGAGTGGGATTTCGATTTCGCGTAGCGCATAGCGCGCAGCGGGCACGAGCCCCGGCTCGGCCAGCTCCTCGCAGGGCAGGCTGGCGGGCACCAGGTCACCGGGGAAATGCGCCAGTGGCGCGTGGTGGTGATGATGGTGCAGCAGGTGCGGCCCCGCGGGCGCTGGCCCCGCTGCCTGCTCCTTGCCCTGGAAGGACGTGCTCTCGAAGACCTCGCGCCGGGCCCCGGGGACAGCCAGCAGGGCCGCGGGCTCAGGCGCCAGAGGGAAGCCAGAGGCTGCGGCAGCTGCAGCTGCAGCGGCGGCCGCGCCGTCGCAGATGCTGTTGGTCTTGGAGAGGATGTAGAGCGTCTCGTAGGTGTGGCTGTATTCCAGGTGCGCGCGCAATGACGACAGGCTCCGGAAGCGCTTATGCTCCCCGCAGCGCGGGCAGCGGTACGGTAGGTCCAGCGAGGCCATGGCCCAGCCGCCCTCGGGGCGCGCCGGCTCCACCGCGGCCGCCTCCAGGGTCAGCCGGGCGCGCTCATGGGGGGCCGCGGGTGGGCCCGGCCTGTGAGATCAAAAAGACTGGGTACACCAACAGCCAGGGCCCCGGAGGCTAGAAGAGAGAAAATGAAGCTCAACATCTTGCTAGCATTGCTCCCACTTGCTACTCCCTGCTCCAGCAACCCTCTACCCCATCCAGCGGGAAACCAATATGCCCAGGACGGCAGAGCCAGAGGTGGCCAAGAGCCACTGGCCTCCTGCCTTTCAAGTGCTAAGATTACTAGGTCTTGGTGGTTGGGTTTCATTTTCATTAATATTTGTTTTGGAAGGCTGGAGAAGACAGTTAAAAAGCAGTTGTTGCTCTTGCAAGGTACCTGGGTTTGGTTCCCAGATGCACACAAATGATTCCCAACCATTCTAATTCCTGTTCCAGGGGTCCATTTCCTTTTTCAGTCGTCCCTGACACACGTCTGGGCAAGCACACGACACACATATACAGATGCAGGCATTCATACACAAGAAATAAAGTAAATTTTTAAAAATGTAGGGAATGTTTGTTTGCCAGTGGGGCAGGTGCTTATCATCCCAGCACTTGGGAAGGGAAACCAAGAGGATGAGACATTCAGGATTATCCTCAGCTACACGAAGAGGCATGGCTAGCCTGATCTACATAAGATGCTGCCAAATGTTTTGTTTTCGATGTGGTTTTAATCCCGAGACTTGCTGGCCTGGAATTCACGATGCAGCCCAGGCAGGTCTTGAATTTTCAGGGATTCACTTTCCTTAGCCTCTCAAGTGCTAAGATTATAGGCAAGAGCCACCGTGCCTGGCTTAAAGAAATAATTATAATTGTAAGGATTCCCAACCTAGAAAAAAAACTGTCCAGGCACTCTTCAACAGCAGAGTGGGACCCAGGCGTGGTGGCATATGCCTTTAATCCCAGCACTTAGTAGGCAAAGGCAGGTGAATTGCCAAATGTTACAGAATTAAGATCCCAAGCAAGAAAACAGAATGGATCGATTTTGGTCTATTCATAACGTACTGCTTCTCTGTAGTGAGCAGTGAACCAGTATCCATAGCAAAAGACGGATCTGCTTAGATTTACTTACAGGAGAGAAGCCAAACCGAATACACTGCAGGATTCCAGAGCTGGAAAGCAAGACCAAGCATAAGTCAGAGTAAGAGGCTCTCCCTGAGGGCTTCGTGGGAAGGAACCCTGTGTGCTACTGAGGAGGTCCTGTAGCTTGATCAGGGCTGTGTTTGTGTGTGCCTATGTAGATAAAAATCATCAAGACATGTACATGACCCCGGGGTGTTTATTCCATGCGCCCTAGCTCATGTATGTGACATCCAAGGTCCTCAAACAGACACTTAATTTCCATCTTATGAAGACCACATCCGACATGTAGGCTGGATGCTAGAACTAAGTTGCAGAGACCAAGATGCTTACCCAGATATGACGCTGTGGGTGGCACTGTTCCATGCCACCATTCCAGGCACTGATGTCCCTTCCTCAAACTTGGATAAGTTGGCTTTCAGGGAATGCTCCTGCCGCTCCCTCCAAGGGCCCCATTATCTTTCCTTTCCTACCATTCCTGACAGCAAGCCACCCATCCTCCCGCCTGCCTGCGGCTTCTCACACCTCCCCATCTTCTGACTTCACCACTCCATTCTCACAGACTTCCTTTCTTAACTCCCTGAGTTCAGGCTTCATGCTCTCTCTGAGGACAATGCAGTTGTCATCAAGATCTTTGTCCACTTTGTCTGTTGATGCTCAACTTTTCCATCGAGGCTGCCGTGATATTGCCCAGGGCGGATGTGGTGGTTTGAATAGGAACGTTCCCCATAGACTCATGGCCTTACGGATGGCACCATTAGGACATAACCTGCCATGTTTCCCACCATTGATGATAATGCACTAAACCTCTGAAACTGTAAGCCAAACTCTCTAAAAGAGTTGCAGTGGTCATGGTGTTGCTTCACGGCAATAAAACCCCAACTAAGATGGAGATTTTCCTCTGAGTTTTGTGACTTTTCTGTGCTTAATGGATTCCAGCCTCTGTGTGGTAGCCCCACAGCCTCTCTCTGTCCCCAGTGACTCACACCTTGAAGCTTCTCTCAGCTCCACCTCTACCTCCTGATGGTTTCCAGACTTCTCCTGCCTTCTGCCATTTCTACACAGATGTAGCGACATCCCATGACCACCCAGCACTTAGCCTCCACCTCAGATCAGCACTCTGCTTGGATCGTGGGGAGTCTGCCTTTCCCACTTTCTCAGTCCATCCATGTGGACTAGGGCAAATAATCAATTCCCCTGCTTTGCTTACAGTGGCTCTGCATTCCTTGTACTAGGGGAAAACAGCTGAGAAATTAGAGGCAGATTCCTTTTCCAAATAGTAGGTAGGCCCTATGGTAGTTAGTGGCTTTTTCTCCCTTTACATTTAGTCCATTTTGTGTGGGGTGATCATGCCATGGCCCATGTGTGGAGGTCAGAGGTCAGGCTGTGAGAGTCAGTTCTTTCCTCTCACCACAAGGAAACCTGGGTTGTCGGGCTTGGTGGTAACGCTCTGTACCTGCCATGCACCTTTACCTCACAGACATCTCCCTCGCCCTGTGGTGTTAGTGTTAACTGTCAGGTTCACAGAATCATCTGGGAGATGGGCCACTGGGGAATTTTGATTTCGGTTGTCGAGGTGGGAAAACTGCCCACTTGGGGTCGTGTCAGTCTCTGACCAGGACCCTAGACTGTATACATGGATGAAGAAGCCAGCAGCAGCTCACGTCAGTGCTGTTTCCTGACCCTGCAATGCAAACAGCTGCTGTAAGCTCCTGTATCCTGGACATCCCTGCCATGATGTACGGCACGGTGAACTCTGAGCTAAAATAAACCCCTTCTCCCCGAGTTGTTTTTGTTATGAAGACTGCTCTTGACCAAGCTGTTGAAAAATGGCATTCAAGCCAGATCAGCCAGGTAGTGGTGGTGTACGCCTTTGATCCCAACACTGGGAACTTTCTCTAAGTTCAAGGCCAGCCTGGTCTACAGAGTTGAGTGCCAGGACAGCCAGGGCTACACAAAGAAACTCTGTCTTGCATGCCTTCTCGTCCCCCTCCATGCACAAGGAAAAAAAACAAACAAAAAACAAGAAGAGAGATTAAGGCGGGGAACATTAAGATACTAAGACAAAGCCGCCCCACTTGCCTGCACTCCCTAGTGAAAAATTGGTGGTGCTCCCAGCACTCAGGAAGCAGAGGCAGGCAGAGGTTTGTGAGCTGGAGGTCAGCTTGGTCTACCTAATGAGGGCTTCAAAATAAATAAATACGTGAACCCCGTCACAGCAGCAAATCAGCCCCTGGAGCTGAGGCCATGTCCCCACAAAGGCTGTTAAGTGTTAGAATGCTGTTAGGGGTTGTGGTCTTTGCTATGGCTTTCTCAGTAAAGTCCAACAAGACCTATTTCAGTCAACCTGAAGGCAGAGGGAAAAATCGCTTTCCTGGAGAGGGCCCTTCAGCCGGGAGCCAGTAATCTAATATAACCGAGATAATGAAGAGCCGGTCCTTAGCTTTAAACCAAAGTGAACTCAAGCAAAAAAGAGAGGAGGCAGGAAGCTCAGCGGGAGGGCAGTCTGGGACCAGCCTGCTCTCAACTTCTCTGGCCCTCCTGTGTCCTCTCCATGGAAACAGCCATTATAAGCAGTCTGGGTGAGGGGGAGTTCAGCTTGAGTAGGAAGAGACCAAAGAGCTTGGGGTCCTGCATCGCCCCATGGCAGGGAGCCCTGGCTAGAGCCCTTCTCCCAAGCGGGCTACACAGGGGGCCTGTTGCTAAGAGATAACTCGATTCCTTATCCCCACCACCATCGTGGAATCGATTCTTGAATTAAAACTTTCAATGAAGTCTCTGGCTTTGTATAAACACTCTGGGGATAAAGAAGGCAAGGAGATAGGAAGCCCTCTTGAAAATCAAGACCAGTACACTTCTAGAAAAGCCTAGAAAATGTTACCCCTAAGATTGTGCCTCCTGTAACCCAAACAGAGGCTCCCTTTCGTCCCCTCATAAGGAGCCTCAGAGTACCAAGAATGGAGACTGTAGCATTAGCTTTAGCTGGGGAGGTCAAAGTCCTTGCTACAGTCAAGGCTGTGGGCTGTAGACTAGGTGTTTTTCCTTCCTATCCCTCTTCGGCTGGGTACTCCACCCCCCCCCCCCAGCGCCCCACCCACTCCCAGCGCCCCACCCCCACTCCCAGTACCCAACCCCCACCCCAGCTATACAGTTTTCCCTCCATCATTCGATTCTGGTCCCAGACTAAAAGACCTTAAAGACTAGATTACTATTTAATCAAACACAGCACAATGTTCTACTTGGACTGGCTGTGTTCTGGGGACGAGAGTGTGATTGACTTTGCTTCTTCTGGACACAGGGCAACCATAAGTTTGTGAAGGCTGGCTGCACTGGCTGAACTGGGAGAACATCCTACATTACTAACCAGTTGAGTGGAAACCCACGTGTCTATTAAAAGTGTCCTACAGTACTGCTAGCCATCTTTACTTCTTTGTTAACACACCCAGTTTTCTCTTGGAGAACTGTTTCGGGTCAACTCTGAGTGGGCGGAGCTAACCGCAGCCCTGGCTCCAAGGAAGGAGCGTCTGGAAAGAAATGAACAAGTCTCCCACTCCTGGTTAACACAGGTACCCCGGGACCTCTGTGTAACTAGCAAGACAGGAGCCTGGGGCTTCCGATGTCACTTAAACAGTGACACCCAAATCTGCCCAAAACTTTTTACTCAACACATAGATTTTTGTTGGCAACATGATGTATACAACTTTTGCAGGCTCCCATGTGCTGAGGTGTGTGTGTGTGACTGTAGGCACCCATCTGCCACAGCATGTTGTGGATGTCAGAGGACAACTTTCAGGAGTTGGTCCCTGCCTTTCCAATTTCTTTTTCTATTTTGTGTGCACATAGAGACCCTAAGCTAATAATGAGACTATCCTTGATCACCCTCCTACCTTATTCACCCTCCTACCTTATTCACGGAGGCAGGGTTTCTTAATCAAACCCAGAGTTCACTGATTATACCTAGTCCTGCCAACCAGCCTGCTGCTCTGGGGAATTCCCTATCTCTGCCTTCTGGGGCTAGAGTCACAGGCTGGTCATCATGGCCACTTGGCATTTATATGGGGGATCCAAACTTATGTGGGACAAGCACTAAGCCATCTCCCCACCTTCCACCTTATCTAAAAGAAAGGTTTGGTCCCTGTTTTAGTGGCTGTAGAAGTCAGGCTAGCTGGTCTGAGAGCTTCTGGACAGCTCTCCTGCCTCCATCTCCAAGGAATGCTGGGATTACAGACGTGTACAATGCCATCCAGCTTTGATAGGGGTTCTGGGATGAAACCCAGATTTCTCAGGCTTTCATGGAAAGGGCTTTAACCCCCTAAGCCATCTCTCCAGCTTTTGTTTTTCTAATTTTCCAAATGACTCACTTGAACATGTTGCCAGTCTCTAGCAAAGAGACTCTAGATGAACTCAGCGACCCACGGTGTCAAAACAGATTCCAAACTCCCACTCACTCCCAGCAGCCTGGTTTTCTTCAATGTTGCCACCCTCCTCCCAGATATACTATAGCTATCTTGTTTTTTCTGTTTCGAGTGCTTTGTGCTCTTTCAGGCCAAGGCCTCCTCACAACCCGGCTGGCCTTCAGTCTCACAACTCTCTTTTATCCTACATAACTATATGCCCTCCTTTTAAATTACTTTTTTTTTTTTTTTTTTTTGTTACCACATGGTCTCATTCTACAGCCCAGGCTGAGCTGGCCTGCCACTTGTGCTCTTCCTGTGGCCACTGTCTGGAGTGCAGGGATTTGCCTTCATGCCCCACTCCAGACCTGTCTTTCAGTACAGGATTTCTGTTCAAGACTCCTTTCGTAGCCTCCCCACTGCCTGCCTACCACTGCCAGATTCCAGTCTCCTGTCTGGTCTCTGTGTGCTCTTAGAAACTTGAAAGTGAAAACAGACCTGGTTTCTTCACCTGAGTTTCTTTGATTGCCCTATTTGGACACTTCCCCACCATTTTTTAGCCATCTTGGTCTCTTAGTGATTTGACTATATACTATGCTATTTGAATATGGGGTGGGAGTGTTAAACTACTGTGTGTGTGTGTGTGTGTGTGTGTGTGTGTGTGTGTGTGTGTGTGTGTGTACATACTAGGAGAGATGCACAACGGCCACAGTACACATGGAGGTCAGAGGATAGTTTGTGGGAGACAGTTCTTACCTTCTACCATATGGGTCCTGGGACTGGACTCAGATTGTTAGGGCTAGCAGGAGCAAATGCTGTGATCTACTGAGCCGTCTCACCAGATCTAGTTTTGTGAGACAGGGTCTCACCATATAGCCCAAGCTGACCTGCATCTCACCATATACCCCATAGCTGGTCTCGAACTACCCATAGTCCTCTTTGTCAGCCTTACAAATGCTGGGATTACAGGCACAAGCTGCTATGCCCAACCCAATTTTGCTCATTTTCACATGGAATATTCCAATTTCCTTACTGATCTGCAAAGGCCTTTATAATATCGATCTCTTGTCCCTTATGTACTGCAAATATATTCTCAAGTATGTTGATTGGCTTTTACTTTATATTTTTATTGATATGTTAAAAGTACACCTCAGTAAAACTTTAATGATTTCTGATTTTGTTGCTATGCTGAGGAAGTCTGTTCCCACCCAAAGGCTGTTACCAACTACACGTGTTCTTTAGTGCTTAAGACTTTATTTTTTTTCCAGAGTATTTTTAAATCGACTCTGTGTGTATGAGTATTTTGTCTGCATTTATATCTCTGAAAGACCTGTGGGCCTGGTGCCTACAGAGGCCAGAAAAGGGTGTTAGATCTAGAACTGGAACCAGATGTGAACTGGAACCAGATGTGGGTCATCATGTGGGTGCTGGCAATAAAACCCAGGTCCTCTGGAAGAACAGTTAGTGCTCTTTATTTCTGAACCATCTTGCTAGCCCCCAGGATATTTTAAGAATAAGTGTTTTAAGTAAATAACCCTGCTACCACGGCTGATGACAACTGGGAAACGTGCACGTATGACGGACTGTGTGGCCCTCTTCACATTTGGATCCACAGTTAGATTTCTTTCCCCACATTTAGAACCGTCAAGAGGACCTTTTTCTTGTCTCCCTTCTTAAGAATGTAAATAAATAAAATATTTACATCATTTTAACATGTGTTTGTGTCTGTGTGGGTATGAGAGCGCAGGTGCCTGAGGAGACCAGGAGAGAGCCCCTGGAGCTGGAGTTATGGGTTGCCAGCAAGCACTCCCAACTGATGTGCCGTCTCTGCAGCTCCCCCTTTTCTCTCTAAGTGGGGTCTCATGTAGCTAAGGCTGGCCTTCAATTCCTGACTTCTCTGCCTCCATTTCTGAGGTGGTAAGATTACAGGCCTTCTACGCCACACCCAACTTAACTTCCTTCATTTTAAACAAATATTTGGTAATTAACTTTGAAGAACAGCTCAGTTGGTGAAGCACATGTCTTGCCTACACAAACCCTAGATTCAACTCCCAACACCACACAAAAAAGGCTAAGGTCACTAAATACTCAGTGTGCCAAGGTCACCGTCCTTTAGGTATACTAAATTCTAAAAACAGCCAGAGGAAATAAATTTTAAAAATGACTTTCTAGAAAACACTAAATATATATATGGAGAGGGAGGGGAAGGGGAATGGAGGGAGAGAGGGAGAGAGAGAGAGAGAGAGAGAGAGAGAGAGAGAGGGAGGGAGGGAGGGAGGGAGGGAGGGAGAGAGAGAGAGAGAGAGAGAGAGAGAGAGAGAGAGAGAGAGAGAGAACAAGAACATATATGCAACCCTGAGATGAGGGACTTACTGGCATGCAGATAGATTTTTTTTTTCAATTATGAAAATACTACTAGGTACAACTCTTGGCCCAAAATCTTGAAAATCTGAATGAGCTGAGTGCTTTTCTAGGAAAATATAAAACATCAAACTGACTCAGGAAGAAATAGAAGAGCTTGAGCCGGGCACAGTGCCACATGCCTTAAATCCCAGCACTCAGGAGGCAGAGGCAAGTGGATCTCTACGAGATTGAGGCCACCTTGGTCTAGAGTGAGTTTCAGGACAGCCTGAGCTGTTCCACAGACAAACTCTATCTGGAAAAACCAAAAGCAAAAGGAAAGAAAAGAAGAAAAGAAAAGGAACAGAACACCCAAATAGACGCGTTACAAAAGGCAAGACTGAGGAGGCCAGACTTGTGGAACAGCTTCCTCTGAGATTGAAACATTTTATCCTGAGGGGGCATTAGACTAGAAGGTAAACAACTCAAAATTGTTCCAAGTCCCTGAAACTGAGCAGACTCAGTAGGCCCCTCTCTCCCAAGAGTAAACAATGAAGACAGCTGAATCATCCTCAGAGGAGCTGTGCTGACCAGCTGCATGGAAGAAGCAAAAATAAGCAGTCTAGACCAGCTGGGGCTCTTGGGAAGGCCGCCCTCCAACCTGTTGTGCTTCCTGCAGGCTGTGCAGTGAGCTCCCATTTCCCAGCCTTTGTGAGCTGTCACCCAGGCTGAGGGGGACCTTGGTAATGCAGCTGACTCTGAGTCCTTTCTGCTTCTGTAAGTCGCCTCTCATCCATATTCTTCTAAGTTAGCCCCATAAAACTCATTGGTTTGCCAAGGTGGCCTTTGGCGATATCCGTACTTTGATCTGTTGCTGGCTCTGTATCTGGGGTGAGTGGACAAGTGTGTAGTGTTCCTGTCACACAACAGTGGGCCTGGAGATCCCCAGTTCACATACACAGCTGGTGGGGAGCAGGGCTGCTCTGACCTGAGTGAGTACCTGTCTGCACTAGTGTCCTATGTGTGCTTCCAACTCTCTCCCTGTCCCTTCCCACATTTGAAGAACACTTTTTTAGCTTTCATGGCACCCTACTAGCCAGGCTCCAGGAAATCAAGGAGAGGGAGAAACAGGCCTGCGGCAGGTCTGTGGATAAACACCAAAGCAGATGGGAAGAGAGGCTACTGATCTCCCAGAAGCTCTTTACCCCAACACATCCTGCAGCTGCCTGCTGTCTACTGTACCTGAGGCATGACTATGAATTGTTCTTGGGAATACTCTTGTCTAGACTTGCACACCTCCACGTGAGCATGAAGCTTTCCCTGAAGGCAACCCAGAAGTTGGTGGGGCTTGAGAAGGTGGCTCAGTGGTTCAGTGCTAGTTGGGCAAGTATGAGGACCAGAGTTCAGAACCCCAGAAACCCACATCCGCTGGTGGGCATGGCAGCCCGCCTGTCGTTCCAGCATCAGAAAAAAAAAAGATACAGGGGACCCACAGAACAAGTTGGACTACAAGACCAGGCATATCAGAGCGCTCCAGGTTCGTCTGATAGACTCTGCCTCGACGACTAAGGTGGAAGATCCAGAGGGATGACTCTTTTTTTTTTTTTTTCCTTTTTTCTTTTTTCCGGAGCTGGGGACCGAACCCAGGGCCTTGCGCTCTAGGCAAGCGCTCTACCACTGAGCTAAATCCCCAGCCCCAAGAGGGATGACTCTTAACATCAACCGCCAACCATCACACGTTGGCACACTCACACGAGTATGAGTGCTACACATGCGAACATTCACACACACACACACACACACACAAGAATGTGGGAGGATGATGGAGGGTAGAGAGTAGGATGAGAAAAGATGAAAAGGACGCAGTTTCATCATCCACTTAGATTCCTGGCTGTATCTGAGCATGGCAGGGGTGGGGGGGAGGGGCTCTAATCCAGAATACCCATCTCAGCGATCCTTTCTTTCTTTCTTTTTTTCTTTTCTTTTCTTTTTTTTTTTTTTGGAGCTGGGGACCGAACCCAGGGCCTTGCGCTCTAGGCAAGCGTTCTACCGCTGAGCTAAATCCCCAACCCGCGATCCTTTCTTTCTACGCCCAGTTTTCAGTTTTCTCTGGCTAGGATTCTACAGGCTGAACTCACTGGAGTAACTTTTTCCATTTATTATTTATTTACTATGTTTAGCCTTTCAGGTCCATCTCACCACTCCGAACAAGACTTAAATCCTCCCGAGCTGAGTGTGTCCTGTCACAATCTTACCTGTTATTCCTGCCAGAAGCATAGGGAATCTTACTCTATGGCTTGCACTGCCATGTGGACCCTGGTGAGTCCTGCAGGGGACATTATTGTCAACTTCACCTTTTGATCACGCAGCAACCAGCCTTTCTTTGGCGAGCTACCCTTTCTACTCCATGTGCTACTGGCAGGCCTACTAAGCCCCAGGAAGTGGACAAAGGATCTGGCCACGTTTCCCTGGTCATGACGACTGACCCAGGATGGGTACAATTCTTAAACTGAGTCAGAGGTTCCCTTCATTAGATTTGCGGGGGATGGGGAGGGAAGTCCTCTTTTCCTTTGGAGATCACATGCTAGGATGAAGCTTTCTGAGACCTTGTGCAGTCTCCACTGAACTCTAGAAGAGAACAGGGATGTCAGTGCACAGACTGACCCGCCACACAGTCCATGCACAGAGGGGAAAACGTGCCAATACCCAAGGAGGCAGAGCCAGGAGCTGAGGAGTCACCCCACTTCTCTGAGACCCTGCATGCAGGTATGCCCAACACCCCTTCATCTCCTCTCTTCATAGTTACAGAGGTCTCAAGATCTTTTATTGGGGGCTGGAGAGATGGCTCAGAGGTTAAGAGCACTGACTGCTCTTCCAGAGGTCCTGAGTTCAATTCCCAGCAACCACATGGTGGCTCACAAGCATCTGTAATGAGATATGATGTGTGTCTGAAGAGAGGGACATTGTACTTACATACATAAAATAAATAAAATAAATTTAAAATTTAAAAAAGATCTTTTATTGGTTAAAATAAAATTGGGATGGGTCACCAAGCCTGAACCTGAGTTCAAACCCCAGGACCCACAGGTCGAAGGAGGGAACTGACTTTTCAGTTGTCCTTTGACCTCTCTATTCTAGGCCATAGCACATGTATACATGCATGCACACACACAAATGATGTAATTAAAAGTAAATGAGATTGGATTTCTGTCACGTATAATAAAAGCCTCTTCTCCTCTAATCAACCAAAGCCTTTACTTCTTACCTAAGCTGTAGTTAAACATGAGTTCATTCTCCGTACACTTACTGAGTGCTGCTCAAAGTCACACATACCACACAGGCACAGTGCTCAGGATATACTGGTCGCACAGACAAATATGGGTAGAAGAT